>NC_143385.1:93114984-93465670 GCF_980474605.1 Leiobunum rupestre
ACAGATTTAATCATTTAATCATGATTAAATCAGATTTAAACATTCTAATCATGATTAAACGTGATTTAATCAACTTAATCGTGATTAAATTGAATTTAATCAAAATAATCACGATTAAATCGGATTTAATCTTTTAAGGGGTGCGTCGTTAATCAAGGAAGTGACCTGCCCCTAGCCAAAAACTACCAAAAATCAGAATAAAATTTAATAAACCTAATATTTGAATCAGTTTTTTATTAACTGAGCTACATTTGTTAATTTAACACACGCGCCAGAGTGGTTATTAAATTTAGCATATTAAACTAAATATTTTTATCAGTTTTGTACCCCAAATTGTTTTCTTAGCTCCTACTATAGATTTATTGTAAAACATAGGCTGCTCTCGAAACAGATTATTCGCCCAAAGGATGAATAAATAAAACAAAAAATTGTACTTTGTGTAACAAATAACGTTACAAATTATTTATTGAAACAATTTCATTGATTTTTAACGTTTTTTAAACTATATTTTTAATACCTGATTAATTTGGTCACTGTCAGACCACCACCCATTCTTGATAGACCAATATTCGTGCGTGGGGATCTATTCTGAAAACACTCGAAACGGAAACAATGCTGTGTTCGACATCAACAATAGGAACTGGTTTATCCTCAGTTAAACATTTTGCAGAATTTCATGTATCTAATTAATTAATTTAGGTAGCTTAATATATCGAGTTTTTTATTGAAATCTGAATTTGGATGGCTTACGGAATAGGTCCTATAAGTCTAAAACTCGAATGCTCTTACGATTTAGCAAGTACATTTCTTCACAAATAACGAAGATATTTAAAGTTTTTAGCATTATCCGATCCAATCTCTTGAAAGGTGTTCCATTTTTTCGTTAAGCAGTGATATACGATTCAAACCTCATCTCAATCGAGATAAAATCTTAAAGAATATTAAATCAATATCCTTAACCTGACAATGAATTTTTATCCGTAATTATAACTCCTGCAAAACTAATAAATGCCTCAAACAATTGAAATACATTGAGGATAATTATTATAAATCTATAAAAAGACTAATTATTAACCTTATCATTCATTTCAATTCTTAAATTTTCAGAATTGTGTTTAAACAAATTCCTACTTTTAATGTGATTAATAGAAACAGGCAATTATTAAACAATTAATTTCAAAGCTAATAATAACCACACTCGATTCGTTTCCTTTTATCTTCGGAAATGTACAACCTAAAGCTACATGCTGAATGATGGTTAACGGTAATAGTTAGTGAAGGGAGCTGTTGGCTCGCGTGGCATGAAGGGCCTGCCACCACACTCCTACGCATTGTAACCCGGCCACCTGGATTAATGGCTTTAAAAGTCGCTTGATGACTAAGGTGGTGCCTTGGGTATTAACCTAGCTGATTATTATTATTATTATTTTATTATTTTATAAACCTACCCGTAACGTTAAGCCATTTAGAACAGAGTTTTACAAATTTATTAACATCAATGAAAATATTTTTATTTGTGCTTTAAAAATTATACTAACCTATTAGTTAAAGTAAAATACAGAGAACAAATTTCTAACGTGTGTTATTTCCTACTTATGAACTATGTTAAGGTGATAAATGACTAAACTGTAACACCTCTTCCGCGAGTATGCCTATCTGTATGGTTGACAATATAATTTTAAATTGCTGAGAATTTCAAGAGAGGCCCAGGAAGAATATTTTATTACGAGATTTTGAAACCCTTCCTATTTCCGTCAAGATAATTTCAAAATGGCTGCATTACTGATTATATCAAAACTCACTTCTTTTGGGCATTTTCAGATTATACTTACAAAGCTTTATAACGATTCTTGAAGTCTGATTCAATATGCGTTCTTATAAATTATATGGTAATCTGCTTGCGATATCATTAATGCCATTTTTTACCAATGGGTGCGACTTAAAAAATGAAATAAACTACCAAATGGAAAAATTTGTGGTGAGTTTAAATATAATATTTCATTTAAAGACAAGTTTCTATCTACCCAAAATAATTTTGACATCTTGAAATTAAGAAGGCTTTTAGAATTTTGTAAAAAAAAAGGTTTCAAAATAAAAACAATTTTAAAAACCTAGTAGGACTAAGTTTATCGCACGTCGCCTATCCACACCTTACCAACCGAAGGCGTAACTATCATATAGGGGCTAACATAGCCTTATGAGAAAAATCTTAAATGCAATAACGATAAATAAAAAAGATTATTGCTGAAATAAACTATAATTTTTAGTCGTTCCTAAACATAAAGACAAATAGAAATTTAAAATAACATTCAACGTGGTATTGATTTAGTAGATGATTGCCGGGGATGTTAAACAATAGTAGCCACTTCAATAAAATTTGCGCCTCTAAATGCAGAGATTTTAATAAATATGGATAAACTGTTAAAGGTAGTTTTAAATTAATTTCTTAAAACCTTACCTCCAAAACAGGTAAGAATTTTGCTCAACTTTACATAAAAGTAGTTGGCTTCACCGATAAAAAACAACAATGGTTCTATAACAACAATTTCATTTAAGGGAGAATAGCGTAGATCCGATACAAGCCTGTGTAACCGTTTCGGTTGCTTTTTGCATAGAGGAACTATAAATGTTAGTTCCTCTATGCTCTTTGGTAGCTCATATCTTTGAAACGAGCCACTAAACTATGTTCATTTTCACAAATAATGGTCCAAAAAACACGCCGTAGAAATTACAACATAATTATCGGAAACACCCTGTGATGAATTGAAAGATTTAATAGCTTTAATATTTTTTTGTTAAGCAGAACCTATATTAAATATATTATCGGGTTCGAATACTCATTTCACCATGGGCCAACCGATTGTAATGAAATTTTATATACTGTAACAATTGGCTAGTGGATTGGCCGAAAATATCGAAAGGTTCCGAAACTTGATCCATTTGAAAATACCCCAAGTTTTTAAAGTGTCGTTTGCGCAATAACCGTACCCCCAAGCATTATGGCCAATATCTTTATAACCTCTCTCCGGTCGGAGCGTTTTGGTGATTATATGGAAAGTAATCAAATGTTGTTAATAGTCCGGTGTTATACGCTCCCACCGAAAATGATTATAAAAGGGGAAAGGGAAGGGAGGTTGTGAAATCTCAGACGGAAAAATAACAGTATGATCTCAATCAAAATTATCTTTATTTAATCCTTTTTAACAAAAATACACATATAATATAATGGGGACATAAACCAAAATAATGAAATAATACGAGGGGGACCTGGCAAAATCTGAAAGGGAACTTACTCTTTTCTTTCGTATCTCGGCCTAAGTGACTGATAGCTCGGGAACTCACAGGTAAAATGGAAATTTACGTAGGGTTAGGGGCAGTGTTCCGGGGTGGTAAATACCACCTGACATTTACTGTGGCAAATTGTGGCAAAAAGTGTCATGGCAAATAATGATTTTTAGTGACAAATTGACATACACTGGCAAATAATAGAAAAAGTAAAATACTAATAAATTTTTCATATGAAATACCATAAAAACATTTTTAAGCTATTTTTGTAATTATAGTATGCGGGGTTGCCAATAATTGGGCTATTTTGTATATTTTTCGCATATATATATAAAATGTTTGGCAGATGATTAATGAGATGATTGAAACATTAAAAAAAAAGTTAAACCTTTTATTTTGTTCTTTGCTAAAAGTTCTAGCAAATAAAGTGTTCTAAGAGTAAAAAAATATTTTTTGCCCTATTTGTCATTAAATGCCATTAATTGTCACTATATGCCATTATTTGTCACTATATGCCATTATTTGTCACTATTTACCAGTGACATGGCCTATATTCGAAAAAAGTGACATTTTAGGAACACTGGTTAGGGGACTTGATTGCTTTGTTTGGTTGGATCTTAGAATAGAAACTCTAGATTTGGGTTGATTTTGTCAGTTTGAAGGTGGGGGACTTTACTTGACTCGCAATTTGACCCAGTGAATTTTTAGAAGGAAATTTAGGAGAATCTACTACTTATCAATTGTCCTTTTGTCCGGCGTCTTCGCTTCTTCTTTGGAGAGGAGGGATTTCTTCTCTTCTTTTGCGCGGGGACTCGTTCTCACAGTCAGATGGGGGGAGGGACAAAAAGTAACAACACTTCGTTCAAACGCACGCGGAAGGGTTGCACGTTGCCCGTACGGCAAGGGATGAATCCAGGCAGCAGATCGCAGTGGCTCCCAGAGCCCTCTTTCTCTCCTGATTCACGATGCGTCGCTTGACTCGAAGTTGCAATGGAAGGCTGGGGACTCTTTCTCTGGAATTTGACGACTGTGCTGTAGTCTCTTCAGTTTTCGGGGTTCCGGGTTACAGGATTTCCGTATTACGCAAGTAGGCTCCCAGCAGTCTTCGTCGGGATAACTCTTTCGGACCTGAACGGGACTCTCGAACTCTGGATTGCATTTACGTCTCTCGCTCTCTTGGGATTTGGATTGGCCTTCTTTCTAGATTCATTGATTTTCGTCGCTGGATACGTCTGGGGACTCGCTGGATGTCATCAGAAATTGAAGTTTAAAATTCTAGGGGACCTCTTAATTTCATTTCGACTTTGCGAAAGTTTCTAGGTTTGGGTTAAAGTTTAAAGTTTTTTAAGTGAAGGGTCGGGTCATGGCGGAGCAGAGCTTCCGCCTGCAAGTCTGTTGGGGATCTCTTCTGGTTTCTTCTAGTTTTTCCCTTTTTGTTTTGAGGGTCCCTAGGACGTATGGGGGTGGCTTACGCCTTTGTCTTTGCTTTTTTATGTCATATATACCACCTTTCGCAACTTAAACATTAATGTGTCTTCCATTACTGGAAGGAATATGTGGAGATAAACATGTTAAATGCCAATACCAAATTAAATATAGAGCCCATAACTGAAATTCTTAATAGTTAGATATTTCTAAGTTTCGAATTTTGTAAGCAAAAGGTAACACTAATGTAAAATCGTTCACAAAATAACGTTCTTTTTATCTTTCTTTTATCGAGGTTCTGACCTTTTTTCTTAGCTTATTTAAATAATTTAAGATTTTTATTAAATGACGATATTTCGAAAATAAAATGTTTGCTAAAGAGTAGTTTACAATCTCGATTCAAAATATACTTAGGACAAACGTTTTTTTTTCCACACGTTTAATAGTCAATAGCATAATTAGTTTAATAACGCGCGATGCGATATTTTTTACTGCCAATTTCTTTAATTACGCTGAAAACTATCTTTACATTTAAAGCTATTACAGTTATTGGCCGTTTAAGGGAATATTTCCCCGGGTGTTTGATGTGGCACTCAAAGACTTTCAAAATTTGTCATTTCCACCTTAAGCTGTTAAGATTTTTGGCACTGCTTAGTAGAGCTTGCTCTTCATTGATGAAGTCGGTCATGGTCCCTAGAGATCTGAATGAATTCGTTCTTTTGGCTTCGTGGCTTTATCCAACTGATTGCCAAAGCTGTGATGACTCATTTTTCCAAAGATACAACAATCCGCATAGCTTATCAGTCTCCTGATTGATAATCTTGTAACCGAGTTTCTTCAGAGTAGCCGCTACATGTCCTTTATCTTGAAGTCGCAATCCTTCGTGCTAGACTTGGAGGTCCACCTTTTTGTCGTTCATTAAGGTTGAGATACACAATCTCCAACAGATTCCAATTAGACGGCATTACAATGATCCCAAAGGGATCTCATAGTGGTAGAACCAGATTCGTCATACTACTTATATTCACTGAACTATGCAGATGATGATCTATTAACTGAACTATGCAGATGATGATCTATTAACTGAACTATGCAGATGATGATCTATTAACTGAACTATGCAGATGATGATCTATTAACTACGTTATACATGGTTCTTATTCAAAATACACAACGAATAATATTTTACTCACTTATCAGTAATGCAACAGATAAAAGTTGTAATGCTAAGAGGAATATAGTCATTAAAACATGTATACAATATTTTTAGTCATATGGGCGTTAAACCAAAAATTACAATTATATCCTAAATTGTTTTTTGAAAAAATAAGATTTTAACAATCCTTTTCAATATATGTCCCCTTTGGAGCTTAGATAAATGATACACAATTAGCTTTTTACAATTTTCATCCATCAATATATATATCCCTTTTTAAGAACTTCTAGTCAAGCGGCATAGCGATAAATTTATGCGTTTTGTGACAAAAGATTTCACATTCAGAGTAGCTTCCTTACAGGGGGATGGTCAATTATTTTTAAATAAGGTCTTTACAATTGTGGTTCTTAGATACCGTTAAACGAGTTTGAATACCTTTTAAAATGGCTTTAGTTCTGCCAATTAGCTGGCGGAAATATACGATTCCAGAATGATTCAGTTGGGAGTCTAGAAATCCATGAAAATTCAGTAAACCAGGCCGCCTACAGACGAATATTCCAAGCGTAGGTATTTTCTAACTTTCGGTGACGAGGTTGCTAAATGAAAACATCAACAGCGATGCGCTTTGTAAGACATGTTGTCAGAATTTTATATACCGGAGCTCCAACCGAATCAAAAAGCCTACTTCATCGGTGGTCTCATCAGAATGTCCTAAGCCAGCGTCCACAAGCCTGGACGAGTGACAAATCCAGCATGGGTAGTAGTACCCTACCACTGATGGTCTCACCCTCGACACGAGCCACTCATCCCAACAAAAGGCCCACCAATAGGGCGAACAGCTTCCACTTCGCGTACAGCTGTACGATAGAGAGTAGATGCTGTAGCAAGTCCAGCCGTCACCAAACCTTCGAAGGTAATAAGCCAAGCACTTTGAAGAGAGCTCCTAAAGGGGAACGCCGAGCACACAGCGGTCCAAGTTTCCCGGCGTGACTCCAAAAAGCCAGGAAAAAGGACCACCGTGCCCTCATACGGAGGCCCGCCGCGCCACAGCTTGCTACTCAATCCGCCGAATTGGCCAGGCTGCTTGGACCCTCTTTGTTAGCCTGTGCCGAAACCCAGTTTCCAGCCCCTAGCTGTATTATAGATATATCTATTGATTAGAGATATAGTAAGTGGTTGCTAAAAGCTTTAATTTTTCGCAAAACGATGGAAATCGATCCACAATTGGCTGAACTATAGACATTTTAAAAAGTATCCAAGATGACAGTCGTCAGAACAACAATTTAAAGTCATCCTTTTAAAAACTTGACCTTCCTCATGTAAGCAAGCTACCTTGAAAGTGAAATGTTTTTATCACAAAACACGAGATTCAATTATTTTTTATCGAAAAATAAATTAAAACCACAACACCCACTTCTTGTACAATAAAAGTTTTTAATTTAAAAAACGACGACTAGTTTCGTTGCCCCTTCGGGAACATCATCAGGGGCAACGAAACTATAGTCGTCGTTTTTTAAATTAAAAACTTTTATTGTACAAGAAGTGGGTGTTGTGGTTTTAATTTATCTTATGTACAAGTGTCTCTATCAATTGTAATATTTTTTATCGCTAAGCTATTAATAGAATAGTCCTTAAAAACGCAGTTTTATAATATACAGGATGTTTTCTTGCTATGCTAGTTAAATGTTTTTAAATTTTAATGGATCGTTTTTTATGCAGGGAGACACTGTTTTTGAAAAGTTAAGCATTTCTGGAAATTTTCCATAAAACCTTGTTTGAGGATTAAGGAAATAGTTAGTGTAGGGCGCTGTTGGTTCCCCTGGCATGAAGAGCTTGCCAACTACCTCCTTCAAGTTTTTACCCGCTCACTTTATTACTTAGGCTTAAAGTGGTGCCTTGTTTATTAGCCTAGCTAAAAAAAATACTGCTTGAAAATTAAATTCTACTTCTCAATTGTTAAAAATAAATATAATTAAAACGAATATATTTAAAGAGTCAACCATTGAGTGGTGTTAAATGAAGTAAAAATTAGTTTCGGTGTAGTTGAAATATGTAACTTTTGTTTTATTGGCAGAAATCCATATTTGAATATTTGGGATTGCAATTCATTTGGTACAATTATCCAGAAAAAAATTTTGCGAGATACATTTTTCAGAATCTACGACACGTAAGGTAAAAGTGCTGTTTTTAAATAACTTTATTCAAGGAAAAATAATAATTTATTACACCTGCTTTAATATTAATTTGGAAATTGTCTACATACTCGTATATGGAATTATATTTAACCGTCTTCAATAAATAAGAAAAGAATTAACTCTGCATGAAAAATTATTTAGGTCTTCATTAATCTTAATTGTGGGGATTAGTTGAACGACCAAATTCCACATTAATGAGAGTTCATAAGATAAATTACGGTACGACGAAGTTTGGGTATCAAGACTGTGCAGCAGCTCTTACGTTTAATGTGAAAAACTCAACCATTTAATTTACTTGGTTTAAATACGGAATTAGACTTGAATACATAAAAACACAATAGTTACGTTATTAAAACTCATTAAACATGCATTACTTTTTACAGACCTACACAAAATCTTGTAAGTGTAGCGAACGACTTCCCGATTGTCAATCAGGGCCTGAAATAAGCGTTTCAAATTAAAAGCATATTAACGACGAAGCTGAGCTTCATAAGACTGTACAACAGGTCTGATTTTAAATGGCAGAATAGGCCCGGGTGCCAAAAAGTAAACGAGAAAAAAGCCAAGTACCAGGATCACTGAAGCCCAAGAGTAGAGAATAGCGCTGATTTCATTTAGGTCGTGATTTGTTATGTAGAAAAATGGGTCGCATGCACAGGCTGGACGATATTTAGGATGGACATTGCATTGGGTTGAAAATGTATTTATGCTGGACCAGTCGTAGGTTGGAAATGTCGTACGCTGGAATACTCATAGGATGGAAGCTGCATTGGATGGAAACGACGTTTGCCGAAGGTAATTTCTCCGCCCTCCGTTGCGTTTCGTCTCAGTTTTCAATTTAGGTTGCCACTCCAAGACCTGTCGTTTTAAGGCAATCTCTGTCTATTTTGTTTGCTCGAAGACTTATACACTCTTTTTCGCGGTCTTTTCGACCAATCTTTTTGGTCGCCCGCTAGTCGGCCATTACCTGGAACCACCGGTGGGGGGTCTAGGCTCGGGTCTTTGGTCCCAAGATATGGAAAACGGGGGTTAAGGGGGGAAACTCAACATGAACGCGCCCAGCAAAACTCTCAAAAAAGAGTATATTTGTAAGTTTTTAAATTTCTTCAAAATTGATTAGGGTTGAGCTTTTTTATCCCTTTTAATAATGGACTTATCTACTAATTCGCTAATTTCATTCTCCGTTTAGCTTGAGTATATATTTTTGAAACTTCGGATTTCGCACTGTTGTATTAAAAGGTTCTGCGCCAAATCAGGCTAGCGATGAAATGTATTTGTTTTTGGACAATTTTCTCCACCGTCGTTGGGGCGAGTCCATAATATTTTCAAAACCTATTAGGGTCTCTAGCGGGGAGGGGGAATGGCGGTGGGGGCGAAAATTGAAATCCCCGACTAAAACATTTGAAATATTAAATAAATTATTAAAAATACACAAATTAATAATATGCGATTTAGTTTGGCCAATCCTCGTCGTCATAGGTTGAAAAAATAGAAAATTACTAGTTAGTAAAAATATATTTAGATGCTATTTAAATTGCTTTCCTTCCAGTGATTATATTTTCAACAATTAAATCCATACTTGTATTAATAATGAGAAGTCAAGAACCGTCCCAGCGCGCATGAATGCTATAATAGGGGAGCAAGGGCGTATTTAAGGTGGGGTTTTGGGGGGTCAGAACCCCCTCCCGAATAAAAAATAAAAAACCCGCGGTGCTTTTTATTTGGGGTACGACCCACCTATAAAAACCCATTGTAAAACCCACTTTAAAAAAAAACACTTTTTTGACCTTAGTTCATTGAAAAGTTAAAATGCTAATGCCATCTAATGGTAAACTTTAAAAACATTTTGTTATATTTTGGCGTGATATTAAAAAAAATTATATATATAGTTCATAGATTTTACTAGAAATGTCTTAAATTTTATTAATATTGCGAGTCGAAATACGTCGGGTTTTGTAATGTTTACTCTTTAGCCTAAACTTTAATAAAACCCTAAAAACACCCAACTTGCCCCTGTTTTTATTGCACAGCGGGGCACTGCGCTGGCTACGTTTCGCAGAGCAGATGTTAATATAGAATTTACTCCTGATAAGTATTTGCCATGGACGGACACTTACGATGTCGCATGTTTAGTCATCCGTCTGATGTCAGTGAAAATGATAAAATTTAACCTACACCTAATTTTTAAAAATATAAAAAATTGTTAATTTTTTTTACAGTTTTGTTCTAGACTTAAGCTACGTTCACACTTACCCCTAAATTCGCTTCGTTTAGATAACTGGTTTTTAAAACCAACGTGAGAAATCGCTTCGTGTTGGTTCGGGAAGGAACTCGTCCAAGTCGGTTCGCTTAGAATCGCTTTCCAAACGACAAGGCGGAAAAGTAAAATTGCTCGTATTTTCAAAAATAATGGGGATAAAATTCTAAATAATGTAAAATCATATTACAATTTGTATAGTAAACATGATTAAGTAATTGTTTTGGGATACATTTTAGTATTTTTAAAATTCTAGTCATAATTTGAAATGGCGTTAAGCCTTGGCTATAAGCGAACCGGGGTGAAGCGATTTCGCACGTGTGAACTTGAATTATCGTAGGCGGTCAAAACTGGCATACAAACCGACCTAAACTGGGTTTTAGGCTCTAGTGTGAACGTGGCTGTTATGTTTTTGCTGCCGCTCTCGTTAAAACTACTCAATAGTGGGTTTCCTACTATTTACAAGCAATGTTCGCTGTTACATCATATACAGGGAAATTCTGCAGACTTTCCTAGGAAAGTTTGACACGCCTTCTTTCTTCTTGAGATTTCATTGGGCGCGAAATCACATGTCACATTAGGTCCACAGGGACCTAACAAATTCGACCCCTTCGCTCTGATTGGTTGTCGTGACCTTTTGATAAACTCACTTCCGTTCGAATTTTCATGATGTTAGTTTTCGCGCTCAAAGACAGAAGGAGCCTCCAAGCTAAAAGTTCTTTTACCCGGAAATGCGTCAGAGATAACGGCAATTTCCCGTGGGAAATCTTTCCCGCTTCAATTTTCAGGAGCCAAATACAATAGGCATACTTCACGACCACTTCAGCCTATGAGCACTTTTAAACACGGGCCCGCTGAATCTGGCTCCTGAACTGAACTGAACTTTGTCCTTCGGAGTCGCATAGATGATAATTATTGCCTCACACTCACGTGGTGTCATTCTCTGACGTAACGACAACCAATGGGAGCGAAGGGGTTGAATTTGTACGGTCCCTGTGGACGTAATGTGACATGTGATTTCGCGCCCAATGAAATCTCAAGAAGAAAGTTGAAAGAAAGAAGGCGTGTCACAACTTTCCTAGGAAAGTCTGCAGAATACCCCCGAGTATATAGATAACAAACAGGAACTTTTGACAAGGGCTTATCCAGGATTTTATTTCAAGGGGGGTTTTTGAGGAAAAATTTCAAGGGGGGGGGGGGTTTGATGACGGAAGTTTCACTGATTTTTATTAGGCACCCCAGTCATCAGCATTTCGGGGGGGGGGGTTGTAATTTATTTCGTTTTTTCAGTATTTTTTTATCTAGCGTATTAGTTTTCAAGGGTAATAGTTCATTTATGAAGAAAATATCGAGTTGTTTACATAGTGGTCTGGGTTTGTAACTGGGTCGTCCGTCATTACTTCGTAATTTATTTTAAACGTTTTCTCGACTGATTAAGATGTTTAGTGCAGGATACTTCCGCCACGGGTGTCACCACCCCTGTCCCCACGTATCCCCCCGTTGGCGTGGCCGTTACACATATCTCACTCTGATTAATCTAAGGCCTCGGGTCGACACCGATGTTTGTGTATCTAAAAAAAAATGTTTAGTGCAGTTTATCAATCGGGTTAGTTTGTTTTATTTATAAAGAGCCCTAACTATTCCGTCTACGGTCATTTATTATTTAGTCACGGGGCTTTCTTGGTAAAATTTTCGTTTCTTGTTAATTAATTTTTTATTGGTGTGGATATTTGGACATAATTGATTTCCTGGGTGAGCGAGTCATTATATGATATTGGAAATTGGACGGTTTCGGTCTTTTTCACGCGGTATGTGTCACAACCTCAACAGGAAGTTTACGAGTCGTCCACTACCAGATGTCGAATATAGCTCTTGACGGTATATTCATCAAGGGCGAGTGTTGAATTAAAATGCGCGTTAAAGATGCGGCAAATATTTCGTAAGCGAGAAAAATACAAATACCCGTTGTATATATTTATTTCATTAAAATTTGCTTCGTATTATATTTAACTGATAATCTTGTTCTGAAAATAGGTTTAAATTCAATTGTGCATTAATTTAGTACGTCTAACTCGCTGTTGTAACTACTTAATTTATATTATTCTGAATAAATTAAACTCGGTTGTTTCGTCTCAACTATTTTACATTTAAAATTGTATACCATGCGGGATTGAACCAGGATTACGTTTTTAGTAAATAACTCTGAATTGCGGAGATATCTTTAAGGGACGTCTCGAGAATTTAATACCACTAGGGACAATGCTTCCAGGGAGAGGTATATTTTAGCTTGCCAACTTGTTAATTTTAGTTTATACATCGAGACCACAAAATTTAATTTATACGATTTCTTCCTCTCTTTTCTCGAATTTTTTATGGGCTTTTATTTTCTAAGATGATTTTTGCGGTTGTGGTGATCACTTCACGCCGCTACTAATGGTTTTAAAACGTGCCACGAAACGGAGATATCTCATTAATGGTGTATTAAGAATTTTCAATTAATACTTCGTTAGAAAGGTATTGAATCACTTCTATATTATGGGTAATTCCACGACAGATTGACTTGTTCACCCTACCATCGTGAAATTTAGTGAAATCTTGTATTTAACTTGTCCTAACGAAGCTGAATTTGGAATTTTTGGAGCGTATCTCATGTCTGTAACTCGATCTCTCTCCCAAATAATATTTTATTTAATAAATCTGATCAGGGATTTGAGACTAGGAGTCTAATAAGCCGCTTCTACAACGAGTTCTGACGCCACCAGCAATTCTCGTCCAGCCACAGCCGTAACCGTGGCCCGCCGTTCTGTCCAGTCGCAAGCACAGCCAGCCGTTGCCCTCCAGCTGCAGCCATGTGGTCAGAATTAATAAACCGGTGCCTCAAGCCGCCGTAAACCATTGCGTCCAGCCGCAGCCGCAATCAACCGTTCCCGTCAAGCCGCAGCCACTGGAGGTCTATCATCATAATACCTTACGCCAGCGTCCACAAACCGGATTTGTGACAGAACAGTCAAGGCCGGTAGATAACCCTACCGCTGACGGTCTCCCCTTTGGCGGAAGCCATTCAACCCCGCAGAAGGTGCAACAATGGGACGACCAAACCCTCACTTCGCACACAGTAGTGGGAATGCGATAGCAACTCCAGCCAACACCCTACCCACGTATGTAGAGAGCCATACCCTTCATAAAGAGCTCCTATAGGGGAACGACAGTTACATAGAGGCCCACGTTACCCGGCACAGTTAGCACCAGACACCTGATGTTGCCCCAAAAGGCTGGGACCCTCTCCTTTGCCTAAGCCGAAGCCCAGTTACCAGCCTCTTCCTGACCGATGTCGGAGGATGAGATAGGGCCATTTGAACGGAGATAACATCTCCTAGTGTGCCACTGCCCTTATGGGTCACAAAAGCCGGACCCTTACTCCCCGGTAAAGCCACCAGATATCGCACACTCTGACCCATTAGGGCCTGCTGCCGCCGGCATCAGATATTGTATTTATACACTTCGTGCACTGCCTAATCATTAGAGGGGTTTATTTGTCCTGTCCGAGCCGTCGATCTGTATACGAAATTAGGAGTCACTTCCTAAAAGAGATACACAATTAAGAATATGCAAGAAAGTAAGCCCCCTCATTCCCTACATACCCAGTGTGTTACTTTATCCAAGTAAACGTGACCGGCGTCACCATCCGTTTCAACATCTTACGCATTTTATGGCATAAGCCATGATTGTTTTTATGATTGCTTATTGCATTAATAGCAAAAAGACAATCCGTAAAAACCGTTGCAACATCACCTGGACGTTGACCTTGCGTCTTTAACCAGCAAATACTTTCATGTATTGCTAAGAACTCCAGAGAAAACGCATCCACCTTTTCATTAATGCAACTGACCACGTTATAGACTTCTACACCGTTCCTATAGACAATAAAAGCCACGTTGGCACCCCTTCTGGACAACGAACCGTCATTAAACACCTCTACCCTATTGGTAGTTGCTCTTTGATGTTTATAATTTCGTTGACCGCTGGGTGGTCCAACCGTGGGTCACCTGGATAGAGGTAGTTACCCCCTTGTAACTCCATCTCGCAATGTTTGCTGTCTTCTCCGAAACAGATGGACCTGAATACAGCTGCTTCCTGACTCACCACTAGGTCTAACGGTTGTATACCATCAAGAAACCTTAGCGGATCGCTCGAGACAGTCCGGTAAGCACAAGTTATACCTAGGGCAGCTGTTCTCGTCCAGCCACGACTAAAGTTTTTGTTTGCTAGTGACCGGAAGTGGCTTACGACTATTTGAAAGTCAACAGAGTTACAGTCTTACAGACGATGGTTTCACGATGGTAGGGTGAACAAGTCAATCTGTCGTGGAAATACCAATAATATAGAGGTGATCAATACCTATCTATATAACGAAGTATCAATTGAAAATTCTTTATAGACCGTTGATGAGATATTTCCCTTTCGCGGAACGTTTTAGAACCGTCAGTAGCGGCGTGAAGTGATCACCACCACCGCGCACATCAACTTAGAAAATAACAGCCTCTAAAAAAGCCGAGAAAAGAGAGGAAGAAATATTTAATGTTACACTGAAGAAATCAGCGAGTGAAATTATGGGTTCGATTCGACCAACTTGTTTATATGGAGAACGACGCCTTCAAAATTCAGTTAGTGGCGACTAATAGGTCGATTTATAATTTTTTTGCTCATCAGTAAGCTACCAGGCGTAAAATACATAGTAGCAATTTGAGCTCACGCTTATATATTTCATGAGATGGCGTTACCATCGGGTACCTTAAAAATCGTCTGCTATTTTTTGGCACTCCCTGGGCTTGTAAATTTCTCGAGTGTGAAGTGAAATGTTGTAAAAGATTCAGACAATAATAAAAATGAATTTTAATTCGGATATAAACAAGAGATTGATATTTCCAATAACAGGGTATAAGAAATACTTAGGAAGTATACCTAAATTTTCTAAAGATAATATATTTCAATATTATTAATAAATTAATACCACAAATAGGCAGCTAAGCCGTAGCTATAACTTTCTCGTTGAAGGTTATGTTGATAAAGATTCATTGGTTACCAACACTGATAGGTATGTTTGCTTTATTTCAACAGTCCGGATTTCAATATTTAATCTTTATGTTAATTATCGTTTATTATACAGAAAATGGCATTGTTTATGTAAAAGGTAAATGCTACCGCAGTAAAAAGAAGACTGAGAAACCATATCTATATGCTGCTCCTTTAAAATTGTCAGGTAGTAATAACGCAATAATTGATGGTTATTGCGAATGTGCTGCAGGGCTATCAGGAAGCTGCAACCATTTGATAGCTTTCCTGAGGCAATTGGAATACATTCAAAGTAAAATTGTTCCCCCAACTTCAGCTGATAATAAAGAAAAAGTATCTTGCACAAGCAAGAAACAAGAATGGTGCCATCCCAGGGGCAAATCTATTCGACCACTAGCCGTAATGGATGTAAATTTTCAATCTCCAAAAGAATGCGGAAGTTCTAAGCCAATGAACTGTCGAATTTTTGAATCCAGGGCCATTATACGTGATAAAACTGCTGTTAACGCAGTTGTCAACAAATTACTTTTCGCTCTTTAAGACAGCAAAGATGGTGAAAACGATTTTTCGTTAATGATTCCTTCCACTAATTCTGCTGATTGGACTAATACCAAAATGGGAAAAGCAGTTAAAAACTCACCACTTTCTTACCAATTGCCTATTTTCGATCCAGGAAAAGAAGTTATTTTTAACTTGAAAACAGTTCCAATTTCCACTCCTGTTGACGTTGACAGATTTATTCGCATCCCTATGTTTTCAATACTCAATAGTAAATGTGATTGGCAAATTAGTGGTTTTTACTTACCATTACCACAAACCGAAATGGAAATTCACTTGGTAAGGCTTCTTTATATATAATTTTTAGTTGAAAACCCATAATATAAATACATTAATTGCAGAAAAATGAGATTTCGTGTGGAAATACAAACGGTAGTCCAAGCAGACTCTCTTGAGTCGAAAAATGCAAGACGTACCAGGTTAAGCTCATCTAGTTTGGGGACGTATGTAAGAGAAGAGGAGAATCATGGACTGAAGCGGATATTACCAACGTTGTCATACCAAATGATATAAGTCACGTAAACGCCATTAAATATGGCAAGACGATGGAACCTGTTGCAAGGAGTAAATACATTAACCAAATGAATGACCTCGGACCCAATGTGATAGTTCACACCCAGCGCCGACCCTAGGGTGGAGCAAGCTCTAGGTGCCAGGTGGAAAGGGGCGCCAAAATTCCTTTTGAGAGGTGCTGGGCCATCCTACGACATTTCCATCCTATGAGTGTTCCAGCGTACGACATTTCCAACCTACGATTGGTCCAACAAAAATTCATTTTCTACCCAATGCAATTTCCATCCTAAAGATCGTCCAGCCTGTGCAAGGTCCCCAGAAAAACATTTCATTGGTGTCCAATATATACATTTGCGTCTAATGAATATCAATTTTCCAAATGGGGAGGAAATTTGGCTTCTTATATTTTCAAACTAACATATACCCAATTTTATATTATTTCCCCAGAACATCCAATCTGAAATATCGTCGATATCTGTTTTATGGTAGGTCCCAACTCATACCCTTAAATCTGCCTTTAAACTGGGTTGGTAACTGTTTCTCAAATCGAGATTTCATCTGAATGTTGAATTATTCAATAATGTCCTGTAAATCTTTTCTTATCAAAATCAACGAGGCCCCGAACTGTTAAACAATATTATTGATTAACTGTTTCCTTTAAATTGTATCGCTAGCTTAACTAGTGGGATTCCAGGTTGACCACTGGAAACCCAAAAATTAATAGAAATAAAGGAAATTCAACAGTTGATTTATAGGATAAAATATTAGTATTTTCTTTGATAATATAGAAACATATAAAAAAATGCATAAATAAAATTCACATTTGTTATAATATAGAAGGAAAATCTTTTAAGCAGACGACGATATTCTTAATTACGTTAAGTGCAGTTCTTTGGGGAAGCAGTTTACATTTTATCTGCATGCACGAATTTCAAAAACCTTGACATTTTATCAAAGGGATTTAGTACATTGAGCGCCATCTGTATTAAGAAAAGTGAACTAGACACGCGGTAAATTCGAAAATATCGCCTAAAATACAAATTAATATCGAATTGTAGGAAAATATAGGAAAATGGTTAAATTATAGAAAAAAAAGGAAAGTATTGAAATAAAGACAAATGGTCCTAGTCTCGCTTCTCTTTTCGGTACCCGAGGAACTGGACAGTCACTTGGTGCAACTTCACCCTTTAGAGGAAAAGATGGGTGTGATACTTGGTCGCCCTATCTTTTAAGAGAAAATAAACCCCCTCCAGGGGCGTAGCTAGCAAAAGTGGCACCCGTTGCGGATATCATGGTGTGCTACTAACTAGTCAAAACGAGAAAAAAAGTTTATTCGAATTTCTCTAGGTTGTGTTAGTTTTTTTCCGGTCGGGTGTCACCCCCAAACGGCTGGCACCCGGTGCTGGACGCGCCCGTCACCCCACTTCGCTACGGCACTGCCCCCTGTCCAGTTTCCCGAGGACCTAAAGAAAAACCAAAACTTTAAGTGCAAAAGAACTCTACTATCTTCTCAAGTATAAAATCTTTGTCAGCCATCTCCAAGAATTGTGGCTGCCACGACTGCACTTGATTCAATTTCCATAATCTTTAAGTTAAATTACAAGTTGTTTTGTTCCCAAATCCATTTTTACTAATTTCGCGATATTAAAAGTCACCGTAATTTAACGCAAGTTCATATTTATCTTCGACAATTTCTTCCGGCTCAGGTAATTTAGAGACAAAACTGTGTTGATATTTTTAAGTCAGTCACGATATTTCTTCAAAAAACATGTTTTATTTATTTATTTATTTTGCTTTTAAATTTTATAACTGACTGTTAGGGATTGTTCGTATTAGACTTTAGATTGACAAATAACTTACGAGATCAAGAGCTCTCGCTAAGATTTACATTTTTAACCCTGGTGTATTTATTTTATTTTGATAATCCATAAGCTACTTGTCAAAATAAGGACTTTATCAGTATAAAGAATACATTCAAATGATTATTTGGACACTATTGTGGTAAATTATACCCATATATTTTTTTTATTCCATACAAGCACTACAAAAACGAAAATTGTTTTTTTTTAAATCCGTTCTTTTATTTAGATTGCAACCAACAAGTGAAATAGATACATTTTCAAATTTAGTAAATGGGGTGAGTTGTTTGGCATTTCGTTGTTTTACTGGATGTATCAATAATTGACTTGGTGAAGAAATGAAAAAAGTGCGCTTGCGAAAGAAACATAAGCCTGTTTCGTCTGTATTGTGATATAGATTATAACCTGTATTATTAAACCGTTTTCTTTGGGTGAGCAGCTCTTAATATTTAAGTGGTTTGGGACTCTACTATTTTCGCGTACTCTACCAGAAATAACCAAAATTTATTAACGATAAAATTTAACATTACGATAAATTTAAATTTTCACGAGCTTTAAGGTGCTTTTAAAATAAGGCTCAACAAAAAACTAAATTAAACGGCAGACGTTCAGTTTCTGTTCCCCTAATAGAACCAGCGTCGTGCTCCTTTGGGAATTAGCCTAGCCTAGCTGAATGTTTGTTTCAACTATCTTATGAATTTCCAACCGAAAACTTTTGGAAAACATTAACTAATTTTATTTTACAAATCATCTATATTACATAAATGATGTTGCACCTAGAAAAGCAATTTATGCTGGTTTAATTAGTAATCTTTAACGGCTATAAAGCTCAGGGAGAAATAATGATAACCTTTGTCCATGAAAAACTTTGCCCCTAGTAAAATATTTCGAAAAGGAGCTCAATCTTTCCTATAGTCTGTGACTCTTTTTGCCATATGAGGACCACAAAGAAGAAAATCAGAAACTGCTCAGAGACGTTTCAGGAGTTAATTAACAAGGCATTTTCGAGATAACATTGGTTCTCAGGTTCTACAATTATTATTCAGTAATTAAGCGAGTCTTTGAGTAGACGTAAATGCAAACAACGTTCGTTATGTGTTTCTTCTTATCCAAAAACTGGCAAGGTCTTTTATACAAAAACGTCACTTCCTATATTACTCAAGGCCATAAAAGTAGTGAAATCAAATAACGGTCAAGATCTGAAATTATATTCCCATAAACGTCATAAACTGGACTTATTTGTCGACAAGTGATGTGCTCTGAAGTAATATACTAGACCTTGCGCGTCCTAAGTGTTTTACTGAGTAAAATCATTTGTACAACCATAAAACATTTCATAGAGAATGGCTAATATTAGAATCGCATTGTATCAAATATATTATTTAGATCTAAATATATTATCTACTCTGTTTAAGTTTACTCTTTTACCTTAAAAGCATAATTAAATAAAGCAGACAAGTTGTTGACTGCAGTAATTACGTCACTGCAGTCAACAACTTGTCTGCTTTCAGTAATTTGCCAGTTTCAATAGTCGCACCGCCACCTATCGATAATGTACAGAAATCTTCAAGTACCTTTAGTACGGACAGTTTCAGTAATTTTATCGAGTGTTTTTATTTGGTCTTGGTTGGCCAAGGTGGTACTTTGAGCGAGACAAGAATTTAACACGTGCCAACGTTTATTTCACTGCCAAGTTATGTTGACTTTGATAATTGAAACTCGCTTACTATGCTCTTAAGGTAAAAGAATAATTTTAAACAGAGTAGATAATATATTATTGTGATCTAAACAATATATACACCTATAAATTAAATAAACAACTCAGGCCATGTTTTGCGAGAACGAAAGAAAACTTTAAAGTCGGAAGGTTGAAATGATCCCGTGATTAGGTTATGTTTAATCTATTTCCCTAGTATCAGCCAATGTGACCTTGACCACCCTATGGCGGACAACCCCCACCCTGACACTCGCAAGACTATTGTTGTCGAACTCAGCGCCCCTTTTTACCTACAATTCATCTATAAATATGTTGCATATATAGTTTAAAAGTATATCTGTCATAGCGGTCATTTTAACCTTTAAGACTAATTTGCTCACTTTGGTAAGTTAGGCTGAACGGTTAAGACATTAAGAGTGACATTACATTGCTTCTGAGATATTGAAAAAGAGCGCGTTGAGTTATGATGGACAAGCATTTCTTTGAGATTCGAATTCGCTCACAAAGTCGGTGATTCTGAATAAGGTGTAGATATCGGGGATGGTCTAACGGGCAAAAGACAAACCGACCGAAAGGGTGCAACGGCTCGAAATCAATTGTCCAACCGGTCGAAAGTTAAAATAAGTTTTTTAGACGTGTATAGGGGAAAAGGTTCAACGGACCGAAAATATAAACCGCGAAAATATTTTTCAAGTTATTTATTTTTATAAGAGTAAAAGTTTAATGGTGTCAACGGATCGAATAAGACGTCATGATTTAATGATAATTTTTTTAATTTGAAAAAGAGGCTTTAGGTGGGGACACAATGTTTTCTAAATAAGATAAATATCCGGGTATTTTTAGTGTAAAGACATTATTCTTCGCAATTTTTGTGCAATTTAACGAATACTTTGTTTTTTGCATTTTTGAAGTTTTTCAACCCATTTTTCGGCAATTTGAATGCATTTTCGAGGTCTCCCAACATTCAATGTGGGCCAGGGCGAAAAAAAGGGACTTTGGGTGAGGACAAAATGTATTCTAATTTAGATAAATGTCCGGGTATTTTTGGGGAAAGGACATTATTTATTATTTAACGAGATAGAAGGGCGTTTTTCGAGGATTTCGCTTTGGGTGGCATTGCGTGCACCCAGCACGAGCGCCTTACCATTATGTAACGAATATCACGAATCATTTCCCTGCCACTGGTGGCGAAAATTTAATTATTTATTATATATATTTTGTTAAGTGTCATCCACGAAAGTGCAATTATTTAATCATTTATTGATTTAAAAAAAATATTTTTTGATCCGTTGAATTATTTTATCTTTTATTTTTAAAAAACATTAATTCGATCCGTTGAAACCTTTAACCTATTTAATAAAAAACAAATTTTACATTTTCTATCGGTTGGTTCTTTTCTTCGATGGGTTGGCCTTCGGCAGTTGAAACAGGTGCGTTTTTGAGTCGTTGTTATTCGACGTTACGGTAGTGACCCGGCGCCTCAAACAATTGTTAGCTTAGGAATAAGTAGAATACTTTCACAAGTTCTACTTTATGTATTTGTAACAAAATGTTACCAATTACTCACCGTTAAATATATTTTATCTTTGCTTACGCTATAGGCCACGGGCAAACTTTAATTAATAAGTTAACCCCAGGTACCAAGTAGCTTTAAGTAGGCTTGGCTTTCTTCACATAAATTGAATCTATTGAAACGAAAAAGAAGGTTACTTCTTGGACTTTTTATACTTGGATGATATCTGTCCTTTCGTGTTTATTTCCTTAACTGTCGTTTGAAATGTTGAACTTATGCTTCTGGCTATCTCGTCCGTCCCTGAAATTAAAAATTGAATAAGTCACCCTTAAGTAGCTGGGCAAATAAAAGGCGAGATAATATAGAAAAAATTCGTTGCAATATGCGTTATTCAAATTTTTACTGATACAGCATATCGGAAATGGTCGCGATTTTACTGATTTTTTATTGATTTCGTTGCTTCACAACCTGAGATGAAATCATGAAAATGTGTTTATAATATTGGATCCAATAATATCTGGAAATTATAACATTAATTTGGATCATTTAACAAGATAATATAAATTTTTGTTAAAGAACTGTGCAAGATTTTATCTAATTGTTTGTAGGATTTGTTAAAAGAATTTTAATACGAAGATTTATGATCATTTTTGGAACTCCGTTTGATCTTGTTGAATATCCCGCCGAACGGTTCGGCGAAAGAAGCTGCCTTTTTATTTATTTATATAAAGTTAAAAGTGTGATAGGCTAAATGTTACTTTTCCTTTTTTTTAAATTCCAAAAATATCCCATCCATCACTGCAGTCATTGCGGCATATGTAACATAATTTCTCATCAGTATGCCACTGTACCTTTATTCCATTCAAAAATCTTCACTCACGGTTTGTTTCACCACGAACCAGTAAAAAGGTGGACTACGTTTTTTTTACCTTTATTTCTTTCTAGTAATTTTGGGAGTCACACTATTGGCTACTAACGTATTTATTTAAGCCAATGGAAAACTTCTAAATTGAGAAGAAATTTTTTGCGTCGGAATTTTAGTCAGCCCAATGTAGCTTTATTGAAATTTATCAACTGGCTGGGTTTGTGCGGATGAGGTTAAATAATGAGTAGTTTAGAAAAGAAAAGGTTGAGGAAAATGAAACAAGTAGTCGAAGTGGGATACTCCACCAGCGTTATTATTTAAAACTCATACCAAACCTAGAAGAGTTAGGCCTAGGCTCAAAAGAATCTGCAAAGACTCCAACCTTGGAGATGCACCAGAAAAGCTCAACCTGAATTTCAACTTTTTTTTTTTTTCAATAAACCTACTTTTTTATTTGACAACGCAAATTTATTTTAGAACGCGAGTCTCCGAAAACTTTATTAATTTGCATATTAATAGCATTAACAGCACTTGACACTATATTGTAATTCATTTTAGCACCTAAGCCTTGTTTGTTCAAACCGGTTTGTTTACTAAAATAATGGCTGTCGGTTTATCAGAAGTAGAGCTAATTGGACGACGGCATTATCGGCATTTGAGATTCGATGACGTCAAATATTACATCAAATATGACGTCAAATATTACGTAGGGTACGGATGACGCAATATCTGTGAAACAAACCGTTAGTGAAGAAATAGAGCTAGTGGAAATACTTATGAGAAATTATGTTACATATGATTGCAGTGATGGATGGCACAATAAGAGTGTAAAAACAAGTTGGCAAGCCAAAATATACCTCTCCTCGGAGGAGTTTTTAATTTTCAATGAAACGTAACTGTATCCGGGGTTCGGTGGTAGAACGCTCACTTGTCGTACAGGAGGGCTCAGGTTCGAATCTCAGCCTAAGAAAAAATTATACTCCACCCAATGGCAAAAAGAGGGCGTTTTTTCATTGTTTGGCGATGTTATATAAAGCCTGGTTTTCACTTGGCGGTTTTTGAACGAAAAAGCCCGGCGTCGATGGAAAATGGGCGAAAATTTCCGTCGACGCCGGGCGGAAATTCCGTCGGTTTTCGGTTTTGTGTGGCGATTTTCATTTCTATTTTTTTCGCTCAGCTGGGCGATTTCGCTCTTTTTCAACCAATCAAAATCCATTATCGAAAGGGGACTGTGACGTCAGGGGGGATGGTTAATTTCCTGCCTCTAGCATCCGGAACTCGGCCACGTGCTTTTGTGTTAATTTTTGAACGTTTTTTTTTTCTTGATACCCTTGTTGCCTTCTTTTCCTGTATGTTTCTTTCACCCAAACCGATCTTTCCTAAGTCATATTTCTTTGAACACGATAGTTCATGTATAATAACATAAAATTTAAAATGCTTACATGATCTTTAATCAATAGTTCACTATTATGATTAGATAAATCATCCATTTTTAGGCCTAGGCTTAAATCTCCACTATCAGTCTCAGACGAAAACCGACGAACTCGCTGCCAGAAAAAAACGCTTTATTTCCGCCCTAAAAAACGCCAAGTGAAAATGCTATAATTCCGACAGTGAGCGAAACGTCGAAAACCATATCGCCGACGTCAAACTTTCTGTCGGTGATTTTCCGCCAAGTGAAAACCAGGCTTAATAATAGCGTTTCAGAATCGTAGAGAAAACACCAAGTTGTGTTAGGTATTGAATGCATTTTATGTTGTTGTCCTCGCCAAACAGAAACTGATCACCTGATTTCCATTTTTGGAAAATATTAAAAACCGAGAACAGATATTCTGTTAATAGCGGAAATGTCAGACTGCATTATTTAATATAGTTTGATGTTTTTTAAACACTAGTCACTCAAGTGTATTTAAACGCTACCATCCAGAATATAGCAGTGATGCTTGTGAATATAACGACCATTCAAGCAGAATTATGTTATTATATTATTAATAGGTACGAATTAGAAATTTTTCGTTCCTACAATTTCGGAGTTCGGGTTGACAACCATTCGTGGAATGGAGTAATCGGCTTGCTGCAAAAAAATGTAAGAATTATTTAAATTGCGAAAATGTCATTTCAGTTCAGTTTCAATACATTTCATCCGTTTGGATTTAACCCGCTTGTAAACCATCTGATCTTCGTCAGAGAAACATTCTTATCTTTGAGTAAAACATAAAAATTGCGTGGATTTTATGCAGGGTGCTGATTTTGCAGTGGCAGACTTGACGATGTCCTCCGAGAGAATGCTCGTAATGGATTTCACGTATCCCTATTTCACCGACACCGTTTCGTTGTTCGTTAAAGCAGCGACAGATTACAATTATTTGGATGGCATGTTCTTCATTCAACCTTTCGCAGGAAATGTATGTGACATTTACATCAAAAATAATTTTTTATTAGAAAATCATTTATCCCTTATCAGATTTGGATTCCTTTGTTACTGTTATTTTTAACTATAATTTTCATAAAAACGGTTATACGTGGAAAATCATTTCAGTGTTTGGTGTTATCAATATTTGGAGCTGTGCTTAAACAGAGTAAGAGCTAATAAACTTAATTTTAAATTTCGTATTTAAATATACTTCATTTATTGCACAACATTTTTATTATTTATTCTTTCAAAATTGGTAGCCATTAATGATAATTGGTCAGAATGAATTATAAATTTATTTGTTGCATAAAGTCTTATGAATGGTCTTCTAGGTTCTGTACTCTTCAAGAATTGTTCTAGCAGAAATTCTCAAAGTATTCTGTTAACGTGTTGGCTTGTCACTTGTGCTTTTATCATTACTGTGTACAGTAGTCAACTTGCATCGACTTCTAGCTTACAGTTGGAAATCAACACACTAGCGCAATTACGCGAGAATCTAAAAATTGGCACGATGGAACTCGGAGTTTTTTATGGAGGTCTTATTTACGACTTAATCAATAATCAATAACTATGTAAATATATATTTTAGAACTGTATTCTACACAATCACACTTATCAGAAAGTTTGGTGTGTTCCACTTTCTGCTATCCAATGCAATGGCTCAAGATTTCCTTAAATTTTGATGGGTTATAAGTTATAAATCAAAAGGGACGATTTATAAGCCCTTAAATGTCGTGTCTTAATTTGAATACCACACACGACCTTTGGGTTTTCGGTCTAACATTTCTCGGATTCCTATTGGTCAAATTAGATCGGGTTAAAGCTTTTTAGACTAACAATTAAACGTAGAACACATTTCTAATTGGAACCATTCTTCTAATCCTAACGGTTCTCGAGATAAAATTTGAATGACCTTGAAGACCTGGTTCAAGGTCATTAAAATTTTAATTGTAATTTATCCCCTTGCACTCTCTATGTAACCTGGAATTTTCAAATTCTTACATAAAATACATTTTGAGAAATTGGCTCTGTATCGTTTATTAGTTAACACCCTGTATAATTAAGGTTAAAGCCCACTAAGCAGAGTTTTCGTTGCCAAAATATAATACTCTACAATGGTTCTCTGATGACTTTATCATTTGACTATTTAAATTGTAGCTTCCTCGATAGGAACCCATTTTGAACAGGTTAATAGAATAATTACAATAACTCGGTAAATAATTGTATTCTTGTTATAACTGCATGTAAGGATAATTAAGATTAACAAGTTTAGTATTTTCTGTTTTATTTTAGGCTCCATCCAATATCCTATCCCCTTTTTATAGTAAAGCAAAATCTTTAACATTGATTCTTGTGACCTAATTCATGAAATTGTGGATGGTAAAATAGCATTCATTTTGAGTCGAAAACATTTTCAGCTGTTCACGCACAAGCTTCAGAAGCCCAACGCCTATCACATCGTCAAAGAACCTCTTCTGCAGGAAAATATTGGCATTGGATTCGTCAAAACATTCGTTTGCAAAGAGGAGTTCAATAAATTGTATGAATATAATTCAACCCATATGTTTTCTAATTGAAATATATTTTTAAAAGTCGGTAATTCTTTTAGCAGTGCGAAAAATCTGTAAAAAAGACGCACGGTACTTTATAAAAATAACTTAAACCTGTTAACTTGGTCTTTCAGAATAATGGTATTGCAAGCTTTCGGATTTTTGAAGAAATGGGAAGATAATATGATGTTCGTCTTAAGTGAGATAAACCAGAAGAAAAATGTCTTTCAAATGTCAATGATCGAAATGAGCGACTTGAAAAATATATTCAAATATTTAGTCATTGGTCTTTTGTTGGATATCGGATTCCTCATGGGTGAAATTACTTTTCACATTCTGATAATTTGGAGAAAGCGCCACCATGTTCAAAAACGTAACCGATTCTTCATTTGATGTTTTGATGTTCCAAACTTCTTAAATTTTTTCTGCAACGTCTCATATTGAGTAGGCCCATGGGGATTGACAAGCAAAATTTCATATTGTAATATGCACGTGGAACATGTTAGGCGATTAAATTTACTAATTTACTAATTTACTAATTAAATATTATTGTAAACTTTATTATTGAAATAAAAAATTTAACAGGTTTATAAAACATATTAGTCCAGTTATAGGCCAAACTCGGGGTGAACTTGTGCGAGTGATTTTCTCCCATGCTTTTCACACTCCAATCCCTAAAGGAACTGCACTCACAAGAGTGGAGTTTTCACTTTTTCGTCACTCGAAAGAGTGAGCTCGCGGGAAATAGAATGAAGGTTGTCAAGGTCAGCTCTTTCACTCTTACCTATTTTCATGACTATTAATAGAAGGCGGGAAATTTAAATTTAAATTTAATAACTTTACTGGAGAGCGTGGTGTCATGTATTAACGGCAAAAGAAACTAAAATATACTTATTGGACCAAATTTGAATTTATCACTTTAATTTTCAAGTTTCTCCCCAAGAATAAGAGTGAAATTGATGACCTTGACTAATCTCACCTTTGGGGAAGAGTGACGAAAAGCGAGAGAGGGATAGAGTTAATTTTTTTATTCAGTCTCGCTCTTGGGTTTGCAAAAGGTTAGGTTTAACCTTTTCTTAGGATACAACACAACAATTTATATAAAAGCCATTTAAATTAATAAAATATGTGCTTTTATTTATATTGTGGATATTAAACTTTTCTAATGAACCTTAAAAAGGTAAACTACATCGTAAATTTGTTAATTCTATTTTTAAGGGTCTTCAAATTATAGTGGACAGAATTGTAAAACTAAAATGATATAAATTAATTTAAGAAATTTCTCTCTAATAACGTAGGTGATATAGAACTTTAGCTGACAAAATAAGGAGTCTTAGGATATAAACCTCATTATTAATGGACCCAACAACGGGGTTACCAGCTTATATTTTAATATTCCCGTTTTTCTTGTAATGACCTATACAAATTAGGACGCACTGTTTTAATTTTTTTAAATCCATTGGATGGGTTTTTATTTATTTCAAATCTCAGGGTCTTTCCGGAAATAGAGCGTTCTATAAAATTGGTGTGGTGTGCTTTCCCCCTCTTGAGTTCGGAGGAGGTGAAGGTTTGGCCGGTTTTTCGTGGGAGAGAAAAATATTGATCTGGCAAACCCGTATGAAATTATGAACGTTCGATTTTTAGGAGTAGCGTAGTTGCTAGTCTAGGCTTCACTAATTTCTGGCTTTCCGCGCCGTTTTTCTTATTTTAAATTATTTTTGTAAAAAATGTATGATGGCAAATAAGCAAAATACTAGTCCCACACGGGTTTAAAAATAAACTTAAATCATGAAAATAATGTTAACCCCAAACATACTACAACACCTAGGGTCCCTGCTACAGCTCCTAAAAGGCACTTCTCTAAAATATTCATATAAAGACAGGACATTATCCTGCCGAATTATCTTAAATCAAAGAATAACAAAAGTTGTTACTCCTGCTGAATTAGCTCTATAGTCTGTATGCAAATTTTGGCCGGTTTTGGGCCAATTTTATAGAACGCTCTATTGAAATAATATTTAAATGTTTTTAATCGCAATATTTTATTTCGGTATTTTTAAAATTCCTAAAACATTCTTGTATTATTGCAAAACCAAAAAAATACAAAGCACTATGATTATGCATATTTAAGAGCACGTATCAAGGCGCTTTAACCCAGACATAAATTAATTTGATGTAAATGTACCTATGCAATCCCTATCATACAATCATTTTAGCCAGGATGATATAATAGACCCAATAACAGACCGAGAAAAGTAAGAAAGTGGCGGGAAAAAATAATTTAGCATAACTGTCCATGTCGTTATTCTTCAAGCTGCGAAAGAGTTTACACTTGTTGAAAATTGCCGCCAGATTAATTGACTTGAGTTTAGTTGATTTTGTCGACACAAATACGAGGCCATTTGAAAGTGACGGTACAAACGCCACAGGAGTTGGTTTCATGGCTGATTTGTCTTCTCCATCTTTACACTTTTCCTACATAAAATCGGTAATAAAAAACTGTATTACATTATTTTATATTCAATGTAACATATTCCGCTCTAGCCAACTTATTCTTTGTCGTTATTATATACATTTAGAAATATTATAAATTCAACTAATAAATTTCCAAAAATTATTCTAATGGTTACTGCTAAGTGAAGTTCTTAATATTACCTAATTATAATACTTTCAAAACTAGATAGACTTAAGGAACATTTTAATTAACACTAAGGAACGTTAATTACGAATAATGATAGTAAACCAATAAAACAATTGGGAACGTTAATTACGAATAAACATCCTCAATTGAGTAATTGGTCCATTGATAAACCGACCATCTTTAGGTATGTTATAACATATTTTACACAAAATTTAAATACTGACCGTTTTATCTTTTCCGATCTGGAGCTTTCGGGCGGCGGAGTTAGCGATGACAAACTCCACCAAAGAGAGAAACACGAAGAAAAGACAGCCAAAGAGCCAAATATCAAGGGCTGTTATGTAGTTGACGGCGGGTAAAGAAGCCCTAGCCGCCTGCATTTGCGTGGCCAGGGTCAGTAAGGCGGTCACTCCCAGAGTCACTCTTCCGGGAACGGCGTGGATGTCCAGCCAGAAAGAAATGAAGGACAGGGACACCACCAAGAAACTTGGAATATATGTATTTATCAAACTGGCCGTCACATACCGAATGAACACGAAATGACATTGCAAAAACGTGAAATTCCCTGGAAAACGAATGTAACGCGTAATGAGATTTATTACATTACAAAATTTAAATGAAAAATTTGAAAAATATATTCGCAAACATTTATGAATTCAGACAATTACTTTGATAACGAAAGCTTTCAAAATTATTGTTAAAAAATTTTAAAAATAAAATGTTATTTAATGATGAGTTTCATAAAATTTTATTGTAAATTTTAACGTATTTATTTTTTATTTTGTTGCTTTCATCTAGGAGCAGCTAGCCTTTAAACACGCTAACGGCTAGGAGTGTAAAAATTTCATTGGACAAGCCTTTTCACTGAACGTTTTACGGGCAGGGGAAAGACAATTTCCGGAGTTTCCCCTTCCGTCTAACCAATGGAAAATGTATACAAAAAAATATACGACTTTTGACGGGTTGCGTTCTGCTTGTGTGGGGTGCTGTGTTTGTTGGTCCTAGCGTTCATAATGCACGTTTCGCTTGATCTCTAAAATAAGTAGCTACGACGACAAAACAACTAATTGCCCTTTAAAAGCTTCATTTAGTACGCTTTATTTCAGTTTATTTATTGAACATAATACCAGTTCTACGTCTATCCCATAAGTAGGACAGTTTTGGCTTTTCCATCCAAAACTGTTGAGTATTAACGTGATGCATGACTTCGACACTAGACTCGTAAGATTTCGCTAATGGTTCTGAAGAATGCTCCATCCATTTCAAAGAAGCAATTTCGTCTCCGGATTTTACTAAATAAGAAACCAAATGATTTTTGAACGCGGTACGGGGATCGTTATAAGGTACTTACTTAAAGTAAAAAGTAAAAGGCAGTCTTGTTTATCCCATTGGATAGAAAGAAAACTGCATTGAACAGCTGACAATCATATTGTAACTGCCATATAAAATAGTTAAGAACCGAATGAGCACCACTAGAGATTTTGTGAAAGTTTCACTATGGATTGCGGTATTTATTGGAAATAATTACACATTAATTTGTACATTAGGTACAAACGTTATCGAGAGTCTATTCAGGTGGGCCGCAAATGTAGCCTCTGTTTTCATGATTGCCGGAAGGTATTCTCCGTTGCACAGAGTGAGACAGCCTGCGGAGTGTCTTTACTATTAACTGAGGAAAGTGGGGAGAGATTACGCGACGAAAGGAGTGGCGTTTATTCCCAGGGTTGGCAAGAACCAGCCAGATAAGTTTAATCCACCCTGGATTAATCCGGATTTCACCACCGAAAGAAATTGATGGTTAAAACCAACTTTTTTTTATAAATAAAAATTAGGAGAAATTAATTATAAATATTGAAACAACTAAAACTTAACCTTCGTTTTTTGTCATAAGTAATGAGAGCTAGATATAAGCAATTAGGTGATCTTAAAATTCATTTTCCGCGTCAAAATACGCCACCATTTTGGGATATAAAAGCAGGTAAATAAGCCTGTTATACCTCACAATGTAAAGGTGCGATATTATGATAAGTGTTATTAGTTATGGCAATGAATCTAATCGATTCTTCGAAAAAACGACTTAACTGGTTAGTGTGATGCCATCTATTAATGGCAAAGAAGCTTAAATTCAAAATAGCGAACCATTGTAGAATATTATAATTAAACCATTTATACTATAATTAGTGAAGTTTAACCTTAATTATATATCCAATAAAAATATATTGTTAAAAATTACCATAATTTGAATTATTGTCAAATTTAAAAAGATATAATTAAAGCAAGTGTCGGCTCTAGGTGAAGTAGCTCTTTTTTCAACAGATGTCGCTAGCGTCGAAATCAAAACAAAATGCTGAAGCTACATTTTTACCCAAAAGGCGGGTCATAAAAGTATGCTTCGCGTTGATTGGCTCATTTCTAAATTTGTCAATAACTACAATTTTAGTAATTGTTTACAATATATTTTATAAGGGATATATAATTTGGGTTAAAGTTCACTAAGTAGAGTAAAAAAGGTCTATATATAATACTCTATAATGGCTCTCTGACGACGTTATTGTTTCGCTATTTTGAATTTTAGCTTCCGTTCCCATTAATAGAGGGCTCCACGCTCTCCGGGAAAGTAATTTTTTTCGAAGATTCGGATAGATTCATGGCCATCTCTAATTACAGGGGCCTTTTAATAATACAGGTGGCAATGATAGAGCCGAGAGTTGCTTTAAAGTATCTTGTTTTGATTTCGACGATAGCGACATCTGTTGTAAAAGAGCTTTTTCACGTCGAGCTGACACTTCCTTTTAAACACGAACACCAATTTTCCCCACATACATTGATTTTAATTTAATTAAAGATTTACCAAAAAAATTAAGTATGAACGAAACTTATCAGCTTAAGCCGAAACCAAGCGAATGTCACGACTTATGTCATTTTTCGATAAGTTTAGCTTTCGTTCGGTTTTTGAAAGAAAATAAAACTGACTGGTATTCTCGAATTATTTCAGAATAACCTTTTGATAACCCTCTAGTTATTTCGTTTATAAATATAGATTCTGTACGTAACAACAGTTTTTTAATCTGCTGATTGTGTGGCCTAGAATATCAATTAACTTAAAGATAATGTTTCGAAGCGTGCAGGCTCTTTACTTCTCTCTGGCTAGAGTTACTCCAAGAATATGTAAGGAAGGGAGTCCTTACGCCATCTAGTGACCGACAACGTTGCTAAGCACTCACATGGAGTTCGCTTAAGAATATTATTATATTAATCGCTAATTTAACACAGGTTTTTATGGTTGACTAGACGCCATCTAGTGACCGACAACGTTGCTAAGCACTCACATGGAGTTCGCTTAAGAATATTATTATATTAATCGCTAATTTAACACAGTTTTTTATGGTAGACTAGAAAAATATAGTCATGTGGATTTAAAAACATATCTCTATTCGAAACCATAGTCATGATTTTGTTCGGTTCAGAGAACAACATAATTCATAAAATAAAGATAAAACTTTATAATTTCACCAAAAGAAAATACAAATTCGTTAATTTAAAAAAAAAATCGAAAAATCCACTGTATTTACATTTGTTTCTGTATGTCAAAAACCACATTTCTTTTTTTTTCGAAATGTAAATATAGTCGCCATATTAATTGAATAAGTAATTAGCTGTGTATTCCACTTTGGGATATTATTCTTGATTAATGTAATTAAAAATCTAAATTATTAAATATTTATACTAACTATTACTCTAAGAGGGCTACAGCGGAAAAAACTGAGTGAAAATTACGTAGCAACAAATTGGACCAATCATCTTCTGTCAGAGAACCGAGCTCTTAACAAGTGAAATTCCAACCCTTTGGTGGGCATTAAATTAACGTTACATTAAATCTAATCGATTTAGAAATCAATGCTAAAGATTTCTGTTCCATTTTCCGTGAAAAGGTTTGGTTAAAAATTATAAATTTCTTTTTAAATTTGCGTAGAAATCAATTTCTTTTAATTTAAAAACAATTAAATTTATGAAGGTTTTCTAATAAATATTGCTAATAGTTAAACATAAGATATGTTAGGTTTTGATTAAATCATCTATAACCATCTCAGAAATTGGGGTTTTTCACTGCTGTTTTGGTTAGCGGAGAACCTGAGAAAATGATATTTCCAAATTTGATACATTTAAGGAATCTAATATGTAAAAATGTATACAAATAATTTCTGTAAATATATATTTAAAGGGGAACGGTCAAGCTTTAACCAGTTAGTTAGCCCTATAGCCCATTAAAAACTAAAATGTATGGCGAAAACCACATAAAAAATATTGAGTGGTTAATTTTAAATAAAATAAAGAAATTTCGGGAAATCTAAAAGCGCGTGTCCACCGCGACACCTGGTGAGAAGTCGGTGAGACAGAAAAACAACGTAAAAGCGCGCGCTGCTGAAGACGCAAAAAAAAATTGTTTCGCACGCGCGGCGCGTTCCAGTTATAAGAGACCTAAGCCTAAATTGCGCGATTTTAAAAGTTAGGAGAGTTCGAAAATCGCTCTTACGAGGTAAGGGGCGCTGGCGGCAGCTACTAAGATGGCGGCGAAAATTCAAACCCAAACACCTGGCGTTATTTTTCAAGCTATTTTTTCAAGACAAAAAAAAGGAACGTGTTAGTATATTGAACGTCTTGTTAATCTTTTGATACGGAAATAAGGCCATAGTTGGAAAAGCTTGGCCGTTCCCATTTAAAACATATGCATAATGAAATACCTGGTTCATTTCCATTTTGTAATATTTTACATAACCACGAATATAACTCTCGCGGCATTAACTATTTGTATAAATTACTTACGTTGCGTGGTATAATACAAGGTCACGTTCAAGCAGGGTGAATATCGTTTGGAGATTTCCATTACCATCACGATAAATATGCAAAGATTTGCAGATATAGAATGTATGATCGGGTTTCCACATACAATCCACGATAAATTGGGGAATCAGAACAGGCTGGGATATGACCACGTCCTTCAGTGAAAAAGTGGGATTCCTCCATAATGTTACTAACTTCAGTTGCAGACCAAATTGCTATACGAGTGTGGAAGGGTAACTAAATTAGTTTATTTTTTTGCCTTAACTAAATGTTACGACTCAGGATACTTGACTGCCATAAAGTTTCCATAGCTCTATAACGTGAAACGCGATGATTGATGGTAACCAGTCGCCTGCCAGTAGGCTCCTCCTACAAGGAGACGACCCGAGGTGATTTTCACCGATTTGGTTTTATCATGGCAAACGAAAATGTTTTGATTACTTTAAATCTACATTTCCCTACTTAACCAAATGTACCATTTTTAATATAATTTACTTTAAAAATTTTCAAAGAAGGGACAAAGGTAAAAATAGATTTTATGTAATCGAAAACATTTTTGGTTGCCAAGGCAAAACTAAACCCTATCGAAGCTTTTCCTTTTGGGAAATTTCAAGTTACATAAAGGTCTACTTATCCCTCAATAAAGTTTTTCCTCTCCCCTCTCGTTACTTGGGAAAATTAATATCCTAAATAATCAGCTAGACTAATACCATAGATAAAATAACTTCGTATATAGATAGGAAACTTCAATGGGGCAAACTGACTCTCACGAGATTGCCCTGACATTTAGTGACTGCGCCAGTTGGCTGTGTTCTCAAGAGTGTAGAACGTATTGAGAAATTTGACGTCGGAGTTTTGGGAATAAACGTATTTTGCAAGGTAAATGTCTTCAAATATACCAGAAATTGTGTTTAAAACAAACTGGAATTTTTACTGAATGCTATTTTTTAAATTTGCTCTCAGTTTAAGAAAAAGTACTTTTAAAACATATAGCTCGCTTAAGCCTTTGCAATTTGGATTGCGTTACACCAAGGTTCTAGTACGTACTTCGAGTAGAGCGAACTTCACCAAATAATATTATTCGGGTGCCGCCACCCGATGTCGGCCAAAATTCTGGCGTCACTTCTACAACATGAAGTTTCCTATCTATTTACGAAGTTATTTTATCTGTGACTAATACACAAGGTTCAGTCCCAATCAAAGGTTTATACTTGGCAGTCATTTTGTTTCTTTTTTATGTAGAGAACCGCCTGCGGGCTTTTTTGAAAAAGAATATGCCGTGAAAATAATGCGCTAGCACCATTTGAGCGCGAGCAAAGCCAGAAATCGAAAAACCCCTCCAAAATGACATCAAGAAAATATGCATAGATTCTATCGCGCCTACTCTTGTTCGACGCGTAATCGCACACACAAACCAAATTATATTCCTACTTTTAAGTCTATTGAAGAAATAGTGGCGACGAAAAACATGAACATCAAGACCAACAAGAGCAATTAAATGAAATTAGGGTAACGATTTTCACAAGGTAGAAAGCAAATCTCTCCGAGGGTGAGAAAAACACTTATAAGGAGACTACCCGAGGTGTTAATCTCCGATTTGGTTCGACCTCGGGTGGTAAATAGACCTTCATGTGGCTTTAAAATTCCTAAAAGGGTGGACAAGAATGGGCTTTCGTTTTGCCATGGCAACCAAAAATGTTTTTCGCAACTTAAAAACTGATTTTCTCTATGAAAATTAACATGGGAAAATCGAAGATTTTAAGGGTCCCCCATAACAATATTTTTCAAAAAATTAAAAAAGGTTCATCAATTAGATATATCATTCAGATCATGGCTAAATCTGGTACATTTGGACCAATATACGTCAATTTTGGTAAATATGAGTAAATATACATATTTTGGGTAAATACGAGTAATCAGTTTTTAAGTTGTGAAAATCATTTTTGGTTGCCATGGAAAAACTAAAGCCCATTCTTGTCCATCCTTTTAGGGGTTTTCAAGTTACATTAAGGTCTACTTACCACCCGAATTTGAACCAAATCGAAGATAAACACCTCAAGTAGTCTCCTTGTTAGGGTAGGCCTAGGCCTAATGGAGATTTTTGCGCCGCATCAATAATTGAAGCTGGAGAAGACTGATTAAATATAGACCCTGTTAATTAAAGTTTCTTCAATATTTTAACCGTTAATGTAGCCATTTCTCGAAAAATAGGTCTAGGTATATAAGGTATAAAATAGTTTAAATACCTACAAAAGTGGCATATTCTTTCTTATATATTAAATATTATCCGGAGACATCTCTCCTGATATTATATTTATCCATATTTGGACTTTGAAGAGAGGAGAGTTTTGGAGTTACCTTAATTTGTCCGGAGTTTCTGCGCAACACTAGCTTTGAGGTCATTGAGTTTATTTAAAATCTCACCCACTAAGAAACCTAAAACGTTGGAACAAATAGTCATAAAAATGCCTCTTGATATCACAATTTCAAAAAATTATAGCCTTAAAAATAACTGCAGTTAATCAAGGATTTGTAAAATATGTTAGTACCCTACAACGTTATATTATTTAATTTAGGCGTCGAACAATAACTTAAAAAAAAGAGTAAAAAAAATTTAATTACCATTTTAGATTCATCAATTTCGTAAATTTCAAATATTTTGTAACGAACTGATACCTCAATTGGAGTACCTGAAATGAAATTTTCCCAAAAGAAGTTATACATTTTAAAGCGTGCGAAGGTGGATGTAGCATTACTTTCCTTTAAAAATATGACCATAAATTTATAAATATAATAAGCCAATTCACAAGGCACAACCGAAAGATAAAGTAATTTAACCAGGTGGTCGGGTTGCATTGCGTATGAGGGTGGTGGCAGGCCCATCTTAACACGCAAGCCAACAGCTCCCTCAACATGTCTTTATGGAAAGGGGAAACGGAAGAACTAGGGGGAAAAACTCTTTAACCAAAGTGGAAAACCTCTTTCACTTAAGTGGAAAAAATCTGATTTATAAATACTTGTAAATTTAACGTTCAAATTACACTTACAAGGCAAGGTGTTTTTGGCCGATTTTGTTCAAAGTCAGGCGTAATGTATACCTATGCGAGATATGAAATTTCCCAAAAGGAGACGTTGTACTACGAATTCGATTTTCCATAGCAAACGAAAATGTTTTTGACCACTTAAAACAAAAAATCTCCATTTGAAAAAGCATGGGATTTTCTCGGTTTCACGGGGTACTAATCAACGAAATTTTTTTAATTTTACAATTTTAATTTATTTTTGAAATTCACGAAATGGGTAATTTGGACCACAATTAGGTACATTACATCAAGTTTGTAACAATTTTGGGGTAAAATAAGGAACTGGAATTTATTTTTGGTTTTAAGTGGTCAAAAATCTTTTCGGTTGCCCTAGCAAATCGAATGGGTAGTGCAAAAATTTCATATCCCATATAGGTTTACATTACGCCCGACTTTGAACAAAATCGGCAACAACCACCTTGGGTACTCTCCTTGTTAGTACGCGGTATATATAAACCGAATATTGAGTTCGGCATAGCATAACTAGAGTCATTTGAAAACGTGTAATGTCCACCTGGAAACGTTTTATAAATAATTTTTATTTTAAAAATTTCTATTGATGTTGTTGGAAAAAGCGTTCTGCATTTTAAACCACTTTTATTTTAATTTCACTTTTTGTTAACTACTTAAAGCAACTGTCGGCTATATCATTGCCACCTGTATTATTAAAATGCCCCTGTTATTAGAGATGGCCATGGATCTATCTGAATCCTCGAAAAATATAACTTTCGCGGAGAGCGTGGAGCCATCTATTAATGGGAACGGAAGCTAAAATTCAAAATGGCGAAACAATAACATCGCCAGAGAGCCATTATAGAGTATTATATTTAGACCACTTTTACACTACTTAATGAACTGAAACCTAAATTATATATCCCATATAAAATATATTGTAAACAATTACTATAATTGATGTTATTTGACAAATGAACGCGAAGCCTTATTTGGGTAAAAATGTAACTTCAGCATCTTGTTTTGATTTCGACGCTAGCGACATCTGTTGAAAAAAGAGCTACTTCACCTAGAGCCGACACTTGCTTTAAATTTAAATATAAATATACCCTGATAACGTATTCAGAACCTACGGTGTCAGGTTCTGCTTTACAAGGCACCATTTTTTGGAGATTTTCCATTATGTCAATTGTAACATAATTACTCATTAGTATGCCATAAAAGCGTTATCTGTAATGAAACCTTGTTCACGGGATATGACGTAAGTTACATCACTCTGTGACGCTGGGTAACGTAAGTAAGTGAAGTATATTTTGAAAATGCGTAGAATTCATACCGCCTTTCTAGCCTTAACAAGCAATAGTTTTATCTCGTACATCGCAATCGCGTGATTTCGTTTCCATAATAGATTTGTAATAGCGCCAAGAGTTTAGAGAGTATTTTGCATTTTGGGGTCCGTGTATTTTATGTTCCGTGTGTAAGCAAATCATTGAAATTATTTATGATGAAATATTATTTAGAGGCATACTTATAAATGATTATCTTATGTTTATATAAATCTACATTTTTTGACAGCTCGTAAAATAATAATTATAATAATTATTTTTATTATAAATGAATTTAAAAACCGTAAATCTTAATAGTTTGCTTACTGTTTAGGAAATACGCAGGACCTTCGGTTGGACAGAATAGATCTTTTTTGGCGTTCCAGTCCACATAGTTTAAGCTCCATACGAAAGATCTTAAAAATAAGAAATTTTATCAGTCCTAGTAGCTATTTAATTAATAAAATTTGTGCATCGGTTATAAGCAACTGGTACCGGGTACCGTCTTTGGTTATATTTAATCTGCAATCAGTTATGAAATCACCTTAGTGTACACCGATTACGACTCAGTAATCAGTCCCTAACCATTACTATATATATATTTTGGAGCAAATTTTCATCGACTATACTTATCAAACTATAAAACCAAATTAATAAAATCAAAAAGTTAAAGTAATTTATTATCTTGAAAGTCTCAATACCTCCGAAGTTGGAACTCGTTGCCATTAGCTTCCACCAAACGCTTCTTAGCGACGCTACTTTTTGTTGTGCAAACTTACGCGACGCTACTGAAGACAGCTTAAATACAAACGTACTCCCTTACTTTAAACTATGAGCAACAAACACAGCACCCCACAGAAGGAAAATGCAACCCGTCAAAAGCCATGCATTTAATTGTGTATTATACTCCGCGGCAGCGGCGTATATTTAGAGCTCATTTTTCCCTCCGCCTTAAAAACACGCTGAATTGTACAGGATGCTTTTTAAGGCAGCCCAAAACGGGGGAATCCGCGTCACGTCAACTTAACGTGTACACACTCCGGACGGATCCGCGAATCGAAACTTTAAAGTCACCCATTATTTTTTGCGCATGATTATAAAATCAACCACTCGCCCGATTTTAATTTGGAGACCAGATTTGGATTCCTTGGATTTCGTAGCACTGGCCACGATGTGCACATTTTCCTGTTCAAATAGTAAACACCGTCAAACAATTTAAAACATCGAAACACTGTTAAAAATTTAAAGTCGCTCGTTATTTTTTGCTGGTGATTACAAAATCAACTACTTGCGGTGATTATAAAATCAACCACTCGCCCGATTTTAATTCTGAGACCAGATGGGGATTCCTTGCATTTCGGAGATTTAGATTCGATATCCACATTTTACTATTTAATTAGTTAACACCGTCAAAAATGAAGTATTTAAAACAGAAAATTACGAAGAAAGCGGGAGCCGCGTTTTCCGAATTTTACTTTTTAAACAATCGACCCATCGGAGAGGCCGGTGTAATGTTTAAGGACGAGCACTTTGGAGCGAACGGGTGAAAGAACGATTCTCGCTTCCGTTAAATATTTTTTCATTTTAATTTTACTTTCAGTTAGAACATTTCTCTTCTTTTTATGTCAAATAAATTATGTTACTTAAATTCCTCGAATAATATTACTTATATTCCTAGAATTAATTATCTTGTCATTTTCATTCATTTTAGGCTCTCAACGCCATCTCGTATAAAAAAATAACTAAGAATTCTGGAATTGTTGTATTTTTCACTTAATATAACCTAAGACCATTTACACCTGCACTGCAGAAAGTAATACAACCTTCTTGACAACAGCTTATCAAGCACCTTCCCTACCACAGGAAGTAGCGAGATTGGCCTGTAGGCCTTAGCGTCATGCCTGTCTCTGCCATCTTTATATATAAAAACTAGCTTAGCAACCTTCCATAGCTTAGGGAAGTATCCCATGCTGAGGCAAGTGTTGAAAAGCCTGACACACTACGCTGAGCAAGCTAAGAAAACAATCTGGAAAAGCTCAATGGTAATACCATCCTCACCAGGTGCCTTGCCCTTTTTAAAAGAGTTGATAGTCTCCAAGACCTCATCACTCATAAACGGTTCATCGTTCTGACTCATGAAGTCTTCTTGCAATGACACCCTTATTGTCGTATGAACCTCGTCGTCATCATCCATGGAGTCCTCTTTAAAAAGAGTATCCAACAGAGTAGACCACGTCTCTTCAATACCCGAGGTTAAGGAACCATCAGGTTTTTTAATGAAATTTAATGCATTCTTGCACTTGACCTTCTTTGTGGCCAACTTATAAGGTACGGAGTAAGGATCCTCCCTTGAAACCTTCGTGCAGAAGTCTTGCCAGGACTTAAGCTTAGAGTCTGCTATAAGTGCTTTATAGCTTTTTGACTCGCGACAGTACTCGACCTTAAGCGCCTCCCGGGCAGCTTGGTCCTTGGTTCTTTGGAACCTCCTCCTGAGCGTTCTTAACTCCTTCCTCTTCTCACTGAGTTCCACCAGGGAGTGAACTTGTGCCCCTTACTTCCACGCAGCTTTGAGCATTCTTTCGAACGCTCAATAATGATATTATTAATCTCAACTGCACATGCCTCAACCTCAACCTCATTGTAGAGAGGAGACTCCATCAACCTCTCCAAGTCAGACCTGATATTATCTTGTAATCTCTCAATATCAATATCCTTGATACGAATTGCATTCGAATCATTCTCCAGGACAAGATCAGCAATTTCGAAGAAAATGTATTTGTGATCACTGCAGCTCTCCTCGTTGCTCACACGCCATTCAATTACTCTACTCGCAATTGCCATACTGGATACCGTGAGATCCACCCAACTCTCACCATTAACAGTCCAGAACGTCGGGCCCCTACCCTGGTCGTTCTCGACGTTCAAATCAAACGAGTTGAACAAGTCGATTAACAACATACCCCTCTCATCGTGGTGCTTTGATACCCAAAGCGCGTGATGGGCGTTAAAGTCATCACACAAGATAATCTTTTTCCCACGCTGTATTCCTAATTGATTCGCAATCTTATCGATATGGAACTCAGTGTCATCGCCCGGTGGTATGTAGATGTAGAACTGGCATAAGCTTAGATTCCCCAAAATAACATCCACCACCACCATGTAAGAGTCTTCGTATAGAACGATCACTTGTGCCTGAGGGTTGAAGACAGCTACAGCTGCCTTTGGAGTGTCTTGGGAGCAGACTATCCTTGTAAGGCAATGTCTATAGAGCCTTCCTGGCAGCATTGTCTAAGCGCAGAGGTTGCAGTTTTGCCCTTGCCTAAGTTGACCTGCAGACAACTTAGGTTCCTACTCTCTTCCATAGTTGGTTTTACTCTTTAGAAACTCCAACTCCTTCTTATACACAGGACACTGGCCATCCAGGGCTAAATGCGCAGTGCTGTGTTTGTTTCTTTTGTCCCTATTACTCAGGGCACAGTTTCTGCAAGTTTTAAGATCACTCTTACAATCCTTGTAGCTGTGATCCTCAGAGCATAGGGAACAATACCTTCTATTTTCAATGCACCCACCTTCTATATGCCCAATCTTCATGCACTTAAAGCATCTTGGAAGATACACATACTCTCTGACACCAACCACTGTGTAGCCCAGATTAAGCTTCTTCTCGCCTTCCACGAATTAAGCAGGGCTGGAGGCCCCTCCAGCACCCAATTTATACCACCCTTTCTGTTCCTCAGGGAGAACTTTGGGACAATATCTTTCTCCTTGCTGTAGAGCTTATTGTTGCTTATACGTTTTGCAACAATCTCATCCTTTACGATGTCCTCGTCAACACCTTAAAGGATAACCCTAGGATTATTGAGCTATGGAGCTCTCACATTGACTTTGTCTGCCAAACCAGCACAGTCGCTGATTCCCTTCTTCAGCTTCTCCATATCTTCAGTGGTTTTAACCTGAACCACCAGACCCTCGTTCCTACAGGACCGAACACTTTGAACACTTATTTGCAGTTTGGAGGGATCCACCTCCATCTCTAGTCTCTTCTCGAGAGAACTAGAAGTCTCATCTTGCTCTGTGGGATAGAGCAACACCACATTTCCCCCCCTGGGCAGGACCTTTGGTCCCCCCCCTTCATGCTGGTGGACTTTTTCATGCCCTTGGAAATTTCAGGAACTTTTGAGCTTGCGTTACTGGCTGCAACAGTAGCGAAGCTCATTTTCTGCTTTCTGAGATCTTTCACAGTCTCATTAAGTTGTTCAAAAGCACCCTGCACCCTGGCAAGTTCCAGGTGACTGGCGTACACCATGGTCTCCACCGCTTTGAAGATCGTCCTGATCTTCTGTGCAACTGCCATTTGCACTTTGTTGTCCTTTTTGCAAAGGACTCTATCTAGGGCGAGGAACTCCCTAGCGAGTGTAGCTTCGTCACTCTCCTTAACCACCTCTTCTACCTCTGGAAAGTCATTTCGAGGTCGCTTGGACCTCTGGAAGACAGCGTCTTCCGAATCGGAAATTTCTTGAAACTCGAGGAATCCAAATTCAAGATAGTTGTTTTCGGTAGCCATAAAGAAAAACAAAAAATTCATCAACCCCACTCACCGCCCACCACGGAGCCCAACATGGGTATCTTGCAAGCAAGATAAGTGATATGAGAGATACATACCCAGGCACGGATAACTAGCATTATCACGATGCCCAGTTTGTCCTTCCTATCGGGAACTATAATCCCCGTATAGGAGTCGATTGATCTACATCGGATCAGAGCAGACCTCCTGTCTAAGCACACTCAAGGACCGAAGAGGCGTGTTGCTTGGAGACTAACCGCAGTATGTCAACAAACTCAACCTCCAGGACTCCCATCGCATGGCTTACAGGTCGCCATCCATGGCAAACGAATGTGACTAATTTTAGACAGGCCATAGTCAAGACCTGAAACCTCAACAGAGGGTGGTTACGATCAGTTCAGAGTCTAAGCACGACCAATCTAATATAAGAAGCCTTAACCCAGCATAGCCCGCATGTCAAACAACTCCCTTAAGCCCCCCACCATCAAGGTGTCACCATTAGGGGATCAGTCACTTCAGTCGGGGATCTCTTCGCCGGGACGAGCTGGACACAGGATAAATCAACTGCGCCAACGGCCCTTTGTGTCAACAATCCACCTTAAGCCCCCCACCATGCAAGGCGTGACCATCGGTGGAACGGGGTCGCTTTTAGTCTGGAGTTGGAGGAACACATCCGGTTTCTGGCGTTCGAAGACCCACGAGTCGCCGTCAGCTTAGCCCCGACCCGCGCTAGCCCCCTTACCACGGCAAGGAACGACCCTCAAGGGGGGGTACAGGGGTACAATGCATTGTATTCCACTTGAAATAGAGAGTTAAATGATTAAATAGAGAGTTAAATGATTAAATTATGAGTTAAATGATTAAATAGAGAGTTAAATGATTAAATAGAGAGTTAAATGATTAAATAGAGAGTTAAATGATTAAATCGAGAGTTAAATGATTAAATCGAGAGTTCAATGATAAAATCAAGAGTTAAATGATTAAATCGAGAGTTAGGTGATTAAATAGAGAGTTAAATGATTAAATAGAGAGTTAAATGATTAAATCGAGAGCTAAATGATTAAATCGAGAGTTAAATTATTAAATAGAGTGTTAAAAGATTAAATAGATAGTTAAATGATTAAATAGAGAGTTAAATGATTAAATCGAGAGTAAAATGATTAAATCGAGAGTTAAATGATTAAATAGAGAGTTAAATGATAAAATCTATATTAAAAAGATTAAATCGAGATTTGAAAGATTAAATTGAGATTTGAAAGATGAAATCAAGTTAAATAAAAAATAAATCAAGATTTAAAAAGATAAAGATTAAATCAAGAATAAAAGATTCAAGCGTAATTAAATCAAGAATAAAATATTCAAGAATAAAAGATTCAAGCATAATTAAATCAAGAATAAAAGATTCAAGAATAAAAGATTCAAGCGTAATTAAATCAAGAATAAAAGATTCAAGAATAAAAGATTCAAGCGTAATTAAATCAAGAATAAAAGATTCAAACGTAATTAAATCAAGAATAAAAGATTCAAGCGTAATTAAATCAAGAATAAAAGATTCAAGCGTAATTAAATCGGATTAAAAATTTAATCGCGATTAACACGATTTAAAATATTTAATCGTATTAAATCCGATTAACAATGCACCCGAAAGAAAAGTGATTTGCATCTCGGTCCAAAGCAAGTTCTACCCTCAATGGTTTACGGTATCATCTCATAACAAGAATATTTAAAAAGCTCCCTTATTACTTAAAATGCCCTACTAACCTCCAAGTTACAAATGTAACACAGAAGACAGACAAGTTGTGAAAACCCATTTTTCATAGTGCGGTCTTACTGAAATGTGAAATCCTTTATCACAAAATTTAGAGACGCTCAACCGTACCACAATCCTTTTTGCAACTACTTAATTCTATTTTATGAAGTTCAAAGATAATTACAATCGATATGACTGTTTTCCGTCGTGTCCGAAACTTAATGAATTGTCTTTGCTAAATATAATTTTCCGTGCGATTCTTTCGTTTCCTGGGCGCAAATACGTGACCGTTCTGTTTCGGAGAATATAGATCGGTTCGAAGCGGTAGAAATAACACTTTGTTACGATGTCTTTAAGGAAACTTAGCGTTATTTCCCAAAAGGTAAATATTCGTTTTTATCTATCACGAATGGTTTACAGGACTTAATTAGAGAACGGTTCGTTAATGGTGCTTAAATTATTGTATTGGGATTTCGCCATAGTTCGAGCGTGGACGAACATTTCGAAACATAAAAGTTCTATTTGCTGTTCATATTGATGAGAATGACTGTTTTAATATATTTTTATAGACCTCATATTAACTTCTTATAATAAAAAATAAATTTAATGGAATCTTGGAATCTAATTTAAGGTTGTTTTCAGTCTTTGTGTTTTTTTTAATATTAATCATTGTCAGATTAAACCAGCCGAAATCATCTACCGAATATCAAAAGTAGCATAAGACCCAAAAGTGTGTCAGAACGGTATAGTAGCTAATGAGATTTGGTCGCAAAGTAAAAAAGGGAAAAGAAGGGGGTGAAGGAGGTCGGAAAATACGTCATCAAAATCAAGATACTCCAGCGCCACCGAGTGAGGCGTTTTAGAATGTATGTCTACGGGCGAGTAAATCGAAAAGAGATAATCGCACCAGATTATAGACTAAATATAACGTTGCTAATACTATTCCAACTAGTAGGTTATGTAGTTTATAGTGTGACTAGGTCTCACTAGAAATTTTAATAGGTGCGAAGGTACAGCCGACGCACTTTTGGGTCTTATGCTACTTTTGCAAATATATATTTTAAATATCAAAAGCATAGTTCGATTAAACTAGTGACAGCGAGTTAGAGGTTTTCCATTAGGTGAACCCTACCATTTCATTTTACTCCAATTCTGTGGTGACCAATTGGGTGCTTGCTCGTAGCGTCGTAGGCAAGCGTCGTTGCTAAACCACGTCTTATAACGCCCGCCATGACATTATTTCAGGTAACAGATCACGAGGCAAAAAGGAACGCGATCCTTTGGAATTATCACGTGACGTCTGAAGCCGCGTTCACAATAGACACTTTGGAAACGTTTTAAATCGGTTTCGAAAAAAGAATTTGAACATTTTCGGTGTCAACTGCATGAATAGGCTTACGGTTAATACATTCGACATAAAAATTTTACAAATTGACCTTTCGAAACAATTTCCAAACGTTTCGAAAGTGTTGAGTGTGAACGCGGCTTTAATGTCATGGCCAACCTCAAGGTGTTACTATGGCAACGAACACCAGTCACACCCACGAGCAAGCTTAGAATATTTCACCTGAGGGCCAAATCTGGTTTCCTTCAATGGTCGCTTTGACGATTTTAGTAAAAAGATTTCTGGATAGGCAAACGATTGTATCCGTTTATTCTTTTTACACATCCTTATGAGTAGGAGTAGAAAATTAAGCCATCTGCTTATGTTTGTTTTATTGTACTGTTAAAGATAGTAGGGCGTGCTATTTGTACTACATTAATTGTGATTTTTATTTGCTCCTTTTTCCTTATTTTTTGGCTTTTTTAGTTAAATTACCTGCTTATGTAGTTCATTTGTGACTGCCAAAGCCGCATGTGTATTTTAAAGACCGCGTTCAAAATTAAAGAGTTCAAAAGCGCATGCCAAAAAAATACCACTTTTTTACATGTTTTGAATTCAGTAAAAAAAATCACCTGATTAGTTTTAATGTGACTAAAACAAATAAATACCCAATAGTTTACAACGTTTCAATTATGCCACCGTCGGCTGCGATACATTCTTGAGCTCGTTTAACGACGGAGTTCAATTATTCTAAATTATGTTGTCATGATAACTAATCTTACAGAAATCAGGTTCAATTCATTAAACTTCAATTTCTTTGCTTCTGATTAGACAAACTTGGTCAAATCAAAATTAGTTGAACTATTAATATGGCGACCAACAACTTTCTAATTGGAACCAAATCCGTAAACCCATCGGTTGGTTCTCGAGATATGTTTTGAATGAACTTTTAGACATCATTCAAGGTCATTCAATTTTACGCAAGAAAATGTCCCCCTGCTCGAGGTTTGTTCCATAGAAATTTGAAATAAAAAAAAAACGTTTTCCGTTATTCGTAAATTTTCGAAATTTAGTAGACACCCTATATTATATTTAGACCAAGGGATGTTATTATATTCGTAGTCAGACATCAACGTTTTTATTCCCGGCAATCAATCTTCTATTTCCTGGTTAAACAAGTAAACAAATTTGTACGTGGCAAAGGTACATTGATTTCAGGAATCATGTTAAATAATGTAGGATTTATCACAAAGATCATATGTTTGATGTAAAATAAATTGGGTTTAGCCAAATACTATTCCCATATTTAAAATTTGGCCCCACCGAGTGGACATTGAAAATCATACCGCTTTTTCAAGATGGAAAGTTACACAAAAACCTTTTTTTTATAATATATTACTTTATTGACACCAAAACTTTCAAATGTGAATGAGGAACTAATAATTCAAAACCTGTTTGTTGTTGTGGCTATTGTGATGAAACCAAAGACCGGAGAACCTACTTTAATAACAAGAATGAGTTTAATGTACAGGAAATTCAAAGTGCATACAGTTTTTGGACTCAAAGTTAAGAGGTAATTGTATGGAGATTTTTAAAAGAACTACATTTCACATTTAAGAAAAATAATCAAAATTTGAAAGAACAAGCTTCATCAAATGTTCCATCCTTTTGATCGAAAGTAAAGTTAATTTTATTGAAACGTTTTGTAAGTGTCATCATTTGATCGATACGTTTTTTAAGTGTGATCATTTGATCGCAAAAAATAAATAGCACCCGTTGTAGACCTTTCTAATCAATTTCATATTTCAATTTCAGTAGCTAGAATTTCACTAGTTAGAATAGCAGTAGGTGGGATCTAACTAGTTACGATATCAAAAGGTGAGATATCATAAATTACGATATCAGTTGGTGGGATATAACTAGTTACAATGTCAGTAGGTGGGATCTAACAAGTTACGATGTCACTATGTCGGATCTATTTAGTTACGATGTCACTATGTTTTTTGTCAGTAGCTGGGATTTCCCTAGTTACAATGTCAGTAGATGGGATTTTTATATACATCCATCGTGATAATTGAGAATAGGGTTGCTAGGCTAGGCACCAATTTTATAGGTACTTTGAACTTAGTTTAAAAAATAAAAAACAATGCATTGTATTGCTTGGTCGATTTTTTGAACTTTGATATAATATCTTTCAATTATAAAGGAACCCATTTTTTAAGGTTGATCAAATACACTGCGATCAAAAGGACCCGCCGTCGATAATTTGGAAATCTGTCAAAAGTACCCAAATCTATGGAATCAGAGATGAACACGGTATAAAAAAGTTAATATCTAATCAAAGTAGAGCGGTTGATGTATTTTCAAGCTTAGTTAAATTTGTGATAATTCTTGGGTTTTCGCTCAAGAATGCTTAAAATTATCAGATTTCACGTAACATTTTTTTAAAAACGTATTTTCAAGAATTGTTTCTGATTTTACGCGCATATTCATTTCACAATTGTACTCAATGTACGAAGTAAGTCAATCGCTTTAGTTTTGTCAACTCTTCCAACTTGGGATTCGGAAGTTTTTATTTTATTTTCATTTTTCTCGTGATAAGAAAATATAAATAGACCTTTCTATAAAGTAACATTGGCCTTCTTGTTTAGATGTATCGGGCGCGTCACTCGTGACGTAGAAGTGACGTTTCACTATGAAAATTCGACGAGTCACCCTTTTTATAAAAATGTAACCTTCAAAACTGAACTGAACTCCTACGTTTCTCGTGACGAAAGCGATACATTAAAACAAGTTCGGCAAGCGTAATGACTTTATAGAAAGGCCTATTGAACTAAGCACTAGCATCAGACAAAAACGCTTGAAAATAATGACAAAAGGACACTATATGATTATAAAATCGAGCCTAGTGGATTGATGTCTTAAGCTTGCAATTGTTTCTTGATGTCTTAAATTTGCATGTGTCTTGATATCTTAAGTTGGCAGATTAAACTTGCAGATTGTGCGTTAGTGCTTTAATCTTGGAGATTGTTTGTTCGTAAACATGCGGATTATGTATTAAATTGTTAAACATTTCGATTGCGATTTAAGGTTTTAGTTTTAACTCAATTGACTAATGGATAATAATAATAGACTCATGGATTTGGGAATCACTGTATTTAGTGAATTTTTGTAGTGTTTACATTCTTCGTGATTTGATCAAGAAGAAAATCCAGTAGATGATAGTGAACAGTGCCATCAGAATGGGAAATAATATTTTCGAAATGCCATCGAAATTAATTTCCCTTCTTTTTGCTCCCAAGAGCTTCTTTTGTCTTTTCCCCGAGGTTTTCTTGGGTTCATTGTTCTCCGACTTAATCTCCAGCTTTGATTTGTTTATCCAAACATTTAAATTCTCCAAACTGTTAAAAGGTGGCTCTTCTGGATTTATCTACAATTTAAAATAGTTATCGCGTAAATAAATAACATTGAAACAAAAATAGGAACGTAGTTGTTACTCTTATTTGAAACTTGGCTTATCGCAAAGTTACAACTAAGCAATAGAGTAGAATCAATGTGACACTGAAATTGACATTTTTTTGTAGTTAGTTTGGAAGAACTTTTAGGAAATGAAAATATAGCAAATGCAATTGACTAGGTCATGGTTTTATCATAAATTATTCAATCTCAGGACTTTTTGTTAAGTATTTATGAATTTCTATTTCATCATTGAAAATATAATTCAAAATATTAATCAATCTGTTTTAGAGAAAAATCCGAATTAGAAGAAATGCTTCATAAAGCCAATATTTTTATATTTGGTGTATTGCCGGAATTTTTAAATTTGCTCTATTGCCAGAATTTTTAAAATTGTTCTTTTAAATGAATTATTGGTTCAATGCCAACCATATTAAGCCAATTTAAAAAAGGAAGTTTTTAACAATGATTGACCGAATCCCAGGCTCAGGTAACATTTCCTAATTTAAAAGATATACAGTAGTTACATAAGATACGTAATAGTTTATTTCAACCATGAAAGGTTTATTGGAAAATAGTTCATAACTATATTTATCAGGTGGTGGTGTGTTTCACTTTCAGGTCGTCAAAAATATGTTACTTAAGACTAAAAATTAACAAGCAGAAGAGCCATTGCCAATTTTTTTCTTTACCAGGTAGGGTAAATTCACCTTATTGAAAATTAATTTTTAATATTAACAGGAGCTCATCAAGATAGGAAAATTCAACTTTAAATGCAGTAATAATCAGCTAGGTTAATGCCAAAGCAACACGGTAGACCCAAGTCAGCTAGCGACTTGAATACGTTTTTTAAATCAAGTGACCAGGTTACAAGCTCTTCTTACCACGCGAGCCAAAAGCTACATATAACCACTTTTACTATTAATCTCAACCTGTTTTAATGGAAGGAGAAAACGAAGAAACCCTTTTATCAGTGGTTGCGAAAAACTTTTTTCTCTGTAAAATTAGAAGGCCAGTTTTAAGAGATTAATAGTCACACTGTATTCTGTTTATTATTTATGATAATATTAATCTTTCTGTTGAATGTTTCGCTTTTCATGATTTGAAAAAGCCATGGCAAGGGTAGATTTTCATTAAGTTTTAATTTCACAGGTATTTTGCAACTGATTTCGCTGTAGCACTTCTACCATGATGAGCTCCTTAAATTTATAACTTACAACGTTTTGACTTTTCCTCGCTCTGGAATTAGCGACAATAAATTCAACCAAGGATAGAAAGACGAAGACCAAGCAGCCCAGCAGCCAGATGTCTTGAGCCGTCATGTAATTTACCGAAGGTAGCGCGCTACGAGACGAATGGATTTGGGTGGCCAAAGTCAGCAGGCCGGTGACTCCCAAGGTCACTCTTCCCGGCACGGCATCCACGTCCAACCAGAAGGACACGAACGACAGGCAGACAACCAAGGAACTCGGAATGTACACGTTGATCACGCTTCCCGTCAAATAGCGAATGAATTTGAAAGTGCAGATGAGGTTTGTAGTATTTCCTATAATGGTGTTCAAAATGTAACTTTATATTCATAAATTTGTTTTTCGTCCGATCAAAAAAAAGAGAAGTGTACATCAATTGCCAAATATTTTTAGTTTCTACATATAAATTAAAGGCTGGGGCTACTTTAACCCAGGGCGCTGGGGTGCCCATAGCCTCTTCAATATCGCCACACCTCTAGTTGTCAATAGCCCCCATACTACCACCATTCATTTTGGTGTTAATAGCCTCCACTCATTTTCCACTCCCCTTGGTCTCAATAGCCTCCACACTACCACCATTCATCTTGGTATTAATAGCCTCCACTCATTTTCCACTCCCCTCGGTCTCAATAGCCTCCACACTACCGCCATTCATTTTGGTGTTAATAGCCTCCATTCATTTTCCACTCCCGTAGGTCTCAATAGCCTCCACACTACCACCATTCATCTTGGTGTTAATAGCCTCCATTCATATTCCACTCCCCTCGGTCTCAATAGCATCCACCAGAGTCTGAACGGATCGTTGTCTTCAGATGTCCAATCCGTCAATGATTACTCGGTTCGGATTCAATCCGTCCGTGAACTGTTTATGTAGGATACAATCCGTATGCGTTGCATCCGTAAGGAATTTAATTTGAACTGGCCGATCCGACAATCAAAATAATCCCTTCTGTGAAACAATCCAATCCATAGGATTACGGATGAATATATCCGAATAATGGGACGGATTGGTCGGTAACGGATTTTCCAAATTCAATCCGTGAGAATTGGCCACGAATTGGAGAGATTCGAATTTTACTTATCGAAGGGAATATTGCGGCTCTGAAGTTAACGCGACTAAATACGCATTAAGCTATTAAATAGTGGTATACAAACTTGAACGCCAAATCCCCGGATGTTGCCATAGATTAGTTTATGGTACCGCTATCGAGTAGCGCTTTTTGGAAAAATTTTAGCATCACCGTGAGGAGAGCATTTATTTCCCATTGTCATATTTGGTGATATTATGAACCCCAATTTAGAAAATATCCAAAAAACAATAACAAAAATCGAAAATTCGATCTTAAAAAAGGCTCTACTTCCTAAAAGTAAAATGAAACATTTGTGAATTACAATTTATAGTTTACTTACTTTTACAAATTACGACAAACTGTAATCAACTAAATCATTAATGACTTTTAACAAAACTCTCCTATTCGAGGCACGATGGTTCATTATTAATCACACCAACAACATCACTGCAACGTCGTTTACCAAATGTTGCCGCGGATGGCAGACGATTTCCTGATGACATGGAGTGTGCAAATTCACATTTTATCATTAAATAATAGAAATAACATATATTTGTACGTTCATACTATACAAGTAATTAAGCCACTTAGCTGTATGCAACTTATTGTACTCCAGAAAACTGTGTAGTGTTAACAAAGAAATTTAACCATTCTTACAATTTTTCTGTTACACAAAACAATGTTCTTGCCTTCAATTAATTGGATACAATTAAGTAACCCACTTACTTGTAGTGTGAACGGGGCTTTAGACCAAAAAATTAGCATACTTAAGAATATATCTTGTAACATTTGCATTTCATAAAATAGTCTAAACTTAACCTCCAAAAATTGGGGCTTTCAAATGATACAACCAGGGTTGATCAGAGCAGGAAGCGAGAAAAACCCCGCGGCACCCAGGGCCAGGGGGGAAAGGGTATTCTTCGTAGCAGCTCCGATGACGAGGGCCAACTACCGCGACTTATAAGTAGAGGAAGAACCATGGGCGTTTATACGACTGTAGACTCTTTCGGCGCAATGTCATTTGGACATCCAAGACTTTCGAATTGATTCCCTCCCCCTCGAGAAATCAAAACTTTATATTTTTATGCCTAATTGCACAAAACCTTTCCTGGGGTGACGAAAATGGGGTTCCAAAACCGGTCCAATTTCGAACCTTCATAAGATCCAGCTAATTAATCAAATCCTTTCAAGCTCAGATTCATACAGAAAAATCAAATTCGTAAGATGAGTAAGAAATCAAAATCCGTAACTAACCTAACAATTCATTTATTCGTATATATTAGTCCGTAGTCCTAAAAATTTTAATGTTTTGGATGGTTCGAATTTTATTTATTACGCATAAAAGGCTTATAGTTGTATCCGAAGTGAACGGAACACGGACGGATTGAATTTGGAAAGCCTGAATTCGTTCAGTATCGTATTCATCCAATCAAAATCCAATCCGTGAATTTTTGAGAGTTCAATACGTAATCCTACGGATTGGAGTTTTGCATAAACTTGATTATATTAATTGTCGGATCGGACGGTTCGGATTAAATATCTTACGGTGTGAACGCTTACGGATTATATTCGAAGAGAAAAGGCCACGAACGGATTGGATTCAAAGTAAATATGTAAAAATCCATTACCGATCAATTTGTCCATTGTTACGGTTTACTAATCCGTAACCGTACGGATTGGACGGATCGGATTTTTCACGGAGAATCCGCAATTCGTTCACGCTCTAGCCTCCACACTACCACCATCATCTTGGTGTAAATAGCCTCTACACATTTTTCACTTCCCTCGGTGTTAATAGCCGCCAATCAAACCATTCCTCAAGGTGTAAATAGTATCCACAAATTTCCCACTCCCCTAGTTCTGAATAGCCTTCAAACTAACATCATTCATTTATATGTAGATAGCCTAAACACATTTCCCACTTTCATTTTTTACCATTTTTTGGGGTTTAATTTAATTTGCTTAAAAGGTTAAATTTCATAGCTGTTCAGAGTACATTTCCAATAAAGCCTATTAACAATTTTTTTAATATTTAATATTGGCGTTTAAAGTCAGACTTTACTCATCATACTCTTTCCTTTTTTTTATATAATTTAATATTTTACTCACTTATAAACACAACAAAACTCTTTTTTTTTGCAATTTGATTATTTTGTGGCTGATATATTTTTTAATTTAATAACGATGTTTGGAAACGTACAAGATCTTACTCTCCTCTGGCTAGAGAATTTTTTTTGACAGTTATTCTAACAATATCCTTCACACCTTTGCCACTCACATAGGTGTCAAAAGCCTCGACAGTATCAGATCTCTCCTAGGAGTCTATGGCCAAAACACTATCGCCACTCTAGTAATAACCCCAACAAAATGTAGAATTTAGTGGAACATGAATGATGATATAGGGGCTCGGAGTGGATTCATATTGTGATGGTTAAGGACACTTCAAATCGGACCTCTGACCAACTTAAGTTTAGTCTTTTGGTTCTGATGTTTGATGGAGGATATACAACAAAGCAGGCCTGCGTGTTATTGATTGAACTACCTTGATCCACGAAATCTCAAATTTATATTTGCAATATTTTGGAAATCGGATAAAATTTTAAAATTAGGTCTACTCTCAGGACATCACAGTCTAAATTTATATTAAACTGTTAAAGTGGTTTGATTACCTTCACTGATAAATTATTCTAGCATAAAAGTGTAAATACTTATTGGACCATATATAAATGAGACATTTTCTGGATATTAGGTAATATTTATTGTTATAATTTCAAAATAGCTTGCACTAAACCAGTATCCCTTGAGTTACAGTGCCATAAATCATAACATAACTCAGTATTTTGATCAGTTGATGACGAACGGATTAAAAACGATGGTTAGTGCTGTCTAGAATATACATTTAGATTTAGAAAGATTAAATTAATTAACGATCATTAACTTCCTTAGAATTGAATATTTGGGTCCTTATTTTTGCTTAGCTACTGATTTAAATAACCCCTCAATTGAGTCAATTCTATTGAAATCATTAGGCATAGTAGCACGAGTTTGTAATTGTAATTTAAGTGAAGTGATTCACTAACTTCTTAAACCAATACTTGTAATAAAATATCAACTTGGCTATATTAGCGATCTCGTCAACTCGTGCTATATGTTGCTACAGTAGTATTTAGAATTATTTTGTATGGAAGTAGGCTGCAACAAGCGCCAAGCCAAGCAGCAGGGACTTAAATACCGTTTAAGTTTAGTTTATTACGATGTTTACCTCGATTTGTTTACAAAGTCCTTTTTTAACTATCACACGAACCCAAACCTGAATGTTCGCGTTTCCGTGCTGCTTGGTTTTCCGCATGTTGCACCCAACTTCCAGAGGATAGTAGGCCACACTTTGAAGCTCTCTGGCGCTCTTTTAACTCATCGTAGGAAAATAGGGAAAACAAACAGGCATACTTATCAACTCACCCCCTACAATTCCTTAAACATTTTGCATAACCTTTTGAAACACCCTTTATTTGAATTAGAGGTAGTTTTAATTAGAAAGCAGTCATTGTTCTTACCACTGCTGGTGGTTTTGGTGTAATAGTCCGAAATGGGCTCTTTTAAATAAAATTGCAGCGGAGCCACAGACTCCTTGATCGCCAGACTTCTGGAATTCTTTCGTTGACGGCCAATTTGGGTGTCACTCATCCATTTGAGTTTGGCTGTATCATCTCTACTATAGACTTAAGACAAAAATGATTTTTATTGCACGGAATAAGAAAGGTCGCACTAGCGTTTGGAAAGGCTTCTTCTTAAAAATGGTGAAATAAAATAATTAATTAATATATTGAAACCCTAGGATTGCTATTGAACTGGGACCGCATAAAATTGAATTCATTTTAAAGCAAAAGAACCATACTCTAGTTTCTACTAAGGTTGTCATGTTCCAAATTATTGGATAACGCGTGAGCTGAAAAAAATCCCTTCTAGAGCCAAAGAATATAAAGCCCCAGGAATGGAAGGATTGCTATTATTCGCCGCGTGTTTTTGGCTGCGTTAGAAACTTCCGCCAGAGCAAATCAGAGTAACCGGAATCGGCTAACGCAACCCGGTCTCTCTTTAAAAACGAGAGGTGCAAAAGTTCTACTAGACGGAGCTACACCTTCCATTCCTGGGGCTTTATATTCTTTTGCTAGAGCCTTCTTTGCTGAAGCAAGTTCTCACCCTCAGAAATCTCCTAAAAGGGTGACACTCTCCTCAGTATTTTTATTTTTATCCATTGATTAAAATAATAAATGTTGCTTTCAAGATGGACTGGCATGCATGGTTCATAAATGATATATGGTGTTACCACCGAACGACAGTGGCCTTAGGCTAGGCGCCCACTGGCTCTTCTTTTCGTATCCGTCTTGCCTTCCACAAGGCATTGTCTCCGTTACGAAACAAAGGCTTGTGGAAGCTAGGACGGAGATGTTACGAAGAGCAGTGAGCGCCTGGTCTTAGTGACGCCACCGTTTCTGGGGAAGAATTTGAAGCTTATTTGATAAGATTCAATAAATATCTGAAATATTTTAGTAGGCAGAAGAAAAATCTGCGTAAAAGAATTTTCGCAAAATTTTAAGTACTTAAAAGTTTAGTTTAGCTTAATTCAAACTCAAAATGAAGCGAACTACTTTTTACCACGGTGGAGGACACGCTTCAGGGCCGGATTAAGACCTTGTGGGGCCCTAGGCCTTAGGTAATTTTGGTGCCCCTTTTGGTGCTCCCGCAATTAATAATTGACAAATGGATGGAAAATACAACTTCAATGTAAACTTCGCGGATATTTTAGTGACGTTAATAAATGATTGCTTTACATTGTTTCGAAAAATGTGGACGCATTTACTCAAATTAAGCCGGAAAAAATATTTTGTGAAAAGTAAATGATAAAAATATTTTACATTTATTTTTTTCGAAACCTCTTGGTGCCAATTGTAGACTTGATGCCCTCGGCCCAATCCTAGTCGGCCTATTGGGTAATCACGTTTCCATAAAAGCCCAGTATGAGGAAGGTCGAGATCGCGCTGTTTATAGCAGTTTTTTGTAACGTAAGATTTTAATTTATTTGGAAGATAATTATTTTGTAGGCAAAGGTCAAAATCTTCATCTTCTAGGCCAAGATGAACATTTACTAAAGTTCACTTATTTGGTACCTCTGAGATAAATATAGCAAACGTTATATATATTTGTATTCTTGGAATATAAGTATGTCTTCTATACCAAATATTGTTTGTAAAATGGAAATGAGTCCCATGTCATTTAGTATCTTACTAACTTACGTTTATGTTACTTACGGTTATATGCCTACTTACGGAAAAATATTTCCAGTGGGCAAGTCTGAGTGTCCATGGGATAGTATTGAAACTCCATATTACAGCTTACTTCCAAGGTATACCTATCGGTGATTGAGTCAAATAACGGTTAAGTGAATCGTAACCATCAATTGACAATTTAAGCAGTCACGAAAATATACAAACGCGAAAGTTATAAGAAGTTTTTGGAAGTTTGCTTATGAAGGGGTGGAAGATTGGTTAGCGATTTCGCCTCGCAGTAATAGTAGCCTGGTTTGAGCCCAGCTTATGGCATTTGGTGCAAAATCAGAACCAGTCCTTCTGCTTTGAGTTTGCAAGTTGTCTTCCCATTGGTAAAAGGGATTTAACACCGAGTTTTTTCATTTGCTCTCTATAAAGACTTGTTAATGAGAATAATTGGTACTGTAGGCTGGTGCCTCACGTGTCATGAAGGGCTTGCCACCAGCCTCCTACGCCATGTAACCAGGCCACCTGATTTAAAGGCATTAAATGTTTCTAGATGACTTGGGCGTAAGGAGGTTCCACGAGTATTAGCCTAGCTAACTGATTATGACAATTGAAAATGTCTAAGAATAATTTTGTTCAAGAAACAATTTATTCCAAAACTTAAATAACCGGCCGTTAATTTGTCTTCTAAGTTTGCGTTTCTAAATGATCGTGGTGTGCTTAAACTGTTCACTCACTGTAGTGTTAGTGTTTATTACCACGAATAAAAGTAAATGAACCCTCCGCGAACTATTCTGTATAATGCAGATGGTTGGTGATCTTTGAGGTAGAGCTGAATGCGTTTACACATTTGAAACGAAGTGTCCGGCTTCCAGAGACATTTCGAGAAATTCTCCGGTATCACTACTGCGTCTGAAACATGGAATTTTGTAACATCCAAAACTGGGTCTTTCCACAGCATAGACTTTAAAAGCAAAAGCTTGTATTCCTACAAATAAATAACCATTTAGAGTAGTGGCACTGTGAAGACCTAGTACGTCACCCATGCTCTTTCGTATAGATCAAAATTTAAGACCAAAATGGCTGCCGTGACCAAAACAACGGAGTGCTACTACACTTTTGTTCTTTGGTAGCTTGTGCCATTTTTATAACGGTGCAGCCTTTTGAGCAATAACAGAATAAGTGAGAGCCTTTTAAAACGAGTATCAACCATTGAATTGGGAATAATACTGCTAGAATTACAATTACGATTTCGGTTGCCATGGTTACGCGGGACCTGTTCTGATAAGACTGTACAAAATCCATCTTTATAATTAGGCGGTAGCGCCATCTATATTTTGTAAAGTTATATGGCTAAAAATAAATAATTATTACTCACCGTAACTTGAGTTACAAAAGGGTCGTGTTGACAGAATGAAATTATTTTTAAACAACTTCAAAGGTTTGTTTGTTACGAGTAATCATACATTTCAATTTCGCATCAGATTCGCGAAAAAATTCAATTGCAATATAGTTGCCACCACTCGAGACAGATCCTGCCACGGTAGAACGATAAAGTTGATAAAGTATCCTTATTAAATGAAATTGGTCCCGCGCTAGCCAGATTTAGTTGTACCTCTATTTATTCCCAACTCAATGGTATCAACTAAAGTGACAAGCGCCAAAAAACTAGAGCTTCTATTAAACCTAATGTCAGAAATGTGAAATTCGTTTGGAAATGCATACTCTATTTAAGAATTACTTTCGTTTAAGGTTTGTTTTTTGGAAATATCCATAGAATACGTTTAAAGTAAATAAACTAAAATGGAAATTAAAAATCCACTTATTGTGCAATAACAAGTTTTAATTTTAAAAATGACGACTAGTTTCGTTACCCCTTCGGGAACATCAGATGTTCCCAAAGTGGTAACGTAACTAGTCCAATATAAATAGCCAATTGATTTGATTTAAAAAATAAATAAAAAAGTACCTGGGGGGGTTTAATCGACTAAAGCAGTAAAGGTGTAAAGTTGACATATATTGTGAAAGTGTATACATAAGTTGCAACATTATAGAAATGTACGTACCATTTTAGCTTCATTTACATCGAATAAATTCATAATTTTAAGTCTTACTGAAACTTCAATTGGTATTTGATCTGGTTTAAGAAATGAAATAGGTTGAAACTTTCACTTAATGTAACTTTAGTATTAAAGTAAAACACAAAGAACAGCAAAAATCTCGTTTTCATTTAAGTGCATGTGTATTATTTACAAGGGAACCCAAAACCCCAAAATTGAAAATATGAAATACATAGTAAACAAAAATATATTGGCATTAATGTAACCATTTTGTACAAAAAAATTATGGTTTAATTATGAAAACAAATAAGTCGTCATTACCATAAACACTAAACCGAAGTATTGTTAAATAAAAATTACACAGAAATAAAATTTATTTAATTAATTAATTTTTTAAATACTGCTCAGCGTTTGCACGGAAAATAAAATAAATATGAAGTATGCAACCCAATGAGTTTTTTAATCAACGTGAAATACGTTTCACAAAATCTTCATCAGATCTGATGAGTTTTAAATAAGGTTAGTTGATAAAGATACGAGTATTCTACATGAAAAAAAAAAAGGGGAACGGCCAAGCTTTTCCAAATATGGCCTTATTTCCGTATCAAAAGATTAACAAGACGTTCAATATACTAACTAGTACCTTTTTTTGTCTTGAAAAATAGCTTTGGGCCCAAAAAGTTGAAACGAAAAATAACACCAGGTGTTTGGGTTTGAATTTTCGCCGCCATCTTAGGGGCTGCCGCCAGCGCCCCTAACCCCGTAAGAGCGATTTGCGAACTATCCTAACGTTTAAAATCGCGCAATTTAGGCTTAGGTCTCTTAAAACTAGAACGCGCCGCGCGTGCAAAACAATTTTTTTGTTCGTCTTCAGCAGCGCACGCTTTTACGTTGTTTTTCTGTCTCACCGACTTCTCACCAGGTGTCACGGCGGACGCGGGCTTTTCGATTTCCCGAAATTTCTTTATTTTATTAAAAATTATCCTCTCAATATTTTTTGATGCGGTTTTCGCCATACATTTTAGTTTTTAATGGGCTATATTGCTATCTAACTGGTTAAACCTTGACCGTTCCCCTTTAAATAAGAAATAGTTTATAGCATTACCGTTTATATTATATTTATCTTTAATTTTCGTTAGCCACCATACCTTTTTCTTAGTCCATTTAATTTAACATTGCGATAGTGAAAATAAGCTTCACGGAAATCGCCACTGTTTTGTTTCCAATGATATAATTTACACAAGTGCGTTTTGTTAAACTGCTGGTCTCTGGTTTCAGGGGTTTTTCCCCGAGTTCTTCGGTTTCCCCTTCCATTAAAACTTGTAGAGGTTAACGTTAATAGTTAGTGTAGGGAGCTGTTGGCTCGCGTGGCAGGTTGGGCTTGCTACCACCCTCCTACGCATTGTAACCCGGCCACCTGTTTAAAGGCATAATAAGTCGCTAGATGACTTGGGCCTAAGGTGGTGCCTTGGGTATTAGCCTAGCTGATAATTATTATTATTATTAATTCTTAAGAATACCTTTAAATTCCAGACCATATTCTTCGTCTCCCCAGCAATATTTCGGTTTACTTTCTTTCCAATTGATTTGAGAATCCGTCATCTTAATGAAACTGAAAGATACAAGTTTCGTCATTGTACATTTAGATGCGAGGTTCCGTTAAAACGAACGAAAAAACACCTTAGAACAGAATTTACCTGATTAAATGAAAAAGAATCCAGATTGTACCCTGCAAACGAAAACCTTCCATATTTTAAAATGGCACATTTAGGGGTTGCGGAAAATGAACATAAAGTTGCTAAATCATGCAATATGATACTTTAATGGAAATATCGTGTTTCTCTGAAGGGAAAACACATCAGTCTTCTGTGTTTCATTTTGACAATTTCACTCAGATAATGGAATGACATTATTCCTTCCAGAAGGTAAACACAACGTTTTTTTTTTATGTTTAACGCTCTTGATTTCAATTCGCAAGAATCGCGTGTTTTTCGAGATCGAAATTGCCTCGTAGTACACTCTTAGAAGGGTGCCAATTCTAGTTTTGCGCGTATTCGTGTTTTTAAAACATTTTAATTTTACTTAATAATTTAATTTAAATTTCGGAATTTTTTTTAAACATTTAATTTTCCCAGCCCAAAAACCGCCCGAATCTTGGGTAGATTCGGACTAAATTAAAGAAATTGTTTTATCATAGATAAACGTCTAAGGCTGCAGAACTAAAAGAGATCGCAACGATTTTTCACCGTTATTACATTTTATGACTTCTTGTCAACCCACAGTGAAAAGATCTTCGAAACTTACTCGCAAAGTTTGGAGTTAAAGCCAGTCAAAGATCGCCTTCCAAAAAATACTACGTGATATGAATAGCGTAAAGCAAGTGTCGGCTCTAGGTGAAGTAGCTCTTTTTTCAACAGATGTCGCTAGCGTCGAAATCGAAACAAGATTGGCTCATTTGTAAATTTGTCAATAACTTCAATTATAGTAATTGTTTACAATATACTTTATATGGGATATATAATTTAGGTTAAAGTTCACTAAGTAGAGTAAAAGAGGTCTAAATATAATACTCTATAATGGCTCTCTGACGACGTTATTGTTTCGCTATTTTGAATTGTAGCTTCCGTTCCCATCACGCTCTCCACGAAAGTCATTTTTTTTCGAAGATTCATGGCCATCTCTAATAACAGGGGCCTTTTAATAATACAGGTGGCAATGATAAAGCCGACAGTTGCTTTAATATATCCAATATAAAAGTCAAAATTGTCCAAAATGCAATAAGAAGCTAACTTGGCTGCTAGGGGTCCCGTCAAATTTAATTTAATTTCTCTATGCACAAGTAGCCACAAATAATTTATTTCTTTTAATTTTAATTTAAAAATACCAATTTAAGTCGTTTTTGAAAGTCGGTTTTAACAGAATGAACTTCGGGGGAACATGCCAATAAAACGGGTTTAAAGCGATAGTGTAAAACACTAGGTTTCAAACAAGCTAAAATGTTGTAATTAAAAACATCAGTGAAATGTCTAAAATTAATTTCAATTAACAGAATAGTGTATTGATTTTAGTACGAGCTCAAATTAGTTACTTGTGATTTAGCAGTAGAATATACGCCTTTGAAACATCAAAACGAATTTTAGAAAGGAACTTCTTGCCGCCCGAGCTCTTCGGTGTAAAATTCCATACAAACTTGTCGAGGTTAACAGCAGCAAGAAGATACGGGATCGATCCAAGCTTGTGGCACTGGGTGAAAACTCAGAACTACTCCTGCGTTGAGTTAGCAAGTTCTCCCCCCACTGGTTTAAGGGGTTTTCCCCTAGCTCTTCGGTTTCCCCTTCCATAAAAACTTGTTCAGGTTTATGGTTATAGTTAGTGTAGGGAGCTGTTGGCTCGCGTGGCATGAATTGTAACCGGGCCACCTGAATTAATATCTTTAAAAGTCACTTGATGACTTTGGATTAAGGTGGTACCTTTGTTATAAGCCTAGCTGATTATTATTAATAATATTATTAAGTTTGAATTCAAACATGTTTTGTTACATTTTTAAATATTTGTATTAAGTGTTCAATTAACTTCTTTTAAGTATTTAACAATTAACTTAACTTAATTTATACATTCAGTTGCATTTAATAAAAAATGACCACTAACTTTTAAAGTATATGCTTATATAGCTTTTACTAAGCCATAAGGAAACTCACGCGTATAAGCCTTGCATTTTCGACATAAACCCTTCTAAGGGTGTATCCGACTATAGCCTGACCTTTAAAAATGACTCGATGGATCATTTGATAAAGCACTTAAGCCGAAAGATAAGTAGTATTATTTCACAAAGTAAATTTAAACTCTTTGGCAATCAATGCAAGGTTTCATTTAATATACGTGTTGAAATGATTTTGGATATTTATTCGATGAGTTGATGAAGCGAATACAATATTATCGATTTAAACAAGAATAGATTTATATTTAGGGAGCATGGCTATGTTGGACAGTTGGAACGATCCATGGAAACGATGGTCGAATATTTCCCTGGCACTTGGGAGAGATAGAAAACGTCACCGATGACGTCAGTTATAGGGAACCAATGAAATACCGTGCTGATCTGATTTTACTTCAGAGGGAAGGAGGTTACTATTAGAGCTGCCCTACGTTGCAGATACGCAGTATCGACCATTTTTGACATTTAGAGTTTGAATGCTCCTTATACTTATTTTAGTGCGCGGATTCTAAATTTGAAATCAGTATTTTTCTATCTGGTCAAACTTCCGGATGCATGTGAAAATTCAAAAACGCCTCAAAATAGAAAAGTTTCACAAAAGGCGTATCTGCCAAGAGATTTATCTAATTATAAACGTACAAAACGACTTATCTCAAATTATTCTGAGATTTACCTAATTTTTGAGATATTGGTTTTTGGTGTTGTAAGTAGGAAAATATTCCGCTCAGAAATTTTTCGGGAAAATGACCGACGCTTTTTTCCGGATCTTTTCAGTATTTTTCTGAAAAAAAATAAAAACATTTTTCATTCCATGATTAGTCTAATACAGGGTGTCTTCATTTGATCGGCCCCGGCAATTTTTTTCAAAAACTGTACCTTCTAGAAATGTGAAATTTTCAGAATGTATTCTCTCGGTGGAAATGGTTGTTATTTGTGAATTTCAGAAAAATTGAGAAATTTTTCACGGTTTTAGAATTTGTAAGTTTTTTTAGACGAAATGTTTCAATAAGTAAGTTGTGGAGCATACTCGAAAACCTTTAATGGAGTTGATATGGTCGAAATCGTACATTTTGTCACTGAAATAAGAAAACTATATAGATATTAAATAGTTCAAGCAAACTTGATAGATATTAAATGTTTCAAGCAAACTGTATAGATATTAAATAGTTCAAGCAAACTGTATAGATATTAAATAGTTCAAGCAAACTTGATAGATATTAAATAGTTCAAGCAAACTATAGAGATATTAAATAGTTTAAGCAAACTATATAGATATTAAATAGTTTAAGCAAACTATATAGATATTAAATAGTTCAATCAAACTATATAGATATTAAATAATTCAAGCAAACTTTATGGATATTAAATAGTTCAAGCAAATTATATAGATATTAAATAGTTTAAGCAAACTAAATATATATTAAATAGTTCAATCAAACATTATAGATAATAAATAGTTCAAGCAAAATTCATAGATATTAAATAGTTCAAGCCAACTTTATAGATTTATATTAAATAGTTCAAACAAACTTTATAGATATTAAATAGTTCAAGCAAACTATATGGATTTTAATTACGTCAAGCAATAATTAAAATTAAACTCACTTGAAAAACTTTCGTCAATATTTGGACGCCATTGCATTTTTTAATTTAAACCCCACTTTCCCCGTCCTCCAAAAGGCATCACGTGGGTTTAGTTAAATGTTAATTTTTGATATTTTTTAGCAGTTTGACATTTCTCTCAGTGGCCGCGTACCGGTTGCAGAGTCATGTCCTGGATGAATAAATTTTATTATAGCAATTTGATTGTTTTGCAAAAATTCCTTGTATACCATTTATATTGGTATTTAAATCTTATGTGTCTTTTACAATATCTCAAGTCTAGACTATAATGAATCCGACAAATCCATAAACAAATAAAAGATTCTAAGAACATTGTCATGAGCTTATTTTATCAACTTATCATACTGCGTGACATGTCTAAGTTATTGAGATTTTTATTGTTTTAGATGGAAATCGTATATATACTTGGAATGTTCAAAGAAGACTGTGGTAAAGTCCATGATTCCCATTTAAACGACCTTGGTTTTAGGCCGTGGTGCGCCAATTCGGGATTAAGCCTTGGCTAAAATTATAAATTCACGTACCTCATTAACTTTTTTATTCGTCGTAATTGTGAATTTACGCCCAACTTAACCAGTTTCGCAAATAATTTAATAATGTTTTTAAGGATTTAATTGTGATAAAGAATTTTGGGGTTTCTTAAATTAAATTTATGTTAAGTTTATTTTCGATTCAGCGTCGTCCATTTTTATTCACAGGGGTCGGCTTCTTTTAAAATATGGTTACGTATTAATAATGCGGTTCGTTCCTCCACGTGTATTGGCAGCACGACGGAAAATGACCTTTACACATTCCTAGTGCAAGCTTTTAGAAATTCCTGTCCACTATTCTCACTCACTTAGCATTTATTTTAAACTAGCCGAGAAGCTAGACCTCCCCCCGTAAGGCCCCCTCCCCCTTTTCCCATGCGATAATATCCATGGTACCCTTTTCCCCAAAGTAGGACCACTCCAGTAAGGCCCTTCCTCCCCTGTTCCCCATGTGATAATTACCGTGGTACCCACCTTCCCCTTTTTCACTTGTGATAATTAACGTGGTACCCACCTCCCCCATTTTCCCATGTGATAATTACCGTGGTACCCTTTTCCCCATAGGCGAACCACCGCAGTAAGGCCCAATCCCTTTTTTCCCATGCGATTATTTCCATGGAACCCTTTTCCTCAAAGTAGGACCACTCCAGTAAGACCCTTCCTTCCCCTGTCCCCCATGTGATAATTACTGTGGTACCCAACTTCCCCTTTTTCACTTGTGATAATTACCGTGGTACCCACCTCCCCCATTTTCCCATGTGATAATTACCGTGGTACCCTTTTCCCCATAGGCGAACCACCGCAGTAAGGCCCAATCCCTTTTTTCCCATGCGATAATTTCCATGGTACCCTTAACCCCATAATAGACCTCCCCTCGTAAGGCCCCCTCCCCTTTTCCCATGCGATTATTTCCATGGAACCCTTTTCCTCAAAGTAGGACCACTCCAGTAAGACCCTTCCTTCCCCTGTTCCCCATGTGATAATTACCGTGGTACCCACCTTCCCCCTTTTCACTTGTGATAATTACCGTGGTACCCACCTCCCCCATTTTCCCATGTGATAATTACCGTGGTACCCACCTTCCCCTTTTTCACTTGTGATAATTACCGTGGTACCCACCTCCCCCATTTTCCCATGTGATAATTACCGTGGTACCCACCTTCCCCCTTTTCACTTGTGATAATTACCGTGGTACCCACCTCCCCTATTTTCCAATGTGATAATTACCGTGGTACCCTTTTCCCCATAGTTTTGTGGAGCCAGAATGCCCTACTGCTGAGTGCAGACAGTCACTCCTCAGACGTCACCAATAAGAGAACGCACCCTATGCTGCCTTTGGATTAAATAACGTACAATAATATATGTTTATTTGAAATAAATCCATCTCGGTCTTGGATGAACATATTTGATGCCATTTGATGTCGTTGTACCTCCGAACAACTTTTTTCAATTAAGTTAAAAGTTCATGTTGAAACTTGTACGTTTTTTTGGTACGTCTATCAAAATGTAAAAACAATAAAATGTAGACGTAATTAATTCATTGCGCCATGTAAAGTCAAAAGGTTCCATTTAATTTTGAAAAATGTAAGCCGTGCATGGGATACAAAATCAATAATATTTGAAAATAGCATATAACACAATTATTTTAAGACTTATAAGTTACCGTCACATAATTCACGGACTCAAGGTTCTAATTGGAAAACATTACCACACCAAATATTTTTTAAATAAATTAACTAAACAGTGTATTAACGCGTACTTCTTAAACAGAAAAGTTAACCCCGTAAACTATCGGTCATTGTGCAAATTACTTCTATATCCACGCGTCATCTTCATTAATTTTGGTTGCTTTAAATATTTAACCTACTCAGAACAATAAACCCTTAATAATAAAGTTTTGAAATATGATTCCTCTATATAGCAGATAATATTTTCATGGATAATTCTAAATATATTTCATCTTTTATGTTAAGAAACTTCCACCACCGCTCCCGTTACCACTGCCACTCCGTTCCACAATCATATTATAATATCAACACCATACCAGTTCCCGCCACCACTCTATTTTCCCACTTCCTCGTTATATTCAGCCTTCACCCCGTTCCAACCGTCTCACATTTTTAATTCAAAAAACAAGATCCCGCGGCGCCTGCAGCGCTTGATCCTCAAACGCACGAACTTGCAATACTCGACCATAGTTATCCACCAGTTCGTCTGGGAATTCTACCACTTGTTCCACTACATCCATTATTCCCATCGCCACTTTCTGCCGCACTTTGTCTTCCAATTCCGCTATCTTCACGATGATTTCTAATAAGGACCTTAAGTTCACCTTGCCAGCCTCATTTCTGCTCTCAGCCAGAAAAAGTTTCGGGTTCACAAAATTTTGGTAATTTTCGTTGGATGCAGCCAGAGGAAACAATTTTTTAACGCCACCTGATCAAATTAAATGCAGAATATTAAAAAAGTTCCTCAAGATTAAATTTTCCCGCATCTTATAGAAATTACAAATAAGAGCAACTTAAACTATTCCATATAGGTTGAGAAATATCGCTTTATTTTCACAAAGAGTTATGGTGAAGGTTAAAATTAAACGAATCGGCCTTATATGGTGCCATATCGCAGGAGCACCTCAAAACCTGGTCTTATCGTTCCTGTATTTTCAGAAATCGACGTACCGCCAAAAAAGTGTGTTTCCGCTGTATACGGTGAGGGATTTAGATATCAACAATGCTCGATCTTGTTTATTGGGAAGTCCGTCCGTCCTACCAACAATATTCATCTCAAATTCTACGTAACAACAGTATCTCCTGCAACAACACCCTTCAACGTCAACCTTATCAACGTTGCTAGTTTTTTGTGCCATAAAAAATAAAAAAGGTGTACGTCGGACAGCTCTTTATATTTTTTGTTCATTCGTCTGGAGACTTTATAACTCCCAGTCAACAGAAGCCTTCCTTCAGAGTGCCAGCACCTCAAAACTTTGCCTAATCGTTCCTGTATTTTCAGCTATAACTATCGCTTTATAAATTTATAAATTATTGCTCTCTTATATGCTGGTGCTCTGAATAGAACTATTCCTAAGCTAATATGGGTGCTAGTGCTGACTCACAAAAAAATTTTACCGAACTACGCAAAACTAAAACGGACCTACAAAAAATGTTGGACATAAGTTCAAAAGCCCTTTCGGATAAAGTGGATAGTTTAAGTAAATCGGTACAAAATATAAATGGAAAGATGGAAAATCTATGTACAACGGTTAAATACCACGCAGAAAGAATTGACCGAGTAGAATTCAAGTTCGATGAAATTGACTCCCTTAGATTCGAATATGATAATGTCAACGAAAAATACCACGATACCTTAGCTGTGATCAATATACATAACCTAGACCTACAACGCCGAATCGACCACCTCGAGACAGAAATTAGAAAGGGGAATATAGTCATTTCAGGCGTACCTGAACCAGTGGGGAAAGACAGGGCTGACCTTGCTAAATCTATAACTAATATCCTTAAAGACGTCATTGGAATAAACATCGATATATACCCCCACCAAGTCTATAGAAGAGGTAATACAAGAGAGGGAGTAACTAGACGTATTGTAGTTAAACTCAACCAACCCTAAATAAAAATCGACCTTCTAAAACAGGGCTACAAACAAGCAGGTACAAATATTTTCTTAGCCCCTGATTTCACACCCATTCAAGAAAAGGCTCGATTTTTTTAAGACAATATCTTAAACAAAATGGTCACGGCCAGGGCAAATTTATTTCAAATTTCTTAATTCAGATTGAAAACCAAAATTTTACTGTAAGGAATAGTTTAACTCTATAAAGCCTACTATTAATAAATGTATAGCTTTCTTATTTTTCTTATGAATGTTATTTATGCAAATATCAAAAGTGCTCACTGTAACTTTCCAATCCATCATGCAAATTTAATAGACTTAGGGCACCTGGTTACGTGATGACGCATATTTCTATCACCCTAATTTTACTTTCAAAGGTATTGGAAATAGAATTGGGGGAGGTGTAGGATTTTACTATAGAAATCACATCCCCGAACTGTATTTAATTAACATAAATATAGAAAGTTACGGCAAAAAAGATAATAAAACCAACTATGTATATATAATAATTTATAGGCCTCATTCGGCTACTTTAAATGTTTTTTTTAACTCTTGTGAGAGTCTAATTTCTATTGCACTGGGCACGAATATCAAAAATCGTATCATTATCGCCGGATACTTCAATATATACTTAAATGTAACTACGCCTGCCTCAACAGCAATGATTGATGTCTTTGCGAGTTATAACTTAACTCGCACTGTGTCTACAGCTACCCGAATCTCCCAGAAATGTATTGATAATATATTTATAAACTTCGAAGCTCATGCTACTGTCATCTATCGAGATATTACTGACCATTTTCCAATCCACTTGGCTGCCCAAGACAAAATAATGGCGAACCAAAAAATTCAAATATGAAATTTTAGTTTAAAAAGTCTAAATAAATTTGCAGCTAATGTATCTGACCTTGACTGGTTGGAACTAGCCTCAAAAAATAATATAAATGACGCGTACGATCTATGTCAACAAAAACTTAAAAAAGAATATGATTCTAGCTTTGAAACCAAAACGATCACTAAAAAACCTAACTCGTGGGTGTCAAAAGAACTAAAAAATATACTTCGAGAAAAACGCAAATCGCAAAAACAGGCTAAGCGACATCATACAACTGAAAATAAGAATAAATATATGTCTTTTAGGAACTTTGTAAACAATAAGATCCGCGGTACGCGAAATACATACTTCTCCAAAATTTTAAAGGAAAGCAAAACGATCAAAGAAAAATAGAGCACGATAAATTATTTAATGAACAGAACTAAAAAAGAACGACAAATTATTCCCATAGAGCCTAACGATTTAAATAACTATTTTAGAAAGGAAATCGCCAATCATTCTGACACTAATAATTTAAATTGCTCAAGCAACCCAAATACTATGGCCCTTTTTCCGGTTACAGGCTCCAAAATCTTAACATTAACAGATGCTATATCTAATGATACCGCAGCTGGTTACGATGGTCTACACACAAAGCCCATGAAATATATAGTACCATTCATCTTATTACCCCTCATATTCTTAATAAATTTATCCTTTAGTACCGGTAAATACCCAGATAAACTTAAAAAAACCATAATTGTTCCCATACACAAAAAAGGTGCTCTAGCTGAGTGTCAAAATTATGGGCCTATATCGCTACTATTTTTTTTTCGCAAAACTCTTTGACAAAGCCTTAAATAACCGCTTAATATCATTTACCTCTAAATACAACCTTCTATCAGACTCGCCGTTCGGCTTTCGGGCAGGTAGGGGAACAATGTCGGCAATAAGTGGGGCATATAAAAGTATCATGAATTTTTTAGATAAGAGCCAAATATGTATTGGGGTTTTTCTGGACTTGAGAAAGGCTTTCGACTCCATTCCACACAAAAACTTAATGAACAAATTAGGTGCAATGGGTATTAGGGGACTGGATAGAAAGTTATATAAGTAATAGACCTTGTCACAGAAAAATAAAATTAAGACTGTCAGTGTCCAATGCTAAATTTCTAAAAAACGGGGTCCCCCAGGGGTCCGTAATATCCCCCCTGCTATTCAACCTCTACATAAATGATCTGACAATCATAATTAAAAATGGTCTGTTTTTGTATGTTGATGACACATTATTTCTATACGGGTGGAAGTGTGTTAATTACGCAATCAATGAAACTAACATATTATTAAATAAAATTAATAAATGGCTGAAAAATAATAACCCAAGTCTAAATCTAGGAAAAACAGAATACATAATATTTAGTAATATAGGGAAAAACACAAATAATAATACTGATTTACAAATAGATAATCAAAAATTAAACAGGGTTAAACAATATAAATACTTGGGATTCAATTTTGATGAACATTTAGATTGGAATTACCATATAAATACTTTATGCAACTCCCTTCGAAGAACTTGCGCTAGCCTATATAAATGTAAGAATATAATAACTCACAAAACCTTAAAAGAAATATATCACGCCCTCTTTGCATCTAAAATGAGCTATGGTCTTTGAATTTGGGGAAATACCTCCGCAAAAAACTAGTTAATGTCTTACAAAAAAGGATAATAAGATCAATAAACAAAGTAAATGTAAATAGAAAAAACGAAAAATACTAGACGTAACTGGGAATTTAAACTCCCCCAATGCAAAACCTAAAAATATATCATCACTTATGTATAACGGAATAACCTTAATAAATACCGCCCTTGAATTCCTTGACATAGAGGAGAAATAATTTAATTTCAAACGAAAACTCAAAGTTTTAATCTTAACAAACATTGTGTGAAAATAGGTTACATATTTCTAACTTTACCCTATCGTTATTGTTGAATTAGTGTTGTTGTTTTTCTGTTTTCTTTTTGTTAATTTTAAATGGGAATTAAATTAATCTTTTTGATGTTTTAATATAATATCTGGGCTCACAAGTCACAATGATGACTTAGTCCAACCGCTCTGTAAATATACTAATATGATGTCTTAAATAAACTTTGATTTGATTTGATTTGAAATCGGAGGGTTGTGATTTATTTCCATCAGAAGCATTTTTAGATAGCTATTTCAGCACATAAATTTAAATGAAAAACTTTATCTTAAACTCTTATAAATCGGGGTGCTGATTCAAACCTTTTTAACACCATTTGCACACTTTTTTATGAGTCAAAATTTGATTCTGTAAGGGGTGTTTTATTACCCACTTTTCGGTGCTATTGCCCAATATTTTTAATTAAAACAGTTATTCCACACTTTTTAAACATTCTTCCCAGGTTGTGTCACAAAATATTTCCAATAACCGTGTAATAACACAATGTTTAAGAATCATTGCACACCTTGGAAGCGTTAAACACACTTTTAAGGAGTAAAATCACCACTGTGAATGGGTTCAAAGCCCTTTTAAAGAGATATATAATATCTTTGAATTATAAAATTACACTTTAGACGCCGTTTTAAAATCACACTTTTAAAGGTGTAAATGCGCACTTTAAAACAGTAAAATTTCACTTGGTAAGAGATAAATAAAACCTACAGAGGTGTAAATTATCCCTATTAAGGAGTTGAATCACACTTTTAAAGGTGGTACAACTCAAAAAAGCGTATTAACACTTATGAGGGTTCTATTTATCTCTAGAATAGGGATTTTGAATACTTGTAAAGGTATTATTTTACTTTAACAAATGGGGTATTAATACGTTTAAAAGATGTAGTTAACTCTTAAAAAGGAGTATTAACAAGATAAATTATATTATTTCATTCTTAAGAAGGGCGTATTAATGGTTTTTAAGGTGTGATTTTACGCTTAAAAGAGGCGTTATAACCTGTTATAAGTATGATTACACACTGTTGAAGGTGTGTTTATACAAATAATTGCATTTTTGTCACAAACTACGGAGAAGGCTAAAGTGTTTTAATTATTTGGTTAAGGTGTTGAATCGGAGTTCAACTCATCGATTTGTGTTGAATGATATTAGCACTGTGTGAAAATAACGCAAATTTCTTATTAAAACATTTGTTGTGTGTTAATTCACACTATTTTTACACCGTAAAAAAAACTTCCATTTGGAAGTGTTTAAACGGTGGGAGCAAGGTAAAGAACTTTCTTAACAACTTTTAAACACTCTTATTTCTTTAAGTGTAGGTTAAGACAAATAATTAACTTTCAAAGTGAAATTAAATACAATTGGATAAAAACACTTAATTTTTGCAAATAAACTACGCGGCGAAATCATCACAACTTATGCTAACCTCTTGAATTTTAAAGCTCAGATCCATGATTTCATTTGAATTATTGAAACCATTTTTGGCAATGGAAATAAAATAAAAAAATTAATATTAAATATTCGGAAGCTTTCGGGCCGTAGTCTTTCGTCAGCCGCTACTAACTGATAACAATTTTAATTGTGTATATTTTCTGAATGCAATATAACCCCTGTTGATTATTTATTTAACAATATAATTTTTTTTTAAATTTCCCCCAGCCTTTAATGTTTACGCCATTTTCAATAAAGAACGTATCAGAATTTCAACCAATTCCTTTGGATTCCTCTACTTCTCAATCGACTCGATGGAAAATTACCAGGATCTTGAAAACACTACAATAATGAAAGGTGAAAAACTGATGGAGGACAGACTTAATCTTATTGCTGCATCCGATGCAACTTCTAAACTTTTAAAATCCCGTCGTACTACCATGGAGTAGTTAGTTTGCAAACGTAAAAGTGACTTGTTGAAGATTAATGATTCTAAATAAGTTATTTATGTAATCACAACGGATTTGTCCAATCCCAGCCGGGAGCTATTTGATACTCAGAAACAATTTAAAGATCTTATATCTCCCATTCACGTGATTTGCACAGGGGCGTAGGAACCGGGAGGGGCAGGGGGGGCAATGCCCCTCCCTAGAATTTTGCACCAATATTCATTTAAAAAAACTGGAACAATGGACTTCAGATTCCTCTTCCGTTCCTAATACTAATCTAGAGGCCCGAACTGAAGCGTATCTTTAAAAAAGAGACGAAATTCACAGGCGACATAATGAAATATCCTATAATCGTGGTATTTTATATTATATTGGTTTTTTAATTCGAAGATCCGGTCGAATGTTTAAAAAAGTCTTGTTAAATAAGTGTTTCTTTTACTTACACTGAAACAAATATTTCTTACTGGAAAGAATGTTCTTTGAGCTTAAGACCCAGCTACTCCACTATCGTGATTTCTTAATTAACTTACTTAATATCTTGGGTTTGGCTCCCGAATGGTCAGTTGCTGCCGAGATAAGAAATGTGATCGAGACAAAAATTGCTGAAGTAAGTCCTCGCTTCATTTTCAATCTGAAATAATTTTGATTTCATTCTTTTTAAATATTTGCCTTTTATTCCTCTTACTTAATTTATTCATTTTACTTATGCGTAGTTATCTTGTTCAAAAATTAAAACTAAGGGATAAAATTAAAACTTTAAGTTAAGGGGAAAACAAAACTTAATTTCGGAAAATATGTGACATTTCGGTGCAAAACTGGTTGAGAATAAATGTCTTACTTCCTGGAAATTTTGATTAAATAGATGAAATCAGATATTATTTTTTTATACTTGGGGAAAATGACTATGATGAGACGAAGGAATGCGATTTTCCTTTATCCCAAGCATGCTTAAAAAAGTAAACCCCTATCATCAAAAAAATCCAATTAGTCCTGTACCTCAGTGGCACACCGGGGCCTTCTTCTCGAGGCAGGGGACGAAGATGAGCTCAAATCGTCCTTCTCGCTTGGTTTAAATAAGGACATTCTAGGAATTATATAGAAATAAATTCTTTAATTTTTCTTTTATCTTTGTTTATTTCATTGAACATTATTTCGATTAAATAATTTTTTATATTATATAATTTCATAACTCCCGCAATAGAGCGATAGTGAGAAAAACCTTTTCTGCTACTATCACTCATTCCCCACCCTTAAATAGTTCACTCGGTGAAAGAGTTAAATAAATCAAGGACATCACCTACACTCTTTTTCTGGGCGGGAAATTTAAAATTTCCGGCGCTAAATTCGATTTTTGTATACAAACTTTAAAGGAAAGGCACTATGGTCTAGTTTAAGATTTAGTTACCTTTTAAGCCATGGTGATACGATTCAATAGACCAATTGTTTGAAGTCATGGCTTAAATGGGTATTTTAAGGTTGGTTTCCCAATTTTCTCATTCATTGAGAAATTACTACTTGAGCGTTATTGTTACACGATTGAAGAACTGGCTGGCATTCATTTTACGTATGGAATAGCGGATGGTAATGCAGATGCTGCTTAACAAATTTACCGTGAAAGGTCTCCAAACAGTGTATACTGAACCCTTGAGCTTTCGAAAATGTTCATCGTCGATTATGTGAAACAGGCGCTACAGAGGTAAGATTTGGTCTAAACCCACCCGACTTTTTCCTGTGGGGATGGATGAAAGATCTGGTCTACGTAACTTCACTCGAATCAGAGGTAGATTTACTGGCAAGAATGCACGCCGCTGAGGAACACATTCGTACCACACATAGATTGTTCCAGGACGTACGTTCAACTCTTCTTTGCTGCTGCGGCCTTCGTCTAAGAGTTGGAGGACGCCATTTTGAGCATTTGCTTTAAAGAAATAAAACTGCGTTTCGCACGCGAAAATGTTTTGCTTCTTTCTTCCGTAAAGTCACATTTTCCTCCTTACTATAAAATGGGCTCTACTATCTGGGTTCATGTTTTCTTGTGGTTGAGTACGTGTAGGTACCTTTAACCCAAACTTGGAAACTCTCTGACGTTTGTACAATTCGTCAGAGAGGATCGCGATGATTAAAATTATACATCTCTGCTCAACGGATACAGAAAATATTGATAACTAAGCTAATTAGCCTCCTTATCACTGAATGTGCGTAATAAAAATATTTAAGGTATAAGTGAATCATTAATTAAAATCTTGGTCAAAGCGGAAAATGTAGTCCTATATTTTAATATATGCTTTGCATATAATTAAGTAGAATATATCAAAATGATACAAGGACAATAACTAAAAATGTATTTTAGCTAGGAATCTGAAACATAGAACGTGCAGAGGGTCACTTGACAACGGAAATTACCATGACCTTGAACCATGTCTTAAAATTTATCTCGAGAGCCATTAGAGATACAAAATTGGTTTCCAACAGAAAAGTGTTCCTTGTCGCATTTTAGGGATAAATAACTTTGAAACCTCCAAATTTGACCAATAACGACATTAAGGTCGTGATGAAAATAATTTTACTAGAGACCAGGTTAAAGGGCTATTAACTCGAATAATACTCATGTATAAAAATTTTCTAGACATACTCATCTGATCAGGCGTATTTAGAAATTACCTTTAACTCATGGTTCAAAGTCATTAAATGTTTATCACGAAAGCCAATGGATTTAGAGAAATTATCTCAATTTGAAAGATTTTCCTCAGTGTTTTGCATCGGATTAAAGACACTAAGACTTAAAATTTATATTTACACACTTTTAAATTGGAACCATTTTTCTAAATCCAAGTTGGGGTGGCGGAGTTGTTAGCACTTTGGCATCGCAGCAAGAGGAGCCGGGTTCGATCCCAGCTTGTCGCACTGGATGAAAACTCGAAACAACTCCTTCTGCGTTGAGTTTGCAAGTTCTCTCCCCACTGGTTTAAGGGTTTTTCCCTCGAGCTCTTCGTTTTCCCCTTCCATAATTACTTGTTGAGGTTAACGGTAATAGTAAGTGTAGGGAGCTGATGGCTCGCGTAGCTTGAAGGGCTTGCAACCACCCTCCTACGCATCGTAACCAAGCCACCTGAATTAATGGCTTTAAAGATCGCTTGCTGACTTAGGCCTAAGGTGGTGCCTTCGGTATTAGCCTAGCTGATTATTATTATTATTATTATTATTTTCTACTATCAATCGGTTCTCGAGATATACTTTGAATCGACTTTGAATGACGTTGAACCATGAGTTAAATGTCATCAGAGATTGTTAATTCTAAAAACTACCTACTAGAAGAGTATGTTTAGCAAATTTTTATATTCTGAGTACTTTTCGAGTAAACACCCCTTAAACCTAGTCTCTCGTGCATTTTTTTCATCGTGACCAAACTCCCTAGACTTTTTATTAGACAAATTATGTGGTTTCAAAGTTATTTACACCTAAAATGTGACGGGAAACACTTTTCTAATTGAAACCAACTTTGTATCTCTAATGGTTCCCGAGATAAATTTTAAATGACCTTGGAGATATGTTCCAAGGTCATGAACATTTTCTACGTGTCCTGAACGTTATAAATTCCTAGATAAAACACATTTTGATTTATGATCCCTGTATATATTTGGTTTTTTAAATACATAAATAAATAAAGATAATGATAAACCTTAAAGCTTATTCAATTGATATAAGTTCAATTACATACATATTGGCACATTAACACAAAATATAATGGACTGTTGCTACAAGTCCACGCTGGTTTTCTCATGCACCCAATACCGTTACCACATTTTTATTTCGCGAATGTTAAAACAGTTTCTTAACGCGAAAGTAATGATCGATAAAACGAGAGGATGATGTTTAACACGGTAAACGGTAACATGAACGCAGGGGCTTCTTAACATTTTTGAAGCTAGCAAGAACGTGGAAATATCTATCTTAAGGCCTATACCACGAGTCACCGACCACTTTTTTCAAAATAAAAGCGAATATACAGGGTCTTTTTTTTTGCTCGGAAAAGTGTTTTTTTTTTCAAAAACTATTTATAGTACCGATTTCAAATTTGGAAGGTCAATTATCTATACCGGGGGACATCAGTTTGAGAAATTTGAGCGTTTTCGGTAATGTTTTTCACCAATTTTGAAAAATTATTTTTCGACCACTAGGTGCGAGATAAAAAATTTCTATTATAAAGTTGTAGGCCGTCATCGAAAACCCTTAAAAATTGTTCACTCGACGAAAAACAATTTATTTATCAGTGAAAATTCGAGCTTGAAAAATTTACAAGTTGGTGAAGCCAAATTACGATTGTTTGAAACGATAATTGAAACCGAATTACCTAATCCAGTTGAAACTTTGGTTAAAAAAACGACCGGATTTAAAAAACACGAGGCTATAGGTCAATTCTAAACATGCATTGGGTGTTGGATAATATTTCGAACAATGCCTCGTTATTCAGTAGCTGAGCGTACCGAGATAGTTGCCATTTACTATGGAGAAGCAGCGCAAAACCTTAGAAGAGTGACTGAAATCTTCGCAGAAAGACATCCAAATGGAGCACCATCTGTAAATACAGTAAGACGAGCAATTCACGATTTCAATCAATTTGGTAACTTGCAACCTAGGTTTCGCGGATTGGGTCAACCGGATTTAGACTTCGAGAACAATGTACTCGCGTACTTTGTGGCATATCCTCGTCACAGTTGCGCTAACGCCGCTGCTGATTTGGGTTGTTCTGCAAATCGTGTGTGGAAAATTCTTCGTAAGAATCGCTATCACCCATACAGAGCTACGCTCCACCAAGGACTAATTGACGGAGACCATCAAAGACGTTATGAATTTAGCAACTGGTTACTAAATGCTGTCCAAGAAGATAGACAATTTTTGCGCCATGTTTTGTTCTCCGACGAAGCGTCATTTTCTAGAGATGGGCCCTTTAATCATCAAAACAGCCATCTTTGGTCTGACATCAACCCACATTGGGGTTTTGAATATCATCACCAGGTTCAATTTGAACGGGTCAATGTTTGGGTTGGACTTGTTGGAAACCGTTTGATTGGTCCCTTTTTCCTGCCGACGAACCTCAACGGCCAAAGGTATTTACATTTTCTACAGAACGAACTGAGTGACGCAATCGACGACCTTCCATTGGCTGAAAGACGTCAGTTGTGGTTTCAGCAAGATGGCGCCCCTCCGCATTTTTCCCGGCAAGTAACTGAGCACCTCAACAACGAGTTTCCTGAAAGGTGGATAGGGAGAAATGGTCCTGTGCATTGGCCAGCAAGGTCACCTGACCTAACACCGCTGGATTATTTTCTCTGGGGATTCGTTAAAGCAAAGGTATACGCCACGCCCATTGAAACTAGGGAGGAACTCATTAGACGAATAATCAGTGCTTGCCGAGACGTCACACCAGAAATGGTAGAGAAAGCGTTTGAGAACTTAATTGTCCGCGCACAAACCTGTGTTGCAGCCAATGGTGATATTATTGAAAATGTTTTGTAAAAATGTATGTGAGTAAAATATCTGCATTTAAAAACCAAACGTGTACATTTTTTCAAGTGTGAAAACTCTACTACGTTTGTATTAGACTTGTTCCCTTTTCAATTATCGTTTCAAACAATCGTAATTTGGCTTCACCAACTTGTAAATTTTTCAAGCTCGAATTTTCACTGATAAATAAGTTGTTTTTCGTCGAGTGAACAATTTTTAAGGGTTTTCGATGACGGCCTACAACTTTATAATAGAAATTTTTTATCTCGCACCTAGTGGTCGAAAAATAATTTTTCAAAATTGGTTAAAAACATTACCGAAAACGCTCAAATTTCTCAAACTGATGTCCCCCGGTATAGAGAATTGACCTTCCAAATTTGAAATCGGTGCTATAAATAGTTTTTGAAAAAAACACTTTTCCGAGCAAAAAAAAGACACTGTATATTCGAAGTGACACTATTGCTATGGACGGAATGTCGTTAAGCAGGGCCGGCGGAAGTTGTGGGTATAGTGGGTAGCACTACCCACACGGTAAATTCCAAGTGGGTATTTTACCCACTTTAAAATGTTATATTTTTCTAATAATGATCTCAAAGATCTGACTTTTGAAATGTTTGTTACTTTTTCTAAGTATCAATAAAACTTGACATTAAAACTATATTGTGCCAAGATTCATGTTTATATTTTACATAAACTACATCACCTAAGAAGATTAATTAATATATAAGAGTTATCTATATTATATTGTTTAAAAAATATATCTATCATATTTTATTAATTAAAGTTTAAAAATATGTAATCTTGAAATAACCCATTTATATTATTGGTCTATAAAATCTCTAAAGACAGTCAGCTCTAAAATAAATATAAGCCATCTTTCTCGCCCGTCTGCTCGAGTTACTGGAACCCAATGACGTCACTGGCGCGGAAGAAAAGCTTTACGCGAATTTTCCCCAGCGTAAGTTCTGAATGCGCCCCCGTTGGGTCATAGCTATCGCTTGGATAATTTTAATTAATGCTCCGCGAATGTAATGTCGTTTGCGGACCCTTTTTTCAAAGGTAAAATCCTAAATATTTCTATAGCTATAAATCATTTAATATAATAACGAGAAGAAATACTACAATTAGACTCTTTACTAACGTCTAATCACTTAGACAATTGTCTTAAAATAGCCTTAAAATTCATTTTGGATGTGTTATTCAAAAGTGGTTTGAAAAATAGTTAATATCATAGGCTGTTTAACGTTTTAATCAATATATTGTAACGTCGGGCTCGCGAAGACGGAATTGTTTTAAACTAGATGATACTAATCGTGGAAACTTAACAGTGTGTCAGAATTTATAGCCCGGTGTACCTAGTAACAAAGACCATACCACCGGAGGCCTATCATCATAGTGCCCTACGCCAGCGTCCCCAAGCCCGGACAGGTGACAAATCCAGCATGGGTAGCAGAACCCCACTACTGATGGTCTCACCTTTGACGCAAGCCACTCAACCCAGCAGAAGGTGCAGCAATGGGTGGACCAATCCCCACTTCGCACACAGCAGTGGGATTTAGAATGGATGCTATAGCAACTCCAGCCGACACCCTACCTATGAAGGTAAGGAGCCAAACCCTTTGGAAAGAGCTCCTAAAGGGAAACGACGAGCACACAGCAGCCCAAGTAACCCGGCACAGCTGGCACCGGAGATCCCGGTGGGCCCCAAAAGGCCGGGAAACAGGACCGCCGTGCCCGCATATGGAGGCTCGCCGCCCCACAGCAGGCTACCAATCCGCCGAGGCGGTCAGTTTGCCTGGACCCTCTCCGTTAGCCTGAACCGAAGTTCAGTATCCAGCCCAAACCTGACCGAAGTCGGAGGTGGAGATAGGACCATTTGATCAGAGCTAACATCTCGCAGTGCGCCACCGCCCTTATGGGTTACAAGAGCCGGACCCCGACTCCCCGGTAAAGCCACCAGTTATTGCACACTCTAACCCATTTAGGGCCCGTGGAAACTTAACAGTAGGTTTTCAATGGCATTCCTCAATTTCCTCTTTATATATTTTCTTGAGAGGCTCTCACCCCTACCGGCCAACTACCCACACGAGCCGAACACCACCTGCCGGCCCTGTCGTTAAGTGTCGTTTGTTTGTTTGTTTGGCGTCGGCGTCGTGGAAAGCGACTACACGGTAGATGGAGCGACGAAAAATAATTTAATTTATTATGTCATGCTTGAACTTTAAGCCGTGAACACTTTAATAGTTTGTATAGATGATCCAGAGATTTTCCGCCCCCTCACGCATGCCGTTAATTTCCGCCCCCTCCAACCAACCCCCTTAAAGGGAGAGTGACCGAAACAAAACAAATTGGTCTCATTCGATAGAACACTTTGACGCGCACGCAGTGCCGTTAATTTCCACACCCTCCGACCAACCCCTTTAAAGGAAGAATCACCGAATGGTACGATATCTTTCGCCACGAAAATTGTAATACGCCCTAAAAATGGCGATGAAATCATCGCACTGACGCGTCTTCAACTGATTTCCTATTTTCCGCAAAATAAATTCCTGGGTATTTTTTTATGAATTTGCGAATTTACATGACTTTTGGTGCCTAAACTACACAATTGTTTGATATCAATTACATTAAATAAACACATTTGAATCCCAGTTTAAGAATTTCTTTAAATCATATTTCCACTAATTTTAATAATTTAAAAGAATTATGTTCGTCGTGTTTTGCTTACCTATTTCACCTTTGATACTTTCCGTCTATCTAACGATAGGAAATCACATGGCCTCAACAGCTTTTGTAATAGTTTGCCCAACCGGGTATCCTGAGGGTGGGCGGCATCCACTCTTTAACTTAGGATGGCAATTTATATATCGAACGATAGGAAGTCACATGGTCTCAACAGCTTTTGTATTGCTTAGCCCCCCCGCGTACCCTGAGGGTGGGTGGCGCCAAAGTTTTAATCCTTCAACTTAGGATGGTATTTTATATATCTAACGATGGGTAATCACATGTTCTCAACAGCTTTTATATTGGTTTGCCCACCCGCGTATCCTGAGGGTGGGCGGCATCCACGCTTTAACTTAGGATGGCAATTTATATATCAAACGATAGGAAGTTTGCCCACCCATATTCGCCGATGTTGAACTAATATTACGGCCTGAGCCCAGTGTAGTTACCAGGATTTCCAAACTGGTGGCGCTTAAGCCGTAAGCACTGGTCAGGGCCATCCCATTGAGTGATATGGGGGGGGGGCTCACAAAAAGGTTTGTAAAGTTTAAACATTGAAGCCGCCTAGGAAAAATTAAATTTTTGATGCCCATTTTTAAGTTCGAAGAAACATTTCGCCAAGTAAATTGTAAAAATTCTGAATTTTAGGAGGCGCTTTTCGGAAATTTTAGGTGGCGCTTCAGAATGTTAACAGGTTGCTCAAGCGCCGCCTGAAACAGCCTAGCGACGCCACTGCCTGCGCCTACTTGTTTATAACGGTCTCCCGAAGGATATTGTCGCAATTTTAATCCGCTATGATTTAAAGATTCGATTTGGTTTTCTATCCCCAACAGTTTCCTGGACACAACCTAATTTTCTAATATATGCACAATGAAAAGTTACAAGTGTTGACGTCAAACAACCTTGAAGAGGTTTCGGCGGGTTATTCAACGTAAAATGCATGTTATTGCTATTAAAAATGTCTAACTCTATGCGAGTGTTTTTGGATCATATGTTTTCTATAAACTGGACTTACCCGTTTTTTGGGGCAAAACAAATTACCTATTAGTAACTCGAAATGGAAATTCTGCGAAGCTACTGGTGTAAATAAATAAATACATATGAAATATCAACCAAATAAATTGAAGTTATCAACGAAATAAATTGAAGTTATCAACCAAATAAATTAAAGTTATCAAAAAAATAAATTGAAATTATAACTTTTTAATGTTGATGGGTTTTTTGAAATATTTGTTAACATACACGCAAAATATAAATTATAAACAAGTAATGGCTTTATAAATAAATAAAAAAGTGAAAAGAATCCCATTTTAAATATTTAATTCAAATTTCCCTAGAAAAATTTTAAATTTCCCGCCTTCTTTTAAGAGTCCCGAAAATCGAAAAGAGTGAAAATGTTGACCTTGACTATTTCCACTTTTTTTCCTGCGAGCGAGCTCGGCGTGTGACAAACAAGTCGCCCCAGGCCGTAATATTAGTTCCACATCAGTGTATTCGAGAGGGCAAACCCATACACCCTTAGTAGACACGGGTTGGCAAACTAATACAAAAGCTGTTGAGGCTACGTGATTTCTTATCGTTTGATATATAAAATTCCATCCTAATTTGAAGGATTAAAACTTGGGCGCCACCCACCATCAGGATAGTGGGTGGGCAAAGCAATACAAAAGCTGTTGTGTGATTTCCTATCGTTTGATATATAATTTTCCATCCTTGGTTAAAGATTGGCAACCGCCAAACCCTCAGAATACCCGAGTGGGCAAACCAAATTAACCAATACAAAAGCTGTTGAGGCCATGTGATTTCCTATCGTTAGATAGACGAAAGTATCAAAGGTAAAATAGGTAAGCAAAACACGAAGAACAGAATTCTTTTAAAATATTAAATATTAAATCTTAAACTGTGATTAAAATGGGTTTATTTTAGGAAATTTATATCAATTATTTGGGTAGTTTAGGCACCAAAAGTAATGTAAATTCGCAAACTCATAAAAAAATACACATGAATTTATTAACTTTTCGATCACTCTCCCTTTAAGGGCGTTGGTCGGAGGGGAAAAAATTAACGGCACTGCGTGCGCTTCAAAGAGTTCTATCGAATGAGACCAACTGTTCTTTATGGTCACTCTCCCTTTAAGGGGGTTGGTCGGAGGGGGCGGAAATTAACGGAACTGCGTGCGCGTCAAAGAGTTCTATCGAATGAGACCAACTGTTTTTTGGTCACTCTCCCTTTAAGGGGATTGGTCGCAGGGGGCGGAAATTGACGGCACTGTGTGCGCGTCAAAGAGTTCTATAGAATGAGACCAACTGTTTTTTTTTCACTCTCCCTTTAAGGGGGTTGGTCGGAGGGGGCGAAAATTAACGGCACTGCGTGCGCGTCAAAGATTTCTATCGAATGAGACCAACTGTTTTTTTTGGTCACTCTCCCTTTAAGGGGGTTGGTCGGAGGGGGCGGAAATTAACGGCACTGCGCGCGCGTCAAAGAGTTTTATCGAATGAGACCAACTGTTTTTTTGGTCACTATCCCTTTAAGGGGGTTGGTCGGAGGCGGCGGAAATTAACGGCACTGCGTGCGCGTCAAAGAGTTTTATCGAATGAGACCAACTGTTTTTTTTGGTCACTCTCCCTTTAAGGGGGTTGGTCGGAGGGGGCGGAAATTAACGGCACTGCGTGCGTGTCAAAGAGTTTTATCGAATGAGACCAACTGTTATTTTGGTCACTCTCGCTTTAAGGGGGTTGGTCGGAGGGGGCAGAAATTAACGGCACTGCGTGCGCATCAAAGAGTTCTATCGAATGAGACCAACTGTTTTTTTGTTCACTCTCCCTTTAAGGGTGTTGGTCGGAAGGGGCGGAAATTAACGGCACTGCGTGCGCGTCAAAGAGTTTTATCGAATGAAACCAACTTTTTTTTGGCCACTCTCCCTTTAAGGGGGTTGGTCGGAGATGGCGGAAATTAACGGCACTGCGTGCGCGTTAAAGAGTTCTATCGAATAAGACCAACTGTTTTTTTTTGTCACTCTCCTTTTAAGGGGGTTGGTCGGAGGGGGCGGAAATTAACGGCACTGCGTGCGCGTCAAAGAGTTTTATCGAATGAGACCAACTGTTTTTTGGTCACTCTCCCTTTAAGGGGGTTGGTCGGAGGGGGCGGAAATTAACGGCAATGCGTGCGCGTCAAAGAGTTCTATCGAATGAGACCAACTGTTTTTTTGGTCACTCTCCCTTTAAGGGGTTTGGTCGGAGGGGGCGGAAATTAACGGCACTGCGTGCGCGTCAAAGAGTTCTATCGAATGACACGAACTGTTTTTTTTGTCACTCTCCCTTTAAGGGGGTTGGTCGAAGGGGGCGGAAATTAACGGCAATGCGTGCGCGTCAAAGAGTTCTATCGAATGAGACCAACTGTTTTTTTTTGGTCACTCTCCCTTTAAGGGGTTTGGTCGGAGGGGGCGGAAATTAACGGCGTTGCGTGCGCGTCAAAGAGTTCTATCGAATGACACCAACTGTTTTTTTGTCACTCTCCCTTTATGGGGGTTGGTCGAAGGGGGCGGAAATTAACGGCAATGCGTGCGCGTCAAAGAGTTCTATCGAATGAGACCAACTGTTTTTTTTGGTCACTCTCCCTTTAAGGGGTTTCGTCGGAGGGGGCGGAAATTAACGGCAATGCGTGCGCGTCAAAGAGTTCTATCGAATGAGACCAACTGTTTTTTTGGTCACTCTCCCTTTAAGGGGTTTGGTCGGAGGGGGCGGAAATTAACGGCACTGCGTGCGCGTTAAAGAGTTCTATCGAATAAGACCAACTGTTTTTTTGGTCACTCTCCCTTTAAGGGGGTTGGTCGGAGGGGGCGGAAATTAACGGCACTGCTTGCGCGTCAAAGAGTTCTATCGAATGAGACCAAGAGTTTTTTTTGGTCACTCTCCCTTTAAGGGGTTTGGTCGGAGGGGGCGGAAATTAACGGAACTGCGTGCGCGTTAAAGAGTTCTATCGAATGAGACCAACTGTTTTTTTTGGTCACTCTCCCTTTAAGGGGGCGGAAATTAACGGCACTGCGTGCGCGTCAAAGAGTTCTATCGAATGAGACCAACTGTTTTTTTGTTCACTCTTCCTTTAAGGGGGTTGGTCGGAGGGGGCGGAAATTAACGGCACTGCGTGCGCGTCAAAGAGTTCTATCGAATGAGACGAACTGTTTTTTTGGTCACTCTCCCTTTAAGGGGGTTGGTCGGAGGGGGCGGAAATTAACGGCAATGCGTGCGCGTCAAAGAGTTCTATCGAATGAGACCAACTGTTTTTTGGTCACTCTCCCTTTAAGGGGTTTGGTCGGAGGGGGCGGAAATTAACGGCACTGCGTGCGCGTCAAAGAGTTCTATCGAATGACACCAACTGTTTTTTTGGTCACTCTCCCTTTAAGAGGGTTGGTCGGAGGGGGCGGAAATTAACGGCACTGCGTGCGTGTCAAAGAGTTTTATCGAATGAGACCAACTGTTATTTTGGTCACTCTCGCTTTAAGGGGGTTGGTCGGAGGGGGCAGAAATTAACGGCACTGCGTGCGCATCAAAGAGTTCTATCGAATGAGACCAACTGTTTTTTTTTGTTCACTCTCCCTTTAAGGGTGTTGGTCGGAAGGGGCGGAAATTAACGGCACTGCGTGCGCGTCAAAGAGTTTTATCGAATGAGACCAACTTTTTTTTTGGCCACTCTCCCTTTAAGGGGGTTGGTCGGAGATGGCGGAAATTAACGGCACTGCGTGCGCGTTAAAGAGTTCTATTGAATAAGACCAACTGTTTTTTTGGTCACTCTCCTTTTAAGGGGGTTGGTCGGAGGGGGCGGAAATTAACGGCACTGCGTGCGCGTCAAAGAGTTTTATCGAATGAGACCAACTGTTTTTTGGTCACTCTCCCTTTAAGGGGGTTGGTCGGAGGGGGCGGAAATTAACGGCAATGCGTGCGCGTCAAAGAGTTCTATCGAATGACACGAACTGTTTTTTTTGTCACTCTCCCTTTAAGGGGGTTGGTCGAAGGGGGCGGAAATTAACGGCAATGCGTGCGCGTCAAAGAGTTCTATCGAATGAGACCAACTGTTTTTTTTGGTCACTCTCCCTTTAAGGGGTTTGGTCGGAGGGGGCGGAAATTAACGGCACTGCGTGCGCGTCAAAGAGTTCTATCGAATGACACCAACTGTTTTTTTGTCACTCTCCCTTTAAGGGGGTTGGTCGAAGGGGGCGGAAATTAACGGCAATGCGTGCGCGTCAAAGAGTTCTATCGAATGAGACCAACTGTTTTTTTTTGGTCACTCTCCCTTTAAGGGGTTTGGTCGGAGGGGGCGGAAATTAACGGCAATGCGTGCGCGTCAAAGAGTTCTATCGAATGAGACCAACTGTTTTTTTTGGTCACTCTCCCTTTAAGGGGGTTGGTCGAAGGGGGCGGAAATTAACGGCAATGCGTGCGCGTCAAAGAGTTCTATCGAATGAGACCAACTGTTTTTTTTTTGGTCACTCTCCCTTTAAGGGGTTTGGTCGGAGGGGGCGGAAATTAACGGCAATGCGTGCGCGTCAAAGAGTTCTATCGAATGAGACCAACTGTTTTTTTGGTCACTCTCCCTTTAAGGGGTTTGGTCGGAGGGGGCGGAAATTAACGGCACTGCGTGCGCGTTAAAGAGTTCTATCGAATAAGACCAACTGTTTTTTTGGTCACTCTCCCTTTAAGGGGGTTGGTCGGAGGGGGCGGAAATTAACGGCACTGCTTGCGCGTCAAAGAGTTCTATCGAATGAGACCAACAGTTTTTTTTGGTCACTTTCCCTTTAAGGGGTTTGGTCGGAGGGGGCGGAAATTAACGGAACTGCGTGCGCGTTAAAGAGTTCTATCGAATGAGACCAACTGTTTTTTTTGGTCACTCTCCCTTTAAGGGGGCGGAAATTAACGGCACTGCGTGCGCGTCAAAGAGTTCTATCGAATGAGACCAACTGTTTTTTTGTTCACTCTCCCTTTAAGGGGGTTGGTCGGAGGGGGCGGAAATTAACGGCACTGCGTGCGCGTCAAAGAGTTCTATCGAATAAGACGAACTGTTTTTTGGTCACTCTCCCTTTAAGGGGGTTGGTCGGAGGGGGCGGAAATTAACGGCAATGCGTGCGCGTCAAAGAGTTCTATCGAATGAGACCAACTGTTTTTTTGGTCACTCTCCCTTTAAGGGGTTTGGTCGGAGGGGGCGGAAATTAACGGCACTGCGTGCGCGTCAAAGAGTTCTATCGAATGACACCAACTGTTTTTTTGGTCACTCTCCCTTTAAGAGGGTTGGTCGGAGGGGGCGGAAATTAAAGGCACTGCGTGCGCGTCAAAGAGTTCTATCGAATGAGACCAACTGTTTTTTTGGTCACTCTCCCTTTAAGGGGGTTAGTCGGAGATGGCGGAAATTAACGGCACTGCGTGCGCGTCAAAGAGTTCTATCGAATGAGACGAACTGTTTTTTGGTCACTCTCCCTTTAAGGGGGTTGGTCGGAGGAGGCGGAAATTAACGGCAATGCGTGCGCGTCAAAGAGTTCTATCGAATGAGACCAACTGTTTTTTTTGGTCACTCTCCCTTTAAGGGGGCGGAAATTAACGGCACTGCGTGCGCGTCAAAGAGTTCTATCGAATGAGACGAACTGTTTTTTTGGTCACTCTCCCTTTAAGGGGGTTGGTCGGAGGGGGCGGAAATTAACGGCACTGCGTGCGCGTCAAAGAGTTCTATCGAATGAGACCAACTGTTTTTTTGGTCACTCTCCCTTTAAGGGGTTTGGTCGGAGGGGGCGGAAATTAACGGCACTGCGTGCGCGTCAAAGAGTTCTATCGAATGACACCAACTGTTTTTTTGGTCACTCTCCCTTTAAGAGGGTTGGTCGGAGGGGGCGGAAATTAAAGGCACTGCGTGCGCGTCAAAGAGTTCTATCGAATGAGACCAACTGTTTTTTTGGTCACTCTCCCTTTAAGGGGGTTGGTCGGAGATGGCGGAAATTAACGGCACTGCGTGCGCGTCAAAGAGTTCTATCGAATGAGACGAACTGTTTTTTGGTCACTCTCCCTTTAAGGGGGTTGGTCGGAGGAGGCGGAAATTAACGGCAATGCGTGCGCGTCAAAGAGTTCTATCGAATGACACGAACTGTTTTTTTTGTCACTCTCCCTTTAAGGGGGTTGGTCGAAGGGGGCGGAAATTAACGGCAATGCGTGCGCGTCAAAGAGTTCTATCGAATGAGACCAACTGTTTTTTTTGGTCACTCTCCCTTTAAGGGGTTTGGTCGGAGGGGGCGGAAATTAACGGCACTGCGTGCGCGTCAAAGAGTTCTATCGAATGACACCAACTGTTTTTTTGTCACTCTCCCTTTAAGGGGGTTGGTCGAAGGGGGCGGAAATTAACGGCAATGCGTGCGCGTCAAAGAGTTCTATCGAATGAGACCAACTGTTTTTTTTTGGTCACTCTCCCTTTAAGGGGTTTGGTCGGAGGGGGCGGAAATTAACGGCAATGCGTGCGCGTCAAAGAGTTCTATCGAATGAGACCAACTGTTTTTTTTTGGTCACTCTCCCTTTAAGGGGGTTGGTCGAAGGGGGCGGAAATTAACGGCAATGCGTGCGCGTCAAAGAGTTCTATCGAATGAGACCAACTGTTTTTTTTTTGGTCACTCTCCCTTTAAGGGGTTTGGTCGGAGGGGGCGGAAATTAACGGCAATGCGTGCGCGTCAAAGAGTTCTATCGAATGAGACCAACTGTTTTTTTGGTCACTCTCCCTTTAAGGGGTTTGGTCGGAGGGGGCGGAAATTAACGGCACTGCGTGCGCGTTAAAGAGTTCTATCGAATAAGACCAACTGTTTTTTTGGTCACTCTCCCTTTAAGGGGGTTGGTCGGAGGGGGCGGAAATTAACGGCACTGCTTGCGCGTCAAAGAGTTCTATCGAATGAGACCAACAGTTTTTTTTGGTCACTTTCCCTTTAAGGGGTTTGGTCGGAGGGGGCGGAAATTAACGGAACTGCGTGCGCGTTAAAGAGTTCTATCGAATGAGACCAACTGTTTTTTTTGGTCACTCTCCCTTTAAGGGGGCGGAAATTAACGGCACTGCGTGCGCGTCAAAGAGTTCTATCGAATGAGACCAACTGTTTTTTTGTTCACTCTCCCTTTAAGGGGGTTGGTCGGAGGGGGCGGAAATTAACGGCACTGCGTGCGCGTCAAAGAGTTCTATCGAATGAGACGAACTGTTTTTTGGTCACTCTCCCTTTAAGGGGGTTGGTCGGAGGGGGCGGAAATTAACGGCAATGCGTGCGCGTCAAAGAGTTCTATCGAATGAGACCAACTGTTTTTTTGGTCACTCTCCCTTTAAGGGGTTTGGTCGGAGGGGGCGGAAATTAACGGCACTGCGTGCGCGTCAAAGAGTTCTATCGAATGACACCAACTGTTTTTTTGGTCACTCTCCCTTTAAGAGGGTTGGTCGGAGGGGGCGGAAATTAAAGGCACTGCGTGCGCGTCAAAGAGTTCTATCGAATGAGACCAACTGTTTTTTTGGTCACTCTCCCTTTAAGGGGGTTAGTCGGAGATGGCGGAAATTAACGGCACTGCGTGCGCGTCAAAGAGTTCTATCGAATGAGACGAACTGTTTTTTGGTCACTCTCCCTTTAAGGGGGTTGGTCGGAGGAGGCGGAAATTAACGGCAATGCGTGCGCGTCAAAGAGTTCTATCGAATGAGACCAACTGTTTTTTTTGGTCACTCTCCCTTTAAGGGGGCGGAAATTAACGGCACTGCGTGCGCGTCAAAGAGTTCTATCGAATGAGACGAACTGTTTTTTTGGTCACTCTCCCTTTAAGGGGGTTGGTCGGAGGGGGCGGAAATTAACGGCAATGCGTGCGCGTCAAAGAGTTCTATCGAATGAGACCAACTGTTTTTTTGGTCACTCTCCCTTTAAGGGGTTTGGTCGGAGGGGGCGGAAATTAACGGCACTGCGTGCGCGTCAAAGAGTTCTATCGAATGACACCAACTGTTTTTTTGGTCACTCTCCCTTTAAGAGGGTTGGTCGGAGGGGGCGGAAATTAAAGGCACTGCGTGCGCGTCAAAGAGTTCTATCGAATGAGACCAACTGTTTTTTTGGTCACTCTCCCTTTAAGGGGGTTGGTCGGAGATGGCGGAAATTAACGGCACTGCGTGCGCGTCAAAGAGTTCTATCGAATGAGACGAACTGTTTTTTGGTCACTCTCCCTTTAAGGGGGTTGGTCGGAGGAGGCGGAAATTAACGGCAATGCGTGCGCGTCAAAGAGTTCTATCGAATGAGACCAACTGTTTTTTGGTCACTCTCCCTTTAAGGGGTTTGGTCGGAGGGGGCGGAAATTAACGGCACTGCGTGCGCGTTAAAGAGTTCTATCGAATAAGACCAACTGTTTTTTTGGTCACTCTCCCTTTAAGGGGTTTGGTCAGAGGGGGCGGAAATTAACGGCACTGCGTGCGCGTTAAAGAGGTCTATCGAATGAGACCAACTGTTTTTTTTGGTCACTCTCCCTTTAAGGGGGCGGAAATTAACGGCACTGCGTGCGCGTCAAAGAGTTCTATCGAATGAGACCAACTGTTTTTTTGTTCACTCTCCCTTTAAGGGGGTTGGTCGGAGGGGGCGGAAATTAACGGCACTGCGTGCGCGTCAAAGAGTTTTATCGAATGAGTTAAACTGTTTTTTTTGGTCACTCTTCCTTTAAGGGGGTTGGTCGGAGGGGGCGGAAATTAACGGCACTGCGTGCGCGTTAAAGAGGTCTATCGAATGAGACCAACTGTTTTTTTTGTCACTCTCCCTTTAAGGGGGCGGAAATTAACGGCACTGCGTGCGCGTCAAAGAGTTCTATCGAATGAGACCAACTGTTTTTTTGTTCACGCTCCCTTTAAGGGGGTTGGTCGGAGGGGGCGGAAATTAACGGCACTGCGTGCGCGTCAAAGAGTTTTATCGAATGAGTTAAACTGTTTTTTTGGTCACTCTTCCTTTAAGGGGGTTGGTCGGAGGGGGCGGAAATTAACGGCACTGCGTGCGCGTCAAAGAGTTCTATCGAATGAGACCAACTGTTTTTTGGTCACTCTCCCTATAAGGGGGTTGGTCGGAGGGGGCGGAAATTAACGGCACTGCGTGCGCGTCAAAGAGTTTTATCGAATGAGACCAACTGTTTTTTTGGTCACTCTCCCTTTAAGGGGGTTGGTCGGAGGGGGCGGAAATTAACGGCACTGCGTGCGCGTCAAAGAGTTTTATCGAATGAGACCAACTGTTTTTTGGTCACTCTCCCTTTAAGGGGGTTGGTCGGAGGGGGCGGAAATTAACGGCACTGCGTGCGCGTCAAAGAGTTCTATCGAATGAGACCAACTGTTTTTTGGTCACTCTCCCTTTAAGGGGGTTGGTCGGAGGGGGCGGAAATTAACGGCACTGCGTGCGCGTCAAAGAGTTTTATCGAATGAGACCAACTGTTTTTTTGGTCACTCTCCCTTTAAGGGGGTTGGTCGGAGGGGGCGGAAATTAACGGCACTGCGTGCGCGTCAAAGATTTCTATCGAATGAGACCAACTGTTTTTTTGTTCACTATCCCTTTAAGGGGGTTGGTCGGAGGCAGCGGAAATTAACGGCACTGCGTGCGCGCCAAAGAGTTTTATCGAATGAGACCAATTGTTTTTTTGGTCACTCTCCCTTTAAGGGGGTTGGTCGGAGGGGGCGGAAATTAACGGCACTGCGTGCGCGTCAAAGATTTCTATCGAATGAGACCAACTGTTTTTTTGGTCACTCTCCCTTTAAGGGGGTTGGTCGGAGGGGGCGGAAATTAACCGCACTGCGCGCGCGCCAAAGAGTTTTATCGAATGAGACCAATTGTTTTTTTGGTCACTCTCCCTTAAAGGGGGTTGGTCGGAGGGGGCGGAAATTACCGGCACTGCGTGCGCGTCAAAGAGTTCTATCGAATGAGACCAACTGTTTTTTGGTCACTCTCCCTTTAAGGGGGTTGGTCGGAGGGGGCGGAAATTAACGGCACTGCGTGCGCTTCAAAGAGTTCTTTCGAATGAGACCAACTGTTTTTTTGGTCACTCTCCCTTTAAGGGGGTTGGTCAGAGGGGGCGGAAATTAACGGCACTGCGTGCGCGTCAAAGAGTTCTATCGAATGACACCAACTGTTTTTTGGTCCATCTCCCTTTAAGAAGGTTGGTCGGAGGGGGCGGAAATTAACGGCACTGCGTGCGCGTCAAAGAGTTCTATCGAATGAGACCAACTGTTTTTTTGGTCACTCTCCCTTTAAGGGGGTTGGTCGGAGATGGCGGAAATTAACGGCACTGCGTGCGCGTTAAAGAGTTCTATCGAATAAGACCAACTGTTTTTTTGGTCACTCTCCCTTTAAGGGGGTTGGTCGGAGGGGGCGGAAATTAACGGCACTGCGTGCGCGTCAAAGAGTTTTATCGAATGAGACCAACTGTTTTTTGGTCACTCTCCCTTTAAGGGGGTTGGTCGGAGGGGGCGGAAATTAACGGCAATGCGTGCGCGTCAAAGAGTTCTATCGAATGAGACCAACTGTTTTTTTGGTCACTCTCCCTTTAAGGGGTTTGGTCGGAGGGGGCGGAAATTAACAGCACTGCGTGCGCGTCAAAGAGTTCTATCGAATGACACCAACTGTTTTTTTTTGTCACTCTCCCTTTAAGGGGGTTGGTCGAAGGGGGCGGAAATTAACGGCAATGCGTGCGCGTCAAAGAGTTCTATCGAATGAGACCAACTGTTTTTTTTGGTCACTCTCCCTTTAAGGGGTTTGGTCGGAGGGGGCGGAAATTAACGGCACTGCGTGCGCGTCAAAGATTTCTATCGAATGAGACGAACTGTTTTTTGGTCACTCTCCCTTTAAGGGGTTTGGTCGGAGGGGGCGGAAATTAACGGCACTGCGTGCGCGTCCAAGAGTTCTATCGAATGACACCATCTGTTTTTTTGGTCACTCTGCCTTTAAGGGGTTTGGTCGGAGGGGGCGGAAATTAACGGCAATGCGTGCGCGTCAAAGAGTTCTATCGAATGAGACCAACTGTTTTTTTTGGTCACTCTCCCTTTAAGGGGTTTGGTCGGAGGGGGCGGAAATTAACGGCACTGCGTGCGCGTCCAAGAGTTCTATCGAATGACACCATCTGTTTTTTTGGTCACTCTCCCTTTAAGAGGGTTGGTCGGAGGGGGCGGAAATTAACGGCACTGCGTGCGCGTCAAAGAGTTCTATCGAATGAGACCAACTGTTTTTTTTTGGTCACTCTCCCTTTAAGGGGGTTGGTCGGAGATGGCGGAAATTAACGGCACTGCGTGCGCGTCAAAGAGTTCTATCGAATGAGACGAACTGTTTTTTGGTCACTCTCCCTTTAAGGGGGTTGGTCGGAGGGGGCGGAAATTAACGGCAATGCGTGCGCGTCAAAGAGTTCTATCGAATGAGACCAACTGTTTTTTGGTCACTCTCCCTTTAAGGGGTTTGGTCGGAGGGGGCGGAAATTAACGGCACTGCGTGCGCGTTAAAGAGTTCTATCGAATAAGACCAACTGTTTTTTTGTCACTCTCCCTTTAAGGGGTTTGGTCGTAGGGGGCGGAAATTAACGGCACTGCGTGCGCGTTAAAGAGGTCTATCGAATGAGACCAACTGTTTTTTTTGGTCACTCTCCCTTTAAGGGGGTGGAAATTAACGGCACTGCGTGCGCGTCAAAGAGTTCTATCGAATGAGACCAACTGTTTTTTTGTTCACTCTCCCTTTAAGGGGGTTTGTCGGAGGGGGCGGAAATTAACGGCACTGCGTGCGCGTCAAAGAGTTTTATCGAATGAGTTAAACTGTTTTTTTTGGTCACTCTTCCTTTAAGGGGGTTGGTCGGAGGGGGCGGAAATTAACGGCACTGCGTGCGCGTCAAAGAGTTTTATCGAATGAGACCAACTGTTTTTTTGGTCACTCTCCCTTTAAGGGGTTTGGTCGGAGAGGGCGGAAATTAACGGCACTGCGTGCGCGTTAAAGAGTTCTATCGAATAAGACCAATTGTTTTTTTGGTCACTCTCCCTTTAAGGGGGTTGGTCGGAGGGGGCGGAAATTAACCACACTGCTTGCGCGTCAAAGAGTTCTATCGAATGAGACCAACTGTTTTTTTGTTCACTCTCCCTTTAAGGGGTTTGGTCGGAGGGGGCGGAAATTAACGGCACTGCGTGCGCGTTAAAGAGTTCTATCGAATGAGACCAACTGTTTTTTTTGGTCACTCTCCCTTTAAGGGGGCGGAAATTAACAGCACTGCGTGCGCGTCAAAGAGTTTTATCGAATGAGTTAAACTGTTTTTTTTGGTCACTTTCCCTTTAAGGGGGTTGGTCGGAGATGGCGGAAATTAACGGCTTTGCGTGCGCGTCAAAGAGTTCTATCGAATGAGACGAACTGTTTTTTTGGTCACTCTCCCTTTAAGGGGGTTGGTCGGAGGGGGCGGAAATTAACGGCAATGCGTGCGCGTCAAAGAGTTCTATCGAATGAGACCAAATGTTTTTTTTTGGTCACTCTCCCTTTAAGGGGTTTGGTCGGAGGGGGCGGAAATTAACGGCACTGCGTGCGCGTCAAAGAGTTCTATCGAATGAGACCAAATGTTTTTTTTGGTCACTCTCCCTTTAAGGGGTTTGGTCGGAGGGGGCGGAAATTAACGGCACTGCGTGCGCGTCAAAGAGTTCTATCGAATGACACCTATTTTTTTTTTGGTCACTCTCCCTTTAAGAGGGTTGGTCGGAGGGGGCGGAAATTAACGGTAATGCGTGCGCGTCAAAGAGTTCTATCGAATGAGACCAACTGTTTTTTTTTGTCACTCTCCCTTTAAAAGGTTTGGTCGGAGGGGGCGGAAATTAACGGCACTGCGTGCGCGTTAAAGAGTTCTATCGAATAAGACCAACTGTTTTTTTTTGGTCACTCTCCCTTTAAGGGGTTTGGTCGGAGGGGGCGGAAATTAACGGCACTGCGTGCGCGTTAAAGAGGTCTATCGAATGAGACCAACTGTTTTTTTTGGTCACTCTCCCTTTAAGGGGGCGGAAATTAACGGTACTGCGTGCGCGTCAAAGAGTTCTATCGAATGAGTTAAACTGTTTTTTTTGTTCACTCTCCCTTTAAGGGGGTTGGTTGGAGGGGGCGGAAATTAACGGCACTGCGTGCGCGTCAAAGAGTTTTATCGAATGAGACCAACTGTTTTTAGGTCACTCTCCCTTTAAGGGGGTTGGTCGGAGGGGGCGGAAATTAACGGAACTGCGTGCGCGTCAAAGAGTTCTATCGAATGAGACCAACTGTTTTTTGGTCACTCTCCCTTTAAGGGGATTGGTCGCAGGGGGCGGAAATTGACGGCACTGCGTGCGCGTCAAAGAGTTCTATAGAATGAGACCAACTGTTTTTTTTTCACTCTCCCTTTAAGGGGGTTGGTCGGAGGGGGCGGAAATTAACGGCACTGCGTGCGGGTCAAAGAGTTCTATCGAATGAGACCAAGTTCTGCAACTAAGGTAAGCCCTTCGCCTTCAATTTGCATATTAAGAAAAAACTTTCAGCAGAGCATTGGCGGATACATATAAAGGGCGCCTCCCTCCCCTCTTAACGCGAGCGCGGCCCAGTAGCAAGCGCAGTTCACGGCAAGGGGAGGGCAACCCCACTAGAGTTTTTCTGTATCCGCCACTGCGGCCCTTAACGGGTTGGAGTGTGCAATAACTGGGGGCTTTACCGGGGTGCCGTGGTCCGGCTCTTGTAACCCATTAAGGCGGTGGTGCACTGAGAGACGTTAGCTCTGATCAAATGGTCTTATCTCCACCTCCGATGGTCTGGAAACTGGTTTCGGCTCAGGCTAACGGAGAGGGTCCAGGCAAACTGGCCGCCTTGGAGGATTGCGTAGCCTGATTTGGGGCGGTTGTCCTCCGTATGAGGCGCAGTGGTCCTGTTTCCCAGCCTTTTGGGGCAACACAGGGTGTCCGGTACCAGCTGTACCGGGTAACGTGGACCGCTGTGTGCCCGTCGTTCCTTTTTAGAAGCTCTTTCTGAAGGGTGTGACTTTCTACCTATATAGGTAGGGTGTCGGCTAGAGTGCTATAGGATCCACTCTCTATCCCACAGCTGGGCGATAAGTGGAAGCTGGTTGCCCAAATGCTGCGTCTTTTGTGGGGATGAGTGGCTTGCGTGGAGGGTGAGACCATCAGTATTAGGTTACTTCTACTGATGCTGGATTTGTCACCTGTCTGGGCTTGTGGACGCTGGCGTATTGCATTCAAATGAGACCACCGGTGTAGTAGTCTGTTGATACGCTTGGAGTACTAGTATATAAATTTCTGATCACATGTATCCGCCACTGTGAAAGACTCGCGCCAGCTGCCCTGAAATATATCTTTTGCTGAAAATATTCTTCCGGCTTTAACAAGGATAGTTGAATTTTTTCTCGTTGTGAGAGATGAAAAACATCCTGATCTCAAAAGCGAAATATTTCAAAACCATAAATTAGCTTTACCAACAACCTTGCGTGGTGTACTTGGGCCTGGTTCTCGCCATACGGTGACGAAGAACTAATAATTTAAGCCTAGTTAGCTACATATAACCATTGCATAGGCTGGGAACCGCAGCTTAGCGCAGATGTAAAAGAACTGATAGTAGAATTAAAGAAAATCAGTTCCAGGAACATCGCCTAGACCATTAAAGCTCTCGTGAACAATTTTGCCCCATACAGCCTTGAACCTTTGGAAAATTGGAATCTAAGGACAATTTGATGGCCCGAAACAGAGTGAACCTTCTTCGATCAATTTCATATCTAACATGTGATTACTGCAAGCTAATCGAAAAAGGTCTATTTCGATTTTGTCTTATAACAAGCTCCGTTTAGTTTCTCAGTATTTACAGAAGTTGTATCAAGTAACATAACTTGAGCTTCTTTTACGAAATGACATGGCTCCAATTATTGTGTACTGCGTCTGCAGCATGTCTGCCGGTGCCTTTGGTCTGTCTTGGTTCTTCAAGTAGTTTGTCCTTTCCATTTGCAGAAACCAGTACTGGCAAACTTTTGAACTCTTCATTGCCTAACATATCAGGGATGATCTTTCCATTGCAATGAACCACTATCGGTCATTCAAAACAATCGATCAACGAATCTCCTCAGCGAAAGTTTTTCGCATTTCTCGTCTCTTTCGGTGAATGGTGCTTCGTGAAAGGGAAATCGAAGATGGGTCATGCCCAAGTGCAGCAGCTATAGTCGTCATCAATATAATTGTCTCTCGAAAAATTTATGAAATCTTAAAAGAAGCGGTTCCAGATCCCCAAAATCTAACAAAATACACTACATCTCTGTTGAGTAGCTGCCTTTGCAAATTTTTCCAAACACTTACAAACAATATTTAAAGCGATACTTTTTTCTTCCTCTTAATATTTTCTTAGTTTTTTTCCGAATTTAGTTTACACAAAATGAAAAGGTGGACAAACTCAAATGAAAAAATTCGGAATCTTAATATTAATACGAAACTACAATTTTATTTAAACCTTTGTACTCTTTAAGCACTATCTTATAATTTCACTAGGAAGCTGAACCTTTTCAGATAAAATACTATTCTTTAATGTAACAAAATGGTGGGGTGAGTAGGACTCTGGTGAAAGTCGTATATTTGTGCACCACCCTAGTGGGTATCCTCCTACCTTGATTTTCTTAACATTTACAATTTAAGAATTTTTTGTTAGGGTTTAAGTCTGGAAAATGGTATGCAATCAAAAAACTAAAATTTCCCATAGAAATGCGTTACATAGGCAGCTCAAAGATCAAAGACTGAAATGAAATTGAAATATTATATCATTTGAACAGAACAGTTTCCAAATAAAACAAATAAATTTCATTTTCAGTGGAAATAAACCTAAAATTTGGGACACTGATTAATTCAAGGTTAATTTAAGAGTTCTGCAAAAAAATAAGGAGTTGTAGGGGGGGAGTTGAGCCTGTTATTTACGGATTTTCCTATGGCGAGTTAAAAGAACGCCAAAGAGCTTCAAAGTGTGGCCTACTAGCCCCTGGAAGTGGGCTGCAACATGCGCAAAAACGAGCAGCTGGGAAATGCGAACATTAAGGTTTGAGTTCACGTGATAGGTAAAAAAACAACTTTGTAAACAAATCGAGGTAACCAGTGAAAAAAGTAAACCTAAACAGTATTTAAATTCATCCTGAACCTAGATCCTACTTGTTCGTCTGTTTTCAATTAAACTTTTTGCACATTTCTTATTTATCTCGATTCCCACGCATTCGCAAAAATTATCCTACTCCTGAAATTGCATTTCCCTGCTACTTAGTTTTATGATTGTTGCACCTTACTACCAGGGGCTAGAAGGCCACATTTTGAAGCTTAATGGCGCTCTTTTAACTTATCGTAGGGAAATAGGTAAAAAAAGGCATACTTCTCAACTCCTTAAAAAAATGCATTACTTTTTGAAACACCCTGTATATTAAATTGCCTTGAACTCATCTTGGTCTTGAATAGACATATTTAATGTCATTCGAGGTCGTTGTTACCCCGAGGGACATTTTTCAATTCATTTTCAAGTCAAGGTTGAAACGAGTACGTTTTGTTTAATTATACGACTAACATAATTTTAAAACTATAAGATGTTGACATTATTAATTCCTTGAGCCATGTTGAGTGAAGAGGTTCGATATAATTTAGAAACATTAAAACAGTGCATGGGTTACAAAAACAAAAAATGTACAGATTTGAGAATAGCATATAACACTATTAATTTATGTTATAAAGATGGGACTGGGACTCCTCTATCCTGCTCAAAAGAACCTATCACACAACAACAGATCAAACATTCCAAGGCCGTTGAAGAAATCAAATTAATCAGGCTAATCATTGACCAATAAGTCAGGTCAGCAAGGTCTGTGAAAAAGTGTAAAGCTCTAACTTGAGCCGGTACCTGACGGAGGTTGGCCATTTTAACTCGTGACTTGCACTTATAAATATTTTTTATTATACTACCGTTTTCGTGTAAAACGTCTTATCTCATTTGACTAACTTGACATGTAGGTTTTGGCCCCGGAATTCTCAACTGCTGCCGAGATCAGAAATGAGATCAATACAACAATTGTAAATGTAATGTAAGTCCTCGCTTCAGTTTCAAACTAAAATAATAATCAGAAATGGCATTTTAATTTTTTTATGTAATACAATTTAACTTTTATTCTTAACTTACTTATTAGCTATAATAAATGCCTAGTTATCTTGTTTAAAAGTAAAACTTCGCGATAAAATAAAATCTTGAAGTGTAGTGGAAATCCAAACTTATTTTTGGGTAAATATGTGACACTTCGTTGCAAAACTGGTTGAGAATAAATGTCTCATTTGATTAAAACTTTGATTAAATAGGTTCGATCAGTAATGAATCTTTTGTTTAATATAATTTCATTTCTTAGGTTTATATATTTATCTTTCATTTCGCTAAATTTTAATAAAATCTAGTTAATATTTATTTATTTTTTAAAATTTAAGTTTGATTAATTTTAGTTTATTTAAGATGTTAATGAACTTAAAGGAGATCAGCAGACGGGCCGATTGGGTGATAAATTGGTAAACACACTGAAAATGGTTTAAACTCGCATAAAAAGTGTGAGGATGCTTGTAGAAGTGTTCCTCCGAAAGCTTTTTTCTACACCTTTATAGGTGTTAATTTTCACGTCTATTATTTAATTAGATATTTTTTAGCAATTCTTTAAATACATTTTTCAACCATTAAATAAGTTAACAACTCTTATTTTAATTTTTAATCATTTGGTCATTATTATAAGGACACCGTACGTATATTTAAATGCCACTTTCTTATATAATCTTTAAACTTTACTTTTCAATGTATCATAGCGACCACACGAATATTCTCCAACAAAATCAGCTTCGATATTGAGTCTGTCAAAAATGCGAAGTGTGCACCGTTTTCTGAGCGTACTTTCTTCTATTATGCTTTTACCTGCCGATGTCTGGTTTCGACAGCGGCGTGGCTGCAATATTTAAAGCGCTTAATATTTTACATTGTGTTATTCTGATTTTAAATTGTTTTTCCATTCATTTTAAATGTTATATCCGCGCTAGGGAAAAAGTCAGGGTTATGACTTCGAGTGTGTTCATTGCACAAACGCACAGTTTTTCCCTATTCGATTCCTAGCGTAATCTTTACCTCTTTATATTGATAAATTTTGAGATTCATATTCGTTGAACCATAAGTTAAAAAAAATACATTAGGTATAAATATTTCCCTTGCTTTTAAGCTAAATTTTCTTACCGAACCTAACACTAACTAATATGACTTGGACATCCCACTGATTAGTGTACAATTATCTTTGTTAGTAGTATATTTCACCTTGACCATATTTGAACACTAACTGAACTATACTTTGAATGCCAAATAACTCTATAAATCAATACGGTAATTAGTTACCTAATTGTCCTTTTTGTTGCTATTATGTTACTTAAGTTTGAGCACAAGACTAAGACAAGAATTTTTTCCAAGTTCTTTTCACTTAACCTTGTTTAACCGAGTGCTTCAAAATCTGTTAAAGATCTGCATCTGATCCTGACACCCTTATTTTATAGATATACTCTGTTCACATCTCCTAATGTGATCAGATATAATCTGTTAGTCCCATCTGTTAAGTCCTCATTTGCTGCTAGGGAAGGTCGGGATGACTCATCCTTGCTCACGTTCACCACCTTGGAATTCTCCGAAACTGGCGACCTCATATCCGAAGGGTTGATAGCGGGGTGAAGTCACCGGTGGCACTTAACAGCGAGAACGCAAAGATTTCTTCTCCAGCCAATTAGGTTGGAGATCGGTAGCGTTCTCCGAGGGGGCCCACTTTATAAGGTGACGTCGCGTCGGAATATTGGACGTTTCCTTTTTTCGGTCCAGAGGGCGACCTAGCTGGTCAAATGTTTTTCTATTGTTGCCATGCCTTAAAAACTTAATAAAAATAGTATTTTAAATTTTGACTCTATTGCATGGTTTAAATATAAGCCGGCAATTTCCAGGCTTCACATATTTCAATTTGTTTACTTCTATAAATTTGAATGTTAGTAACCTTTCACCCAATCGGTAACCCAGATTCCAAAACTACTGGATGGAACCATCTAATCACGACCATAGAGTCCTCACGCTTTTTTAAATTATTTCATTCCCGACGTCTGCGAAACAAAAAGGGTCAGCCATAGCATCACCAATAAATTTATGTCAAACCTTGCGCCACCAATACGCCAGGCATACATTTCCAGAAACTGATAGTTTAACTGAGCTTGGTAACTGGACACTCTTAATTTGGACTATAAAGAAAGTTAGAGGGAGATAAAGGGGGAATAGGACAGCTGAGAGGAGCTTCAAGGATACCTCTAGCCATAAGGCCTTCCAGAGCACACACCCCTCGTGTGACCAGCTCGTGACCTCCAACAAGAGAGCGATCGGTTAACTTTCAAGAACAGCTTAAAAAAATTCTCAAAAATAACCCCTGCTACGACGGCCAGCATCGTCAACCAAGGTAGCCTGAAAAAGCGAGCACAAACACGCAATGTTTAATTCCATTTAACGTTGTAAAGATTAAGTTTGAAAAATACAAAAGTATTATGACAATTAATAAAATAAATTGATTGATCGCAACATCATGAGTGCCATTACTCAGAAAACCTTGGGAGCCCTACAAAACCAGACTGAAAAATTCACTTACGCAAAAAGTGTTTGAAGTAGCGATATCTGCTCCGACGAAGGACCGCGATAAGACTGCCGTGTTTGATGCCACGACACACCATATAAAGTATATCCGAGTTCGCAATGAGGATGTATCTCCCAATTAACATATACCTGCTGTCAATCTAGACAGATTAAAACGTGACAGGCATCTTTAGATGTCAATATGAATTGAAACGAAAAGTTTCAACCTACGCGTTTGAAAAGGTCCCCACTTTATTCCCAAATGCACCTTTTTATACGTTCGGTTGACCACTTCGCGGATACTAATCCCCATTGGTCCAACACCAAAACACATCTCCAACTTTCTCCGTAACATCGGATTGATATTGATAGTGAAAGTACAATAAACTAATAGCAGAATTAATAACAGCAACGGGGGGCCTGCAAGGGTGGTCCCAAGAAATATGGGTCACACAATTGATTCTGGAAATAAATAGTCCCTATAAACAAGTTTCAATAGTGGGCCCTAAAGACCTTATTTACTCCACTGCGGTAAATCTCAAAATAAAGAAATACGAAACAAATATTTAAAGATTTCGAAAATAGATATTTTGTGATATTTATTCGTAGTGGGCAGCTCCTTAGAACGATAGTCGTAACTTTAAAGGGTACGGATGTCCTGCAGCGTAAGATAGGGTTAGAGCGCCCGCGGTAAAAGACACGCTGTGGACGTGGATATTAATCAAAAAGTTTGAATGAAGGGGCTGGTTAGCGTGTAAGTAAGTCGTTATCATCAATCATAGTCGAAGCTCCGTGTTACGAAACTACGAATGACGCGCATCATGCAAAAGTAATTTGGTTTGAATTGATGCCTTCCCTTGAAGGCTTAACAACACTCATAATTATGATTGATAAAAATTTTGTTGAAAAACACCGTACACTTAAATCGTTAAAGTAATTGCAAAGTCTGAAGTCCGTGGCAACGCATCCACGAATTATACGCATCATTCAAACGTAATATTTCGATTGGAGAGTTAAATCATTATTTTAATAAAATTTACGGCACTCGTACATTCGAAGAGCGAAAATTAACAATAAACAGTTTTATTAAAAAAGTAGATGGCTAGTTTCGCTTCCCATTTAGGTACTTCATGGGTCAATCCGATAAGAGGACATACTAGTTAATATTTTAACCCCTTTCTTAAAATTCCTATTAAACCATCTAATTTCATTGCCAAGATGGAAATATTCCCGATTATTAATTAATTTGGTGGTGAGAAGACCATTATTTTTATTTATTTTTCCCACTCGTCTCGAATACAGTTAAGAGTATAAAGAAGTAGTGAACTAAAAACTTAAATAAATATGAAAACTGAAAGGAGTATAATTTCTATCGCGGAAAGAGGAATGTGATCTTTAACCAATAGGTAAATACAATTTATAAACTTTGTGACGGCACAACTTGAAAATTTGTTCAAGTTTCAAAAAAATATGCAAGATATACTTAAATTATTTGTCCTTGTCCTTTCGTTTCTTACAATAATTAATTATGAAATTTTGATAAATTCTGTATTCGATGAATTACATTGATTTAATTACTCATTTCTGTATTATAAAAAAAGCTTTATAAATTAAAAATTCATAATTGTCTTTGTCAATTGCTACGTCGACCCTACGTCAAATTGATGAAAGAGTAGAAGCAAACTATCTTTATGAGATCCTTATAGGACAATGGTAAAATTTTGTGTTTGGTTTAATTTTAAAAATATTTAATTCAGATTTATATAATTAGGAATATGATATTCGGCTTACCATGGACTGATATTGACTCAACGTTGTTGACAACGTCAATTTCACTTCCTTCATTAATCTAATTTCAGTTAATGTCTTTCCTGCTAAACTGATAAAGGTACGTCATTATTTCAAGTTTTATTGCAGAGGTTTTGAACACTCTTTTTATATCCTAAGAAAAATATCATAACAATGACTCACATTTTTTAACCTAAGCTTTTCCAAGATTTGAGCATCATAATATTTCCTACGGTTACTTATGATTTAGGGTACAATATCTTATATGCAAACAAGAATGTATTTATGTATAAGTAAAGATAATAAATTAGTTGCGGCAATACGCTTACATCATGGTCGAATTTTTTCCCCAATGGGCTTCGAATTCTTTTAAAGCCTTATGTTTAAGGAAACCAATAAGTTATGTTAGTTTAAAGGGAAAGGAGCTTACTCGTTAAGAGTAAGAGGGATTAGGAACGAGGCTAAAGATCGACTCTTTACCATGTGTGTTGCCGTCAGTGTTTTAACATTTTTTTTCGATATGAAAGATGAAGTTTAAAATTTACAAGATGGACCAAATCGACCAATTTTTTTTGTGGATTCGTAAATAAAAAGTTGAGATACAAAAATTCTAAAATTTTGAATTTTTTTAGCTCAGTATACTAATAATTCGGGCTGTTCCTAATAAAACTCGAAGGGTTGGAAATACATCTCAAAAACGAGAAGCAGTCGTTGTTAGGTAATTGAAAAAACGTGCCAATTCGATAGTCGAAGATTCTCTAATTTTATCTTTTATTTTTATAGGCCAGTATCTTTAATTGATAAACCTCTGTAAGTGAAACAATTCCATCTTAGGCATAACAACGATGCTACTGCTACGATTCACCAGCCTAGACGTCAACGAAGGGTGTGAAAAGGTCCAATCACTCCTGATGCTGTACGAAAATAGTGAATACAAAATTTTGGGAAACTAAGCTGTTCGGCATTGGATTTTGAGGAGGGCGTAAATGTGAAATTGCAAACGTGAAGGAAGAAAACTCAATTGAGAACGCTTTACGGGAATACCACACTCCATTGAACTGAATGGCTTTAAATGTTTCCCAAATTTTCCATTTAAGCTTACCCACGTTCACCAACTTCAGCCAGTAGACCTGGCTATTAGATTGAGTTATGCACTACTATTCTCAGGGATAATGAAATTGGATTAAACTTGCCCTTGGAACATCTTATGGTCAGACTAAGGTGTGTTTACGAGGATTATTGCAGAGTTTCGGCAGCCATGCTATGAAAACAAGATGAAGAATGTGAAATACAAAATCTCCAGCAATGTGGTGTACTAGAAACTTCAACATTTATGCGAATAGCGCCTCAACACATCAAAACCATAATGGAAAAACTGCTGCGAAACACATGCAAACTAAAAATAATAATTTGTTGTTTCCCGATAGGCTGGCTGGAACGCGACTCCAACTGTAAAGAATTTAGAAGCACCGGGTGTATTGCCGCCATTACATGAGAAACCCCCCAGGCTAATAAACTTTAAAGCGGAAATATCACTCAAAGCTCAATTTATTATTGAAGACGTACGTCGAAGCAGCTTTAAGCGTAACATTGCACGGTTTCAAATTGTACTTCAGACCCCTATTTAGACCGTTAAATTGGGATTGCTTTATTTCATCACCAATGCATTTTCAGATAATTTGATGAAATATTGAATATAATTTCACTAAAATAAAATTAAAATCTACCGAAATGAATATTTAGATATTAATTGGGTTAGAAATGTTATTGAAAAGTTTGATGCGCGAAAAAGATAAAATATTTGGTACGTACGACGTGACGGCTTAAATCTTATGTGAAATCTAAATACTAGAGTGTAAGTACGGTTTCCAGCGAGCTAATCTATTCGTGTCTTTTTTGTCACGTTAGGTCTTGTATGAACATCCTAAGCCAAGGACTTTTAAGCTTCTTAGTGTGTACAGTTTCTACACTAGTAGAAATCAACCTTTTGTGTAAATTAAACTAAGATTAAAATTTGATTGATGTTTCAAATTCATATTTCAAACGTTTATTTAAAAAGCTATATTATTCGGTCTTATTGTTCCTTATTGCAACAGTTTTTATGGAATTAGTCCATTTTAAAATAGAGCAAAAATGTTTATGAAATGTCGACGTTATTTTAAATTACCAATTAAAAATGCTTCTTTTTGGAGAGCTTGTTTCCCACCCGTTCGAGTCTTCGAGATCGAATCTTGCTCTACAATGTAGATGAACATAGAATAAGAGACGAACACACTTAAAATTTCTGTGCTTTATGGATATACTAGCTGAGAAGCCCGTCTTACAGGTGGGCCCTCAGCTAGTTGTGTGTTTCGAGGCGGTTCACTCCAGTACGCCCGCCCAATCCCTTTTTCCCATGCAAGAATTTCCGTGGCACCCATTTACCCATGCAAGAATTTACGTGGCAACCTTTACCCCATAGTCGAACCATCGCAGTAAAGCCCTTCCTCCCTTTTTCTTCCATGTGAAAAATAACAGGGTACCCCCTCCCCATTTTCCCCATGTGATAATTACCGTCCCGCCCCTTTTTCCCCATGTTATAATTACCGTGGTACCCACCTCCCCCCTTTCTCATGTGATAATTACCGTCGTGCTCTTTTACCCTTAGTAAAACCACCCCAGTAAGGCCCTTCCACACCCCCTTTTTTCCATGTGATAATTACCGTGGTACCCCCTCTCCGCTTTCCCCATGTGATAATGACCGTGTGACCCTCTCCCCCTTTTCTCCATTTGATAATTTCCGTAGTACTCTCCTCCTCCTTTCCAACGCGAGAATTTCCGTGGCACCCTTTACCCCATAGTCGAACCACCGCACTAAGACCCTTCCTCCCCTTTTTTCCCATGTGAAAAATACCGGGGTACCCCATCCCCCTTTTCCCCATGTGATAATTACCGGGGTACCCCTCCCCCTTTTTCCCATGTGATAATTACCGTGGTACCCTCTCCTCCTTTTCTCCATGCGATAATTTCCGAAGTACTCCCCTCCCCCTTTCCGACGCGAAAATTTCCATGGCACCCTTTACCCCATAGTCGAACCACCGCAGTAAGGCCCTTCCTCCCCTTTTTTCCCAACTGATAATTACCGGGGTACCCCCTCCCCATTTTTCCCAACTGATAATTACCGGGGTACCCCCTCCCCATTTTTCCCATGTGATAATCACCGTGATACCCCCTCTCTGCTTTTCCCATGGGATAATTTCCGTAGTGATCCTCTCCCCCTTTCCAACGCGAGTATTTCCGTTGTACCCTTTTCCCCGCCAAAATAACTCAAACTCGCAGTCGTTTCAAACCTCCCTATACCCCTTTAAACTCCCTGTATAAAATGGTTTCAATCGCAACGAACCCGAAACCCCCCTCCCCGTTTCCGAAACTCACAGGCCTTTTGATACTACCCCACACGATCCCCCTCCTCCGAAATCCGCGGCGGAAAGAGAATATTTCGGGTGTATTGCGTGTTGGGACAAACACGGCCAACTCTCAGGGGTGACAGATTTTGAGCATTTTTAGAAACAGAGATTTGCGTCACTTTTGAAAATTTTAAATAAAAAAACTAAAATCCAAATCGGAAAACGAAGCCGACTCGATGCGAAAACGCGAATCGTAGCGTACGTTAAAAAATGCCACGCAACGCTCGCGCCCGTAACGCACGCGCGAAAAGCTTCAGAAAACCGAGAAATAAATCTCCAAAATCGGTTGACGAACGAACCTACCACCCAACCAACAGCTTTTTATTATATAGATAATCATACCTGAGGTTTTTAGTTTATTTATCCTTTCGTTTCTAATTAATTACTCATAAGTTTTTTAATTTCTTACTTACGCCTTATTTAAGTTGCTCTTAAAGCTTAACGTATTTAAAATAAAATTAAATTGGTAAAAACCATTTCTTATGCGAGTGCATTTTGTTAAAAAATATCTTATTTGCTAAAATTATACGCCATAACCTCAAACTTAAAGGGCATCTCTCTAGAATGTGAAGGTATACTAGCTTTAATATTTTATAATATTTCACACTTTACCCAAGAACGTGAAAACTAGTGCGAAGTAGCCTGCTATACTCCCCCTTAAACTCATACATTTTTGAGTCTTTGAAACCTTTGTTTACTTCTTTTCCATATAGACTGCTGTTAGCGAATTTGTAAAAAAAATTGAAGAACGTGATAATAAAAAAATTCCGTAGCCAAAACACTTAAAAAGAAATGCCGTTCCAACTTTATTTGTTGCTGCCTTTATATAAAAAATACAGTTAAATTAGTCAAGGCACAATTGTCAATATTTAGTTGTTACCTTGCATGTTTGGCCGCAAGCGATTTTAGGGTCTTAAAAATAGATAAAAATACGGAGAATCTGATTTTTGTTGTAGTCTAATTGTCAAACCACTACAAGATGTCTAATAATGGCCGCCATTTTGTCTATTTTTGGATTTGTGGCGTCTGGAGTCCTAACGGCTAGCGATACGCTGTTTTAGTCGATTAGACGAAATATTTCTTGAACTATTTCCACTAAAATGATATATAACACTTATTCACTTATTAATGCACTAACAAGGAGACGACCCGAGGTGTAACACACCGATTTTGTTAAAAGTTAGGGGTTTGGTAGACCTTCATGTTACTTCAAAAACCCTTAAGGGAAATAACTCCATAGGAAACCGTTTGGCCATGGCAACCAAAAATGTTTTTGACAACACAAAATGTAAATTTTCCCATTGAAAATAAGATGGGAATCTGACCAAATTTAAGGGTACCCCCCCCCCCTGTAAAAAATGTAAATTTTTTAAAATGCTGAAAATCGAAAATATAAATAAAAAATGAATGAAAAAGTTCGAAATTGATTAAATTTTTTACAGGGGTACCCTTAAAATTGGTCAGATTCCCATGTTATATTTAATGGGGAAATTTCCATTTTGTGTTGTCAAAAACATTTTTGTTTGCCATGGAAAAATGGTTGCCTATGGAGACATTTCCCTTTAGGGTTTTTCAATTTACACGATGGTCTATCAAACCCTCAAGTTTGAGCAAAATCGGTGAGTTACACCTCGGGTCATCTCCTTGTAAGCGCTACCTAGTGAAAATGCAGAAAAAAATATTTGTAATGGGGTGCCATTGAGGAATTTCTTCTCTATAGTCTATAAAATTTACCGATGCACCTTATATAGATATATTTCAACATAATTTCACCGATAAGTGCATATTTGCCCAAGTTCTAATTATATCGTAAGTAAAAAAATCAGTTTTAATTTTTATTATTTTATATTATACCTCTACTTCGATTATTTCCAAAAACCTTATTAAGCTAAAGACCTCTGCAATATAATGACATATTCGGTACCATCCCATAAAATTGCGCATAACCGCGATCAGTTAGGAGAGGTCGCATTCCAAAGATTCCGGAATGAACGAATGGTGACACACAAGAAACCAAAATAAAATTTTGGGATTCTCAAAAGATGAACAATTTTGAATATTTTCGGGATTCAGGACCCTCAACCAAATCCAAAGTGCACGGGCAACTGATAACGGTTAAACGAGAACGCAACCTTATATCTCGACTCTTGGTGGTTGCTAAAAACAGACCGGATTTGTCAGCACCAAAATCCATCGGCGAGTACGAGTTTTACGTCACTCCACCATAAAATTTCAATAATGATGGCTCGCTCGTAACGCTTAGTGGGAAACACTTAGTGAAGATAATGAATCGAGCTCAGAAGTAAATGGACTTAATCATTCCTTAAATGAATCAGTTATAATAATTGACGCTATGTGCTTAGTTCAAAAGATCAATTAAACACCTGACATGGTAAAGGCTGAACATTTCGCACTCAATTTCCTTGAGCGCCTAAAAATATTAGTAAAGGATACCAAGAAATTAGATTACTATTCAACCAATACGTAAAAGGTTCGTTAAAGGAAGCCACTAGACAAAAGCGCACTAAGAAGCAAAAAACCGCCTATTATCACGTTAAAGATGACACCCCAATAAAAACTACTGGAGAGTTTCTCGTTCACGTTGAAACAAAGGCGGAACTTACCGAATATCTGGCTTATAAAGTGCTAAGACACTTCAAAAACAATTCCGAGAAGGTTATGGTTGCTTTTCATGACCAAATATTGTGCAATTCGGACATAACGAATATCGTTGCTTTACAAGATATGGCTTACACACTCTCGAAGAAGCAGATCAACTCATTTTGTTAAACGCCATTGACTTGGCAAAGAAAACACCAAATTGTCAACTGACTGTTTATTCAACGGAAACTGATATTATCGTGTTACTAGTCGGTTTGAAGTCTATTCCAAGATCAGCAATTGTACATCGAAATGGAGAGAAGATATCTTTAAAAGATATATTTCACCGACTTGGAGACGAACGTGCTAACGCTCTGATAGGGTGGTAAAGTTACCGACAACACTGGTTCGTTTGCTACTAAAGGGATAAAGCAACAGTTCCAAGCGTACATGGATGCTGATAAAGATAAACTTGCGGCTTTTACAGACTAAGGAACAACATTTGATATCCCGAAAACATTTTATTACAAATTGAACGCTTCGTTTGTTCCTTGTACGGTACACCTGGAAGCCATATCGACTCGCTCGCCGAATTTAGATGGACTCTATTTGCGCGTGGAGGAAAAGAGGGTCGACATCTCCCCCCAACTCAAGGTAAACTAGTTCCACATATTTCTAGGGCATATTATATGGCGCTTGTTTGGAAATTATCTTGCAAGCAATGCCCTACGATACCTTCTTCAACCAAGTATAACTTTGAAGATACTGTGGATGGTTTTAAGCCAGTAATGTACTAAAATTTACTAGCGCCCGAAGCTTTGCTTGAACTTCGAAAATGTGGATGCAGTGCTAGAACTAATTGATGTTCAAGGTTAACCTTTTCCTGTTTGAAGAACGGCCTGCAATGAACCGATATGTGCACATGCGATGACCTTTGCCCAAACTTGGTTTAAAAACTAATTGATATATTAAAGAACAGAATTTCCAATTATAAGTGTTTCAAATTACTCAAGCTATATTAAAAAAATATATTACAAATGTGTAAAATAAAACTATTTATTTTTTATTTAAATTTCCTAAATTTGATAGTTAAAGATTTTTTAAAGAATAAAATTAATTAAAGCTTTCTCCCATTAGATGGCACTTCTTGTATATTTAAACAAAAATATTATGCTATAACGAATGGGGATTTACCTTGTTATAAGGTGTATCAATGATTGTTGAAGTCTATAGAGACAAAATTCCGGAATGGGGCCCCATTACAAATTAATTAAAAATGCTTTTATCAAAGCAGTTTAAACATAATTTATGAGGGGGGTGAGTTGGTACCTAGAAAGGTACATATATTTATTTAGATTTTAAGAGATATTTTTTGCAATTACTTTCTAAAGCCAAATATATTTTATTACATTTCTCCAATTTTCCTCTCCTTTTCACAAATCTATATTCATATTTATCAGATGGAATTGTTTATATTTAAAACCTCTTTCCTTAAGTTTGACCCTTTAAACTGTAACTGGAAACTGATAAAATATTAAAATGCAAAGGAATACGCGTGTACGTCCAAGGTTTTCTATTCGGGGTGGGGGGCGGAACTATATTGGAAATCACTCACTTAAAAAAAGTTAGAGTTTTTTCCATATGAAAATAGTGAAGAGACACAGCAAAATACACGTATTCCAAATAACCAAACCTTCATACTCATAGGAAGCAGATTTTTACTTTTATAACCTTATATCTGGCCCTTTTTTTAAAACAGTCGTCTGCTACTGTATCGTCACTAGTTTCAATAAATAAGTACATAGTTATTGTGAAATAATTTTGCTTTTTATTTGTATTTAATTAATATGTAAGAAAGTTTTACTTTCATTTAATTCATAAATTATGTCTGTTAGTTTGCATTTTATAATATTTTAAAATGAAGTGGCACTTGGTTTTTATGGTTATTTTTAGGGCTTGATATTGATCAAAACTTGTTGTACTATGCTACCCAATAAATTAACTTCAGTTTACTATTATACTGAAAACTATATATATTAAATATATAATATTTTCACATTAAATTAGAGTTTGAATCATGACTAACAAGATGCTAGCCTGTGGTTTGTGACTTGGGTATTAGCATTGCTGATTATTATCTATTTCTGGATATAATTGGAAAACATAACACTCCCCTTGTATCGGGAAGCCTCGGTGGGTTTGTTTACGTTTGCAGTACGTTCAGGAGCTGAGAGATGGCGCCACCAGTCCTACGGCGAATACTTTATCTGGGGTTCAACGGTCAGTGGCGGCGGGCTCTTGGATATATAAAGAACGTGCTGGAGAGACCGAGGTCATTATAATAATCAGCTAGGCTAATACCCAAGGCACCAACTTAGGCCTAAGTCATCAAGCGACTTTTGAAGCCTTTAATTCAGGTGGCCGGGTTACAATGCGTAGGAGGGTGGTGTCAAGCCCTGCATGCCACACGATCGAGGCAACAGCTCCCTACACTAACTATTACCGTTAACCTCAACAAGTTTTTATGGAAGGGGAAACCAAAGAGCTCGGGGGAAAACCCCTTAAACCAGTGAGGAGAGAACTTGCAAACTCAACGCAGAAGGAGTTGTACCGAGTTTTCACCCAGTGCCACAAGCTGGGATCGAACCCGGCTCCTCTTGCTGCGAGGCGAAAGTGCTAACAACTGGAGACCGATCAACGATCATTTCCTGAGTTTACTCTGTACGCGTATTAATCGGCTGGCTAAATAAGGAGTATTTAAAATATAATCCTTTGGTGAATGAAGTGTTTAATTTGGTTGGACTAACGGAACTCAACGGTCAAACCTTGACCCCGCGTACCCCTACATTGTTGGAGGCACCGCCGAGATATTGAAAGTCGTGAGTCATGGGGTTTTCCCGAGTTTTTTTCCCGCCAAGGTTTTTCCTTTGGTAAATGGGCCGGTTTAATTTTGGATCTTTATCGTTATGGGGTTTTTTAATGTACGTTATTTCCTTTGGTTCTATGTTTTATCGGGGTTTTTCCTCATTTTATGATGTGTTTTAATGGGTGGGGTTTTTTTCGGCCTATTTCTATGGGAGGGGATATGGGAGCCGGTTTTTCGGGTTTTTTGGACATTTTATTGTATGTTTGGTTTATTGGAATGGCTCTGGTACTGAAGCGGGTTTGGCTGAGAATCCAGGTGGTTGTTTGAATGGTTTCCTTTGGGTTCGCGAGAAGAGATCGGGATAATTCGGGGCCGTCGCTCTAAGAAGGTACGGGGTCGAGAGAGCTGAGGGTGGTTTCCCGTGGCGTCCTGGTTGACAGGACGAAGCGAGGTCCGAAACTTCTTTTTGGCTTTGCATGGAGGGGTCTTTGGCGGTGGCTTAGTGGAACGGAGTTTGCGGGGTTGTTGTCTTCTGGAAGGGGGAATCTTGGGCATTTGGAATGGGTACCCACTGATCTTGGGGACGGAGCTGATTGGTCAAATTGGTTCGGACAGCGGCGTGACATCTTGGTGTGCATCCTCAAACTGGGGGTTTAGCTGATGCCGTGGGAGCGTCGGGCTGCAGTCCTTCAAAGGAATCAGGGAGTCCAAGGAGCAGTGCTGGGGTTATTAATCCCGCTGGTAGTTTACTTAGTGGTGTTGTGTCCCGATCTCGATTTCCCGACGATGTATGGCCTTGGTTCTCTTTGTCTTGTTTTCTACCGTACTGGGATCCTGGGTGGAATGTCATGGGGATTCGGGGTTTTTTGGGCCTGGGCTGCAGGGGTCCATTGGTCTTAAACTAAGGCGACGGGTGGTTGTTGCTGGGTGATGGATGACCTTTGTTTAGACGGTATCCGGGGGATGGATTTCATCGGCAATTTGCGGGCGACGATCGACTATGCGAATAATACACTGAGCTGTGCCATTAGTTAGGTTCTCTTGCTGGGACTTTATCGGTAGGTGGGTCGTTGGCGCGATGTCTATTATATTACCCCGGGGCCGGTTTAGGGAAAGTTTGCGGTCAGGTCCTCAGCCCAGCAAACACAAATCGTCCCTGGGACGTCCCAGCATGGTCCATAGAGCCCAGCTTGGTCCCGTCCAAAATTCGTCCTACGGGACGAATAACGGACGTCCCATTTTAGTCCTCGTAGAACCAATTTCGCGACATCCGATATTCAGCACAATCGACGTCGCATGGATCTCCACTATTCGTCCGAAATGTTTCGTCCATCAATGCTATCTAGAGGTGCGTTTATCAGCAATTAATTTTAATTTTTTTCACCTGTATTTGTATTTGAGCTGATAATGATTAATGAACCACAAAATATTAATTTTATTAAGAATATTATTATTTAAATTTACGAGTTTATTTAACGTGAATTAATGAAATTACGTGTTAAAGCTAAACTACTTAATTATTTAATTAATTTTATCTGTTCTTAATTTTTATTTCCATTATTTTCATTTGATGAATTATTTCTACAATCACAGCCAATTACTGCAAAAAAGCTGATCTAAGTTGGCCGAGCTAAAGTCCTTTTAAAATATCTGGTAGTCCAGTTTGTAATTTCTTTTGTACGACGCCATTACTCGATAGTTTGGAATCGGTCACCATAAAGTCCATAATGCGTTCTACACAAACGTTAAAGATTATAACATAGTAATCTCTAGTATTGCTGATAATACATCATAAGAGTAAGTATTTTATTAAAAACCTGTTTGATTTTTTTAATGATTTAAACTCGATTTTTTTAATGTGTCTTTTACAGAGGTAGTAAGAAAATATGTTTGATCAAAGTCTTTTCATTTTGGCACTGTACATGTTTCAATTTAACTTTTTAAGTTTATTATTCATTACTCTCACTGAACGGTTCGCCTAAAGCTTTATTTCATACTGTTATATTTTATATATAGAATTTGGAATTCCAAAAGTAAGATTTGCGTTGAATTCTCCGAAAGTTAGGGAAGGTTCGCTGTTTTTAAAGTTCATTTTGGACCTGTACATGTTTCAATTTAACTTTTTAAGTATTTTATACTGTGATAATTTATATAGTTAAATTCTAATTCGAAAAGTAAGATTTGCGTTGAATTCTCCGAAAGTTAGGGAAGGTTCGCTGTTTTTAAAGTTCATTTTGGACCTGTACATGTTTCAATTTAACTTTTTAAGTTTATTATTCATTACTCTCACTGATTGGTTCGCTTAAAGCTTTATTTTATACTGTGATATTTTATATAGTTTGGATAGATATTAAAATTAAGCTTCGAGAAACAGTAATTTCTAGAGTATATTTTTCATCCGATAGTCTTAATTTTTTTAAGGAATAGTATTAAATTGCTTAGTTTTATTTTGCTTCTGATTTAAAAATTAATTTTATTGTTTTTTTACATTTGTATAAGGAAGGTTATTTAATTTTTTAATAGTTTAGTTCGAAATTTATTTTGTTATATAAAAATTAAATAACTATATAAGTTTTGTAATTTATATGTTAACTGCTAATACTTGAGTTTCCAACTTTCGAAAACCTATCGTAAGAATTAAATAACCTTATATAATAAATTTAAATTTTTAATTTTTATGCAGAGTTCGTGTTATTACAATCAAATGGTACACTTGTTGCTGGATTTTTCCATTATCTTGTATTTTAATGTTTTGAATAAAATTTTAATATCCAGTTTGGCTTTTTAAATTATTTGTTCAGAATACGATATCCAATGAACGTCCTAGTTTCATACGTATTGAGCCATGATTGAACCAAATTAAAGGCCTAAAGTCATCTCTAGGTTTTATAGAAAGACATCCAGGGGACGACCGCCTTAATCGCCGTTGGACGTCCGAAAACTCGTCCCCGGGACGTACTACGGCTATAGACAAACCAGAAGTTTGGACGTCCTTTTACGTCCAACCGACGTCAACCCCGGATTTTGGGATGTCCTACGGACGAAGGCAAGATCCGAGTGTGACGTCTATCGGATGTCCAAAGGACGTTTTTGTGTTTGCTGGGCTGTCTATAAATGTCTTCGGCTTCGAACGTGAACTTTTTCCATTTCATATTAGTCAGCAAAACCAAGTGCCCGAAGAACGGCAAATTGACCTCCTCTTTCTTGTGTCCGGAAAATCTAAACATTTTTGTCTTATTCAAGATTTAAGTCGCTTTTTGTGTAACTTCACCAAACATAATGGAAAGACTTGTCTGTCGGTTTTGCTTACACCGGTACTCGGGTACACGCGCTGAAATAAATCACCGGGATCATGTTAAAAACTGCAGAATTCACGATCCGCAACTAATCAAAATGCCCAAAGACGACGAGCAAAATCTGAAATTCTGCAAATACGATTGGAAGCAAAAAGTTGGTTTTTCTCCGTTTCGTATATTAACTGATATTAATTTTATGAATTTATTATCTAGGTGCCCTTCGTTATTTATGCGGATTTTGAATCTATCATCAATAAATTCAAGACATGTTTGCCAGATGCTTCTCCCTCATCTACCACCAAATTGTCGGAACATATAGCGTGCGGGTTTAGCTACGTAGTTGTAGGTCCAGAAGGTAAGATTTTTGTTCTTACAGAATGGTAACATATCGATTTTATAAAATTCATCTCGTAATTAGGTACGCCAAATTCACCAGTCACATACCGAGGAATAGACACCATCGGTGTGTTCCTTGAAAGTCTTGTGATGGAAGAAGAAGTTATTTCCAACCTTTTGCGAATGAATGTCCCTATGGATTAAACTCCCGCCGAGTTAGAAAAATGCCGAACGGAAACTCAATGCTACATTTGCTCAGATAGGTTCAGTTTGAAAGATCCACCCGTCAAAGATCATTGCCATAACACGGGTATTTTAATATAATAGTGGTTTTTCGGTATCCGCATTTTTTAATTATTTGTTTTCAGGACAATTTGAAGTTAAAAGTAGGGAAATTCATCCCAGTCATTATCCATATTTTATCACGGTACGGTATTAATATCTTTCATCGAATACTTAGCAATTAAACTAACTAGATATAAAAAATTAAAGCTTTGACGCCCATCTCATCATGCAGCGGATTGGTCTTAAGAAGGAAGAAAAAATTTCCGTCATTCCTTCTAACACTGAAACGTATATAAGTTTTAGTTTTGGAAGTCTGCGTTTTCTAGACTCAATTCGTTTTATGCCGGCGTCTCTCGAAACTCTTATTTCCAACTTGGCCAAAGGAGGTGCCGAAAAATTTCCGATTCTCAATTAGTTCTCAATTAGTGTAGGGAGCTGCTGGCTCGATCTCGTGGCATGCAGGGCTTGCCACCACCCTCCTACGCATTGTAACCCGGCCACCTGATTTAAGGGCTTCAAAAGTCACATGATGACTTAGGCCTAAGGTGGTGCCTTGGGTATTAGCCTAGCTGATTATTATTATTATTATTATTATTATTATTATTATTATTATTATTATTATTATTCTATGATTCCCGTCAGATCATTCATTTACTTAAAAGGCTAACGTTCCCCTATGACTACATGAGCAGCATGGACAAATTTGACGAAGTGCAATTACCTCCGAAAGAAGACATTTTCAACGCGCTAAATGACGAACATCTTTTAGACGAAGAATACGAGACCGTGAAAAAAATTTGGGATGTTTTTCATTTACAAATCTTGGTACGTCATATTACGTGGAAAATAAATATGTGTTACTAACTTTATTATAATTTTAGGTGAATTGCACGATTTATACGTACCTTACAACTAGCCGATGTCTTCCGAAATATGTGCTTCGAAAATTATCAGCTTGATTGCGCTAACGTCTTTACAGGGCCAGGGTTTGCTTGGGAAGCCACCTTGTACATGACCAAAGTCAAATTGGAGCTTCTTCAAGATATAGACATACATATTTTTATTGAACGGGAAATAAGAGTGGGTGTATCTATAATTAGCCACCATTTCGCCGAAAACAATAACCACTACATTCCAGAAACCTATGATCCCGACGAACCGTTAAACTTTATTATGTATCTCGATTTGAACAATCTCTACGGTTTCGTCATGGTTGATTATCTCCCGACTAGTAAATTCAGCTGGGTATCAGTGAACGACCTACTAACCTACGCTGTAAGCCACGTCCTGACTTTAGCGGACGAGTCTTCTTACGGTTTTATTTTGGAGGTTGATTTGGAATACCCAGACGAGCTATATCAAGAACACAACTGTTATCCTCTCGCGAAAGATTACGACTGATATGTTCTCTAATTACTACAAATTAATGTTAAACGATCTGTCCCTCCCCGTGAAAGAAACTCCTCCTAAGCTCGTCCCAAATTTATTAAACAAAGAAAGATACGTACTTCACTATAGAAATCTTAAGTATTACCTATCCAAGGGCTTAAAATTAACAAAAGTTTACAAAATTCTGTCTTTTAACCAAGAACCCTGGCTCCGACCCTTCATAAACTTTAACACGAAAAAAGGGAAACTAGCCAAAAATGATTTCGAAAAGGACCTGTTTAAACTTCAAAACAATAGCGTCTTCGAAAATTTTCATCTGGTTCAAACACCAGAACGAGCCATCAAAAAAGCTTCTTCTCCAGCATTTGAAAAGTTCACCATTTTTCACAACGAATTGGTGGGCATTCAAATGAAAAAGAAGTCGCTGACCTTAAATAGCCCAATTTATACCGGTTTCACTATTTTCGGCATCTCGAAACTGTTTATGTACCATTTTCACTACTAGTACATACGAAAGACCTACGGCGACAGTGCGCGTCTACTTTGCACCGATACGGATAGCCTGACTTATGACATCCAGACGGAAGATGCCAATGCCAATTTTCGGAAAGATTCACATCTCTTCGATTTTTCGGGCTACCCTGTCGACCACCCTCTTTTTAGCAACGCCAACAAAAAGGTCATCGGAAAAATGAAAGACGAACTGGATGGTGTACCTATTCGCGAATTTTGCGGTCTCAGACCCAAGATGTATTCTATCTTATCGGAGAAGAGCGAAAAGAAGACCGCGAAAGTAATTTGCAAACGCGTTGTGAAAAATAAGATCAAGCACGCGAATTATTGTGATTCCTTATTTCAAAACGTAGATACCACCAGCACCATGAAACGAATTGTTAGCTCAAAACATGAACTTTTTACGATATCCCAAAATAAAATAGCGCTAAGCCCTTGCGATAACAAAAAGTACATTTTAGGGCATGGTGTGAGCCCGTTATCGTACGGTCACAATTGGATAAAAATTTTAAAATCAATGTATTAACGGTATTAACCGTAGTTTTCATGTGGAATTAAAAATTTGTTAATTCTTTTGAAATGAATGAAAACATTTATGAAAATTATTTTATATTTATTGAATATTTTGAATAAATAAATTCTTTTATCACCTTTTCATTAACATTTTCATTTTTAGAAAATCTAAATACAATATCAAACATTTTTACTCCCCGACAACGATTAATTGCAAAATACACGCAAAAGCCACCGCAAGTCGTACTAAGATTCCTTTGTTATTGTAATGAATTAAAAGTAACAGTTTTACTGTTTCTTTCGACAAAGTCGTAAAAGGGAAACATATCGGGGGCGTTCCCAAAAGAATCGAAAAACTCTGTAGTACAGTTGTTTTTCGAGAAATAAAGTACCACACAATGTTCTCCGGACGTTTCTGAAGTAGAAGTGTTTACGATATAAAGAGACGGGTAAGTTTTTACATTTTTGGGCAATTTATCCGCGGCGAATAGTCCTCGAAATAGGTTTTTGGCGAATTTATCCTTTTCCATAACTCTAGTTAGCTGTAAGGTATCCATTCTAGCTCAAAAGCACGGTTCTGTTTTTATCGATTTCAATCAAACTCTGGAAATCCGCGTAGACGATGACGGCGATGGTTTCGGTTAAAGCGGAAGCGAAATTTGTCTCGAGTCGTAAATTTCCGTTTTTAACAAGATGAAAGTGGGAGGCGTTGCTCATCAAATCAGCTGTTAAGTCGTAAACGAAAAGGCAGTTCCCACCTACGTAATCGTCGTGACTTATCTGGTTCCCCTCATCAAGGTTCCACTGACCCGTTTGAAGGAATAAATTGGAAAGCCTGAATGTAACTATTCTCGGCAAAATTTGGAGTTAGAGGTCTGTGTGGTACAAACAGTCCAATGTGATTTAAATTAAAATGTTGGAAATTATATGGAGATAATTTTAAGTCACCCAGAAACGCAGGTTGACTAACCATCGCAATGACCACCTTATTCGGAATTTGCCTGGTAAATAAATGATCTTGAACCACACTCATGTTTCCGTGAGGAATTGAAAGTGAAGTACATTCGGTCCCAGTAATGGGGTACTTGGCTTAGGCCATCTGCAGTACTTTGGCGTGAGATAACGGGATTTCAGGAATTAGTTTAACTTTCCTCAGATATAACGAGGCTGATTTGATATCCAATTTGCATTTGACATCGGAGTGTAAACAAAACTCCGTGTTCGGTTTCCCAAAGACAAACTTTAAATGCACGTAGTTTAGAAGGTAGCGAGGTTGTTGGCAAATGTCTAAATGAAGAACGCCGATCATATCGATAACTCCCTTTCGAGCAAATTCCGCTCTTTTCAAAAAGCCTTCGTTGTTCTCAAAGTCATTAAATTTGCTCGCCGGATAACGATAGAATAAGGAGCTAGTCAGGTGACTCGTTTTGGAGCAGTCACCGAATGTTAACATGGTTTGAATCATACTTTTATAGGGGTAAATTTGAGCCGAGGTAGTAACGGATTTCTCATTTAAGAATAAATGCACTTCAGGAAATAGACTGTGCACATATAAATTTACCGGCGCCACATTATCCGCAGGTGTCGTTACTGCACCATTCGCACCAATAACGGCAGCTTTCGGAAAAGTTCCATTTTGTTTTTTCACTTCCACCTGAACGTGAAGGAGAGTATGCGACAAGTCCACGTACGCTTCAGAATTTCCACTAACACAAAACGTTAACGCTGAATAGCTGAATAAGGAAATTGTTTTCCCCACCGACGAACTTGTTTTACTGTTGGGGTCGACGTCATAGAAACGAGTTATGCGTTTTTTGTTCGAATTCGGCGTCTGCTTCTGGTACACTCGGTGATAGTGAAACAGCAGCGGCCTTTGAGAAAATAACAATTTTGGTCCTATTTAGTATTTTAGTGTTTATCCTATATGTTGGCAAATACGTGTGGGGTGGGTTATGGACTCCATAAATGAAAATAAACCTAGGTATGTTTTAATATATTTTATTTTTTTTGTCGTGTAGTTTTAAGGTTTCCTTTACGTAGGACAAGGCCTATCGGAAATAATGGCACTATCAAAAGTTTGCATATGGTACATACCTTTAGATATACAAGAAAAGCAATTTATCTTATCTTGAAACTTTCAAAATAAGTTTCAAATGTTTAACTAATAATTTTCTAGTTTATTAAATAACAATTTAACCTAAAAATATGGTGAAACGATCGAAACGGTCTAAGTAAAAAAACAAACTTTAGCAGGCGACACTTTAGGCGAAACCGAAAAAGAAACGGCTATTACGGCCAACTAAAAAATGCCTCGGTTGGCAGTACTCCCAACAGTAAGAAGTGAAGTGCCGGATTTACGAAAACACCTATTGTTGGTAATGCTGGAAATTGGATTGTTTTCTACCCATTCACCTCCTATAATCCCCGTTTGCGATAACGGGACTTGAAGAAGTTCGAGCTCTGAATTCACGCTTGATTGAGGATGTAACAGTGCCATTATAATTCTGTATGAAAGTATGTCGGAGTAAGAAAGGCACGATGTTTTCTTCTTCTTGGCTTTAGTTCGAGTGATTTTGCGGGGTCAATCGCACTTCTTTTTAAGTCCAGATCCCGTCATTTGTTTAACCGCTTCCGCGGCCGAAAATAAGGCTTCTCTGCCGGCTGTCTTTGATTTAGTTGTCAGGGCTTTTTTGATTGGAATACCACTAGCAACATCCGTCACCACTTTCGCACCCGTATCCAGAAATGTTCGTCCTAAGAACTTGGCTCCGCGTTTAAAAAGGGGCATGACGCTGCGGAATGCTGAAGCTAGTATATTATCTAACCCATACCCTCTCTGAACACCGACACCCCGATTCACGGGAATTCATCCGTATCCAGCCTGGTTCAAATAGTAGTTTTCGTAATTGCTTACGGAGGGATTGTACCGAGAATACCTCATGATGTTTGTCTGTCGTCACTGTTTACTGAATTGAACGTTACTCCTTCACGCACGTGATATTATAGGGTAAGCCAAGCCCTCCGCGGTCTGAAGTGGAGGGTAACGTGAACCTTACCACGCTCAAAACGCACGGGATTCCCAATCATCCATTATGTTTATTTCGATAGTTTGTATTTCCGGGGAAGCGACTGGCAAGTAATGTGGACGAGAAAATTCAGCATCCACCGTTTCTCCGTCTTTTCCTTTAGCGCTAATAATTCTCAATAGTTTAACTTTATTATCTCCCACGATTGTATTTTCAACGACGTCGGAATAAATAAACAACGAGTGTAATCCGGCGTCTTAATCGACGATATACGACGCCGTCATGGATTCCGTAATGACCAAATCTAGTTTTGGATCAACCGTAAAGGCCATCATAACCGCGATATCGCTGGCGATAATTATCGCGAGATCAGGCTCCAAATAAATCGACACGCGTTTCGTTCGCTCTTCATACTTTTTGCACTTCATCTTTGTAAAACACTCCCAAAATGGGTTCCGAATTCAAATCCTCAAGTTTATATACCGGCGGTTGCCTCGGTATCCTCTTAACAACCCGAAACAATTCTTCGGAAAAATTGTTACGTAACCTTTCTCAAAGAGGCCCTTGTTTTTGCTGATTCTTACGATGTCACCGATTTCGAAATCATACGTCACTGGAGGACTGAAGTCAATATCACCGTAAAGAGTTTTCCAAATTGTTTTGGAATTTTCGAACGTAACTTCGACGGGCTTACATTTAATAGCGCTGTGATAACTGTTATTATACGCGGTGACTAAATTTTCAAGCACATCTGTGTATTTCTGGGTATTTTTCCTAGTGAAATATCGATACATTCTTGATTTAAACGATCGAATAAAACGTTCGACGGTACTGGCCTTAAGTTCCGAGTTCGTTGCGAAAAATTCTACTCCCCGAGAATTTAATTTGCTTCCTTTGTAATGGTTATATCCGTTAGTATCACTCGATCACTAAATAACTTCATTTCTACTATAAAATAAATTTTAACTGAAGAAGAGGACTCGCCTCGTTGATTTTTCTACTGGAAATTTGACAGAAATCCTGAAATTAGAAACACACTACTGAGACCTCACAATGTTAACAACAAGTTCGCCAAGGGCGATAATATTATTTCGTTCCCTATGTTATCAGATGTAAACGAACCGAAGTTACCGAGCCTTTCTTAAGAAAGGTCAGTTGTTCCAAAAATCGTTAAAAAAATTCTATTTAGTTTCATTCGCCAAATTATTGTTTTTTTTCACAAACTCTTCGTAAAAATCTGTTAGAATTAACCTATCGAAAATTTCGTAAAGTTTGGGGGAAAGCTAAACATATAAATATTTCCCGTTAATCTTTCTCAGTCGGAATTCGATTTTATTCACTAATTGAATACACTTGTTACGGTTGCGATTATGTAACAATCTCTATATGATTCGGTGGTTGGAAGAGTCTTTTTATTTGGCGAATCGCGGCCGACTGAAAAACCGCGTTTCCTATTTTAAGTAATTATTGACACTTTGCACTATAGGTCCCACTATAACTCGGTTTAATCTCGTTTAAATGACTCTCAAAATATTGAAAAACTCAATATGATCAACCGTCTCACTCCTTTCAAAACAAAACCTCAACTGACAAAATATAAATTTCAAATTATCTTTTTGCGCGTGGAGTGAAAACATTTCACGCACAAACTTAAACAATTATTCCGCACAATTTCTTCAAATACATTACTAATCAAAAATATACGATACATAACAATAAATATTAGCACGTGATACATTTTCACAACTATTCAATACAATTCAAATATATAGTAATTCTTTTACAATGTTTTACATCTTAAGTTTTTATACATATATATCAACGTTTCAAATATTTTGATTTTGGATATATATATTATAGCGAAATTCGCAACACTCCCCCGCGAAATACAGTGCTAAGAGCCTGTATTTCCTCTTTTTAATTTCGCGCTTGTTCATTAAACATCTAGTTCCAAGGCGTAAAGCAATTGAATCGGTCTTCTAATGCTATTACCGTTGTTCGTTCTCAAGATACACGAACGCACCTTGTTATCGCGTCCCTTGATTGTCTCTGTTACCACGCCCCTGCGCCACATGTGTTTGGGGGCTTTCTGGTCGTGGATTAACATGACGTCTCCTGGTTTCACTACGGCTTCGGTCTTAACTATTTTACTACAATGGGCGGATTTTAGCTCCATCAAGTATTCATTTTTCCAACGACCCCACAGTCGTTCCTGTAAATAAATTCTGTTATTTTTTATCTTTTTCATGTTGTTTTACAAGTGCTATGGTCTCTCGCGTTCGTTGCTCGTTGGGTAGGAATGCTGGTTATTCTTCTTCCGATTAACAAATGCGTGGGTGTTAGAGGAGTGGGTTCATTCACGTCAGAAAAGCGGTCTCGAATTGATCGCCGCTTCGAATTCGGTCAACATGGTCTCCATCTCTTGAAAATTGAGGAGGGAGCGGCCTAGTGTTTTTCGTAGCGCAGTTTTAGTTGAGCGCACCATACGCTCCCAAAATCCTCCCCACCACGTTGCCTTCTCCGCGATAAATTTCCAGTTTATTCCTTTTTTACCAAAGAAGGTTTTAAGTTCGTCCGATTTTAGGTTTTTCCACAATAGTTTTAAGTCCGCATTTGCCTTGGTAAAGTAAGTTGCACTATCCGTGAAAACATCGGTTGGTAAACCTCTTCTTGATACCATTCTTCAGAATGCCCATATGAACTCTTCGGAATTTAACGACAGCACTAACTCTAGGTGAATCGCTCTGCTCACGGCTCAGGCAAATAGGCACACATAAGCCTTTTTAGTGGTTTTGCCTTCTAGGTAGAGTGGTCCCACCAAGTAGATTCCGACCGAATGGAAGGGTGGTACTTCGGTAATTATCTACCCAGGAAGAGGACCACTGGAACGTTCCAGTGGTTTACTTTTAAACTTCTTGCACAAACTACATTTTTGCAGTTGCGATCGTATCAATTGCCTTCCAGCAGTAATCTAAAATATTGACCTCAGTTGGGTGAATGTAGCTTGTACTCCTCCGTGATATGCTCGCTCGTGGCTTTCTCACACTAAAAATTCTGCAAATCTCTGTTTTTTACCAATAATTATCGGAAATTTTTCTTCGTATGTCATGTCCGGATGTTTTTTCAATCTGCCTTCAGCGCGCAAAATTCCTTCTTCGTCGAGAAATGGTTTCAAGGTAGCAATGTTAGAATATTTCTTAATTTACATTGGCATTTCCGATCTCGTCGCTGGGTTATTTTTCTCGGTATTTTATTTTAGCTTTACAATCTCCTTCTCGTAATCTTCAAGTTGAATTGCCTTAATCCAAATTTTATCCGCATTACGGAGTTCTTCAGCGCTGAGTGGTCCTGTTCGAAAAATTTTCATGACGCGATCGATATATCGGTAGACATAAGGAGTACTATAGCGGATTGTATCAACTAAATCTTGAATTCTCTTTTTCTCTTCAACCCTCACTCTAAAAACTGTCTTTTTTAGTTCAACTTCAATGTCATTTAATTCGGTGCCCGTTGGAGTGCCGACCTTACTGGGCCAATACGTTTTATCCAACTTCAACCAAGTCGGTCCGTTCCTACATAAATTACTCTTGATAATTCCGGAGGCTGAAATTCCTCTAGTCGGAAGGTCAGCGGGATTATCAGTGCGTTAAATTATTTGGTTCTGAAATTCTCCTTATCTCGGCTGTTCTATTTGAAACGAACGGTTTCCACGTTTTCTCTTCTCCCTTTATCCAGTGCATCTCAACCATAGAGTCTGTCCACATGTGAGTTTTAATGGTCTCTGAAGATACGTCCTTGGTGTAGTTTGTAAGTTCAGCGCCTAGAAGACACGCCATAAGCTCAAGTATCGGAAGTAAACATGGGTTTTTTAAAGGCGTGACTCTTGATTTCGATGTTACTAGTGACACACCTATTCGATTCGAAACTGTGATGAAACGAACATATACCACAGCCGCGTACGCTTTGGTACTACTATCGCAAAAACAGTGTAGTTCTTCGTAAATTCTTTACTCGTTGAATTGGCTAAAATGACATCTCTGTACTTTAATTTCTCGCTAGTCGCCCATTTCATTTTTCCATTTATCGAATTGTTCGCCAATATTGGACGGTAGTTCGTCATCCCAATTACACCTCAGTTTCCAAATGTCCGGCGTTAGTTTTTTGGCTCGAATCACAATGGGTGCTAGAATTCCGATTGGATCGAATATTTGGGCTATCGCACTTAGCTTTCGCTTTGTTTTCTTCACTTCACTCGTGACTTCTTGAATTTTAGATAAGTCGAAACCGAATTGATCTTCGTTAGGTTTCCATTGTAATCCGAGTATTTTCACTTCGTTCTCATTCGATATATTATTTTCGGTTGAAACACCAGTTTGTTCCCACGCGTCTACGAGCTCCTTCGAGTTCGAACACCATTTTCTCAATTTCATTCCGGCCTGCTTCATTACTTCCTGGGCGTTTTGAGCGAACTCGTACGCGTTTTTCACGTTTCTGGAACCCAAGAGCAAAGCACGCGCATAGAGGTCTCTACTGAGAGCGACTATTTCTCGTCTTTTGACGTCATATTTCTTTAAATGGGTTTAAATGGTTGCCTCTAGAAGGAACGGCGAACTAGTGACACCGAAGGGTACTCTCGTCATACGCATTACCTCGAAATCTCCAATTTTGGGTGAGTTATTATCTCCTTTCGTCCACAAAAATCTCACCACGTCTCGATTTTCCTAGAATAGTTCAACCTGTAGAAACGCCTTCTCCAAATCCACTACAACCACTATTTCATGAATTCTGAACCTTACCAGTATCTTCAACAGGTGAGGGTTGAGATTTGGACCGCTCGCCAGACAGTCGTTTAAAGACGGAACATTTCGAATATGGGAAGACGCGTCAAAAACAACCCAATTTTGTTGTTGCTCTCGATAATCTCGTGACTCCGTGGTGCGGCATGTAGTACGTGCCAGGAACGAACGTTGGTTCTTTCACCGTTTCGATGATCCCCAAATTCCGTTGTTCTTCAATTATTGCTCGGTAATCTTGATAATACTTAGGGTTTTGTTTAAACTTGTTGGTAAGAGAATTCATACGCTTCACTGCTGTGCTCAGGTTATTTGGCAAATTTGTTTTCTCTGTAATCCATGGTACCCTTACTTGATACCTCTCGCTCTGGAATGTTGTGTTTTCTTCGAATTGTTTCATGACCTCATCGATTTGTGGCTCGTTATCTCGCTCGTTGTTTATACCCATCGACTCTAGCTCCCAAAATGATTGTAGTACATCTGAGACTCTTTTCTCTTGAACGCTTACTCTTGGGGTATTTATCTCAAATCGATTCGTTTTTGTGGTCCTTGCAAGACCCATCCAAATTTTTTTGGTAAGGCGACTAAACCTTCTCTGAGGACTTCTGCCTTCATCTGTGCGATCGCAATTTCCCAGTACAGATCGCTTCCTATCATAATATGAATATTTCTTCCACTTTTTTCTGATTGCGACGGTTTGTCAGCGATTTGTATACCTCTATTATTCATGAAGACCTCTATTTCTTTACAGTTGGCAGTAGTCGCCACTTGACACAAGTAAGGATCTTCTATGGCTTGAATAGCCACGGTACCGCGTCCCGTCTTTGCGTTCTCTAAAGTTAGCCTGACTCGTCTTCTCTGCACTCTCGCTCCGATTTTATCTCCAAAAGTATGCATGGCCAAAATTGAAATACCAACGACTGGCAAGTTAAGTTCTTTCACTAGATCTTCAAGTATGAAGGTCGCTTCACTGCCATCATCCAGCAGACATCTAACTTGCATTGGACCACTTAAGGCGTTTGAGGGATTTCGAGCTACTGCTTGGGCGGTTTTCATTAGAATTTCACTCTGACAATGTACCGCGCTCACTTCTACGCTATTCGGAGCAGTGTCTTTAATATTATTGTTTCTTTCTTGAGTACTTTCTTCCATATTACTTATTCTTGATGATTTTTATGAGCAGTATTTTTTTTCACACACGACCATGTCGGCCTCCGCACAATCTGCAATTTCTGGAATTCGACGGACAATTTCTACCGTCATGATTACGTCGAATACAAATGAAACAACGACCTTGGCGTTTCACCTTTTCTCGTTTCTCTACTAAAGTAAAATTCCTGCAGTTGGACGAAGCGTGGGATTCCTTTTCGCAGAATATTCCTTTCATCAACTTGAGTTGAGAACGCGGAAGTTGAAGACACGTGTCCTTTGTAGCGATCGTTCTTGTTTTCGTACCTTGACGTTTTGTTTCCGTCAACGACTCTGATTTTTCGATTCCACCACTTGGACCCATCATAAATGCACGTTCACGACTTTCTAACTCCTTGCGCAAGAACTCGATTAAGTTTTCTACATTCCACTCAGCATCTACGGATCGCGCGCGACTGAATTCTAAACGAATATCTGATGGCAATCTCTCTAAAATCGTGGGACACAAACAGGTATCGTTCGAAGATGTATTTACTCCCATCAATTTTAAATTCCTAACATTAACTTCGCAAGTTTCTAACAACTGGCGTAAGGCCTTTAAATTCTTGGAATTTGTAACCGCTTCAATTTTCATAAGTCTTTAGGTGCCTTTGAATAATTAAATCCTTTCGTCCGTACGTTCTTTGTAAGAAATCCACCATTTCGTCGTAAGCCTCGTCCGATCCGTAGTAACCGGCTACTGCGCTTCTAGCTTCACCCACCAAATTCGACACTAGATAGTTGTATTTTTCTACCTTTTGTAAATCCGCGTCGTGTACAGCTGCTTTGAATCTGCTCCAGAGGAAATGGAATTTCGTAACGCAACCGTTGAACGTAGGCATCTCTAGTTTCGGTACAGTTGTCACTGATGATGTCTGTTTCTTCGCTGTTGCTATATTTCGGTTGGCTTTGTTTCTGACCAAGATGACTCGGTCCATAAATTTGCGAGCGTCCATTACTTCTCGCTGGGTATCCTCTACTCCTACTAGACGGCTGATCTTCTTGTCCATGTCCCTTAGCTCTGCTTCCCTCGAACTCAATAGGCTCAGGTTATCCTCGATGTCTTCGATGTGCAGATACATCGCCCTTGATAAATCGTTCAACATGCTCAATATCTCTCTCATCACATTAAGTTTCGTTCATTCCTCAGTTTGTTTCGTTCTTCTTGCCAGCTCCGCCAAATTAATATCGTCGTCTGAGTCGAGGTCGTTCATTTTTAATTCAACTTGCTGGTGGAATCTTCAACTTATTGTAATGTATTGTTCTCTGGATCTTTTTTTACCGAACCAAAACCCAACTCCCGGGTTTCGGCACCACATGTTACGGTTGCGATAATGTAACAATCTCTATATGGTTCGGTGGTTGGAAGAGTCTTTTTATTTGGCGAATCGCGGCCGACTGAAAAACCGCGTTTCCTATTTTAAGTAGTAATTGACACTTTGCACTAAAACTCTCACTATAACTCGGTTTAATCTCGTTTAAATGACTCAACTCTCAATATATTTAAGAACTCAATTTGATCAACCGTCTCACTCCTTTCAAAACAAATTCTCAACTGACAAAATATAAATTTCAAATTCTCTTTTTGCGCGTGGAGTGAAAACATTTCACGCACAAACTTAAACAATTATTCCGCACAATTTCTTCAAATACATTACTAATCAAAAATATACGATACATAACAATAAATATTAGCACGTGATGTTTTACATCTTAAATTTTTATATATATACTAACGTTTCAAATAATTTTATTTTGGATATATTTATTATAGCCGAAGCTATTCCGGGCGAAAGTTTCGGCCAGAATAGCTTTCAACTAAAATGTGGCTAAAACGACTGAAACTTTTGGCCGGAATAGCTGACGAATTGTTGGAGGCTATTCCAGCCGAAATTTTCCAAACTGAAAGTTTCCGCCGGAATAGTCTTACATCAGCAATCAGCTAATTCGGCAGACATTTTCCCGTAGTAAAAGGTTCGGCTGATTTATCCATCCCAGTGAGGGCCGTCTAATTCGGCTGAAACTTTCATTTTATAAAAAGTTACTAAACATTAATTTTAATGTTAAATTGTGTATTATTCAGAATCATTGTGTAGGGGTACGGGGGACGAAGGTTTGGTCACTGAGGTACTTGTTGTCCAACCGAATTAAAACCACAATACCAAATAATTATCTTATAAAAACTCTGTATTCTTTCTTTAAAACTTAAACGCGACAACCAACGGATGATCAACGTCGAAGTAGTAAGTTCAGAAGTGGTCCCGATTCTCCCTAAAACCTCGATGCAGCTCATCTTATATCCTTGTAAAAGCCCGCGCTCGCCTGACCCTTTAACGCTGATAAGGAATCCGTCAGACCAGTGGCGCCATCTTCCCTACGCCGCATGAACCTGTAAACGAGCTTAGGGCCAATCGGGGTTTCCCATTACATCTCCCCCCCAACATAATGGGAAACCCCGGAAAAAACTTCCGCCAATACAAAACCATGGATATGTTTATTCAAAAAACCAAAAAAAAAACAATTTACAGGAGACAGATCCCATAGAACCTCTGGATATTAACCAGTCCTGCCGACACCAACCCCTCAACCTTCTCTTTACGTAGTATGAATCAAAATACCCACCACCCCCGGAAGGGGAATGGATAACCCCGAAAAGTAGTCCACCGGAAGACCCCCCGGAACCAACAAAGGAGCCCCAGACTCCACCGGCACATGACGGAAAATACCCTGAACTTCCTCCATCGAGGGAAACGTAGAAAAAAGGACCGTACCCGAACATTAAATTACGAAAATGGCCCATCATTTGCCGCGCCTTGTCCTTGGACCCCGAGAAATTATGCAATAATACCGCATGCCCCACCGGAAGACAGTCCTTCAAAACCCGAAAAACCTCCGGATACGCCTCGCGACATTGTATAACAACCGGATAGCCCAACCGACGAGCCAACCCCAACTGTTTCACAAAAACTGGCCGCTGAACACTATACCGAATTCGCCCCCCGATAACACGATCTAGTCCACAGGCCCCAAAAGCAACGACTCGTCGATGACACAGCACCTTGTCCATCATCGCCAAGAAAGATGCACGACTAAGCGCCAACGCGTTACATGGTGGCACACCCACCACGATCCATACAAAGTCATTACCAACCAACCGATCCAAAGAAATCGGCCAGTTAGCCGGAAGCGCCAAACTCGTTACACATCCCCGAAACCCCGGAGAAAAATAATTAGGCAAAAACGCCACGAAACGGTCAAAAGTCATATGCAAAGGAAGAGCTAAAGCTTTCGAAACCTGAGAAATATAACCGAAGCCATCCAAGTGTGGATAGTTCATACTCATCACCCTAGAGTCCCCAGACACCTGTCCTGAAGTCATAGCCGGAACCTCCGGAACCGTGGCCGATACAGCGACCGGAACTAATGCCGACACGCCACCCGCGACCACCGTAGCGATGTCACCCGGGGCCCAAGAGGGAAATGCCGACCGGAACCGCTGGAGAGATGCCAACCGGAACCGCTGAAGAGATGCCAACCGAGACTGTTGAGGAGACACCAGCCGGAATTTCCCGAGGAATGCTGGCCGAAACCACCGAAGAGACACCGGTAGAGACCGCCGAAGAATCACTGGCCGGAGCCGTTGAAGAGGCACTGGCTGTGAACGTTGAGGTTACGTCGACCGTAACGGTTGAGGAAACGACAACCGGAACCAAATCCGTCGTGGATTTTCCCAGGGGATTCGAACGCAACGGAACCAGACCCGGCGCAGATATAGACTCCAAGCACGGCAACGGGGGTATTACGATATCTCCTAATGACGATGCAGCCTCCAAAACCTTCCGAAGTAATGTATTCCCCGAGCCCAGTTCTTCTGAGGAACCGTGGATCCAAACCACTTCCTCCGCCATATCGTCAGGGTCCACCCCTAACAACAAAACGTCCTCCTCCGAATCCCAATCCGCCAAGGTGAACGACTTGCCAACGGACCCCGACATACTAAACCCCTAAGAGAGAAAAAACCCAGTTACCAACCGAAATATAACTACCCCAAAAACCCATGACAAGGCCCTGCTCCCAGGTCCACCCTGCCACAGGGAGCCGAACAAATAAAACGCGGCCAGACCTCGTTCGGAACCAAGAAGAGAACCAAACCCGCCAGTACGTATGTTACCAACTTGATAAGAAATCACCAACACCCCGCTCCCTTTACCCCAATGAAGTTGACGGAACTAACGACAATCGTACCCCACCCGGTGTAAGCTTCCAACCCCCAGTTTGATGGTGCCCACCGAGGGAAACCGTTGCCAAAACTATCCCTCAACCCACTAGCGCCATCCCCGAGACGAGCCAGGTGAGAACCATCATAATGCTTCATGCCCCAGTCCCAGACGACGACAACCACACCAACTCCGACGGGCCAACCCCCCGACAGTAGAAGGTAAGTCCCTTTAAACATGTAATCCAAGATGGCGGCCGATAGCTTTAAACAGTGCTTATGTCCCCCTCTGGTTTTTCCTTGTGGCCACACCCTTGTTTGGAATGTGGTAATACTTTGATTGTTCGAGAGACCCATTCACCAATGATGACGTAATTTTTTTTCCAAATCCAGTTTTGACCTTGGGAGAAAACGTATTTTAATTTCAATCTCAAATTTCACCTTGAAGATGATCTTTGACCTCGACGCTTGACCCCTGACCACAACCCCCGGTCTATCACCCCAACAAGTTTGGACACGATCCGACCGAGATATCGGCGGTAATATGTGACCCCCGAATACTTACGCGTATTCACTTTTGGTGTTCGTTTTTTCGTTTTTTCGCCATTTAAAATGCTAATTTGTTAATTGCGAGATGGGGAAACGAATTCGCGACCTTCGCTTTACAGGCTTGACAAGTTTGTCTGTCACGTGCTATCCAACTTACCCTGTCGAAATAAAATACTTATGTTTTACCCCTGTTGAAATGAAACTTCAAATTATTTACTTTTGGAGATAAATAATTAATACAATAACGACATAATAAACAATCAATACATACAAAATAAAATTTATTTACTTTTGGAGATACAATGTTTTACATTTGCAATACAAGCTATCCCAAATAGGATAGCTTGTTGGTTTTCAATAGTAAACGAATACATTCTAAAGTAACATAATCAAATAAAACAATTTTTTTTTAAATAATAAACTAATTACATAATAAACAATCAATACACAATATGATAAAACCTTACAATGGGCTTGATTGGTCGATGACTATACACAGTAAACGAACGGGTATTTATTTGTGGTTAAATTAAAACAAAATTAAGTTTAATAATTTTCATTATTTTCAACATTCAATTGCATTTTTAAACCTTGTAGAAGTAATTTGATACCCACCCTTAATTATCGTCACGTGTAAACGTTATCAACTACAGTTACAGCCTTGTAAAACTAGTTTGGATTTTTCAACAAATGACTAATTATATCAATTAAACGCAAAAATGTTTATTAACATCTGGTATTATTGATCCTTCTCTATTTTTACTCACTTTCGGATCTCCGCGCCAGATTGAATTAATCAATCGATTATAAATGCAGATCACGTTTCGCCAGGAGACATTTTTAAAGAGCACCGTTCTTTGATTTTATGCTTTTAATATAAGTTATTTTAAAAAAAACAAGTTTTAACCTACCTTTTTTTAAAGACCATTGTATATTAATCGAATTCTTCAAAAGAAATAATACATAAAATACACTTTTTGTTATTAAAACACACCATTTTTGACGAGTTAATAAGTAATACAACGTAACGGTTGTAAAACAAAGTAACTTTAGTTCTAGCTAAATCGTATAAAACGTGCAGGAATGTTTTAATAAAAAAAGCGCGGGGCGTTTCTAACCGTCCTTCCTCGAGACTTTTTCTCCCGATAGACCGCTGGCCTTTGTTGATGAGCGTAACAGTTTTTCTCTCGCCGAGATAGCCCGCGGGCTCAGACAGTTGAGTATGAAAATTTATAACACTACCAATTAAAAACGGATTTATAATTATAATCAACATTGTATCTAAAATATTAAATGTTAATTATACAATATTCTCGTAAATACGTATTCTTTTGTATATTAAAAAAGGGTGTTTTAAAATTTAAACCAAATGAACTATACTCTTTTTTTAAATTATAAACGTAACCTTGAATTTATTACATGTTAATTATAGTTCAAATTTTATTATTTTTGCATGTGCGTCCTTTTGCATAAAAATAGGGCGTTGTCAGATAACAAATTATTATTATTATAATACATGTATTGACAATCCGTATAAAAAGGCGAGGATTTCGATGTAAAATCACCAAACGGACAAAATGTCCTCAGTTATCAATGCTGACGAACCATCTACCTCCAAGTCGAATCAAGAAGTATTAATTCAAGAGCTGGACGATGATATTACCTTTATTGGTGAGGTACAGCGAATGTCAAAAATCTCCAATATTGGACTTGAACAATCTGTAAAAGCGAAAAAAGATGGAGTTTCGTACGAAACCAGAACACCACGCAAAAGAGTTAAAGATCGAGCTGTGTATCTCGATATTCAAATATACTCTCACAACGCCATTAAAGATCAAACCCAGGATGAAGTGTGGCGAGCAGATCATAAAAGAATTAAATACGTATCAGACAGCAATCTCTCTCTAGACGTCATCCGAATTTTAAACTCGGCCAATCGACTTAAGAGAGTTATCGAAGAAACCGAGGGAAAGGTTGTTTTACCACCATCCAATTTCTTTTAAACCAAATCTGCGTATAATATTCAGATTTTAAAATTAGTTTATTATTTTAGAAATGGAAGAGTAGCAATTAGAGAAAAAATCCATGTTACAAATCAAGAAAAATAAATAAACTTTGTTGGTTTTAACATCTTTTGTGTGAGTGTATTTGCGGGAAAAACAATGTCGTCAGACGACGAATCTAGCTACGAAAGTGATAGTGAATTAGATTTCACTTCATTAAACAATTTAAATTACAAACAATTTTATCATATTAAAAAGCTAACTCCAAAATATCCCGAAAGTGGAAATGTTCTCAAATTGACGTACAACTAGCCTTATTTAATTTAAAACAAATTCCAGCCCGTTTGTTTTTTACGGTTTTTAAAAGAATCTTAAAGGAAATTAAAGACCATATTAAAAGTCAAGCTAGCGATTACGAATACTTGCGGTTCACTATACAATCGGAACTCTTAGACCATCCCATTAATATAAAATTTATAAAAATTGACAAATTGACTGTTTCGCGAGTAATGATCCATATCGCAAGAATTGCGCAGTGATTTAAAATTTGACGTGATTCTTCTAAAAGAGCCCCAAAAAATTGGACAAAATTGTTTCTCGTTATGAAATAGGAACATTATCGATATAGATGCATTTCTGAAAACCAAAACTAACTTTTACTATGTTGATAACAAAGATTATTGGTGTGTAGCGAGATCAATTATTATTGGTAAAAAATTGGCTGATATTGCTTATGCTAAAACACTTAAATTACCGTTAACAAACATTTTAAAGGAGTATCGCACTTTAACCTTTTTTTCGAAGTAGATAACAAACTAAACAGGCGAAAGAACTACACACTACCGTTGGGATCCCGGAAGGGGCAGTTGGTGTATCAGATATAGAAAAATTTCAAAATTATTTAGCCCCAAAATACCAAATTATAGTGTTTGATGCTGGGGAAAATTTTCAAATCTATTATAAGGGAAACATCACTTCTGAATTTAAAATATTATTAGTAAAAATTGGTTCGCATATGCATGTGGCAAAGAATCTGCATGATATCTGGGGCCCTATTCTGAGACAGTCGTTAGGGGTGTTAACCACTGAAAATCGTTGTTATTGTAAAAATTCGTCGTTAGAGAAATATTTAGCAATTCTAAGGCGACCGGTACGGATAATAGTCGCTAGTAGTGACTGAAAATAGTGGGTAACGTAACGACTGGTTTAGAGCAGTCTTTAGCGACGCTACCCACCGATTTTCATCATTTTCAAAATGGCAGCGAATAATTTGAGGCTTGAGATTTTAGCTTTAGCGGCAGAAGATGACGAAAATGAATTATTTCGACGTGATTTTCGTCGTCAAAGAGTATTGAGAGATAGAGCTAAAGCCTTTGAACTCTGTTATTATCGATTTTAACGCCTATTTCGAGTCAAGAAGGATTTAGTGTATGGTCTTACTGAGAGATTGGCGGATCGTTTGTCCGGGAACAATGCCCTGGCATTATCTGTTGATATCAAGGTATTATATTACTGTCTTATTTGCTTCTAATTTATTTCAACGTTTAAACGTATTATTTTTCTTTAGATCCTAATTGCTTTGCGTTTTTACGCGGTTGACTCATTTCAACTTGCTGTGGCGAAAGATTTATATCTTGCAGTTGGTCAGCCCACTGTAAGTCGATGTGTTGCACATGTAAGCCGAGCTATTGTTGACATAATGATGCCACATCACATAATTTCCAAAAACAGATGCGAAGCAATTGGAAATTAAAATAGGTTATGTTTAATGATTTAAGATTAATAATTAAACAAATGACCTAAACTATAAGATTTAATAATTATGGATTTAGCCAAGTAGCGGGATTCCCAGGAATAATTGGAGCAGTGGATGGGACACACATTGCTATTGTTGCTCCACCGACTACTGATGAAGACTATAGAGAGCATTTATATGTTAATAGGAAAGGCTTCCATTCCATAAATGTGCAACTTGTAAGTTCTTAAATGCGAGTAATATGTGTACAATCAAAGAAAATAAAGCCCCAGGAATGGAAGGTGTAGCTCCGTCTAGTGGAGCTTTTGCGCCTCTCGTTTTTAAAGATAGACCGGGTTGCGTTAACCGTTTCCGGTTACTCTGATTTGCTCTGCCGGAAGTTTCTAACGCAACCAAAACACGCGGCCAATAATATCAAACCTTCCATTCCTGGGGCTTTATATTCTTTGGTACAATTATCATTAACGGCTATTTAATCTATAGATTTGTGATCACAATCTTCAAATTTTGAATACAAATGCCAAATTTACTGGGTCAGCTCATGACTCTCACATCTTTAAGATGTTACAGGTTTCAACATACCTTGAGCAGTCGTTTATAAATGGAACAAAAAACTCATGGCTACTTCGTAATATTAATAGAATAAATTCTAAGATACTAATATTAATAAACGTTCTTAATATGCCGGAGACAGTGGCTACCCATTACGCCCATGGTTGTTATCACCCAACTGCTGCGGCACGAATTATCTATGCATGTTGTACATTGCATAACATCCGTCGAGATGGGGACCACCAGCCAGAAGATAACGAATTCTCTGATACAGATAGTGATGGAGGTGAGAGCGACGAAGAAAATGGACCTAGGCGAAATCATCAAAGGCAAGAACGACGACGAAGGGCTATAGATGTGGATGTGCCAAACTACATTCCATGAGCTAATGAAAATTGGCTGGCCCAGGGCCAAGCAACTCGCAATCTAATTGTCAGATAGTTTGAGAGACCAAATAGATAAGTTTCTTGAAACAAAAGGCTTTTATCAAGGCCATTACATATATAAATAAAAATAATATATTAAGAGAACTTCCTTAGTATTAATATATTATTTTCATGTATCTATTTAATGACACTAGAAGTTTGAAAATATTCGAACACGAGCGTAGTTGGCTAGTGTCGGCAACATTGTAATTAATACAATGGCTAAAGGTACACGTTTACTTGCACCTAAATTTTAAAATATCACAGTATATAACTAATAGTTTCCTTTTCCACAGTCCTACTTCCTATAAAAAAATTAATGATTACCGGTATTATTTGAAGTACAATTATAAAACTGTCTGATAATAAACCAACAATAGCGAGTATTTAAAAGCATTTTATTAAAAAAATGTAATATTGTTGAAAGACACTTATTCTTTTGGTTGAAAGTAACTGCAAAATGGATCAGCTATTCTAAATACTGCATCAGCAATTTGACGAAGAAGCTTACTTTTTTCATGCTCAATCTCTTTGATAGTTTCACTAGCTTTTGCATAGTGCTCAGTTCGTGCTTAATATATCAACCCTATGTTTGTATTTTGTTTTGAAATCAAATATTTTTCAAAACTATTACACTTTTTTGAGGCCTATTGCCTTCAGGTGATGGTGAAGATCTCTTATGACTAGAGCTTTTGACAGTGTTTGTAGCATCTGCATCTGAAAATTTACATAATTAGTACACAAAAAAATAAGATTGGTAAATTAAATTAAAATATTACAAACCATTTTGTGTTGATAATGATTTTAAATGAGCTTACCAATTACAGACGAGGTTGTACGAGAACCTACTTCAGTTTCAATGTCTTTTTCATATGCTGAAAAAAATGACTGGCCAATTGACCCTTTAATGCTTTCGGCTGTAGAGGTGCTAGGCAGTGACTCGTAGATAGATCTTTGTGGCTTCTTGTTCACTGAAGTTTGGTTTTGATGATCATTAATTAAGGGTGAACTATGTTGAGGAGGTGACCCTAAATTATTAGGAAAGTAAACAAATTCATTCGTAACTACGTCCAATCTTTCTGTGGCTGAAGATTCCGCAGTCTGAATTTCTGATGGTGCTGCCAGTGATGATACTGTCCTACCATTTCCACAATGCTGTAATTGATTTGGCATTAATAACTTGAAATGAAAATATTTCATTACAAATTGCTTCTGTATTTAAGCATAAAGTTGACTCAAATACTTACGAATGTATCATTATCATCCGAAGCGAATCCAGCCTCGACAATTTCAGGATCTCCTTCCACACAAATTGGTCCAACAGAGCCAATAACCTACACTCAATATGATTAAGATCAATATCTTTGGGTCGTTGACCACCACCCGTTGGCTTTCTTTTCGCCTGCCCGCTTTAGATTTGGTATCCGATTTCCATTCGATCCATTTCTGAAAATAAAATGTACTTGATCATTCATTTCGATTATTATTTAATGAAAATCTATACATACTCGTTACCAACTGGCAGCGTCTTTGTTAGGTCCAGCACCGTAACTATTTAACTTAAAAGTTATTTCTCCCCACAATTTCTGGGACATTGGTTTTGTGAAGCTGGGGGTGAATTTCCATGAATTCTAACAGATTAATCAATTGCCTTTCGGTAACTTTAGGTGCACGTTTCGGTCCCATTTTTTAAAATTTAAATCTTATTTGAAGAAGAAAATCCGAAATACCTAGGCTAAACAATAAGCTAAGAAAGAAAGCACACGGCCGTCGTCTGTTGAATCACGTGGTTTATTTTAACGAAATTATATCCGATAAAATACAGCTCTTTGATTGGCTCGTCTATCTCACGTGATGCAAAAAACCCTAAAACTCCGGTGGTAATCCCAAGTTACCGACTTTTCTCCTAACGACCATTCTATCCACTATGCTTAGAATACGAAATTTTTGATCGGTATGAAAAAGTCGCTAAAGAGAAATCGGTAAAATAGTGGTTAATATTTTAGTCGGTAAGGTAGCGACTATCTCAGAATAGGGCCCCTGGGGTGGTAAAAGCTCATGCGTGGATTGTGAAAAAATATTCTATTCATCAGAACATCGTGATAGACATCATTGTTTCGCGCCGCAAAATATTAAATGTAAACGATGTTCGGGACTCAATTTCCATGAAATTCCAGACATAACTTTAAAACGTTGCAAAGATTGCAACCGCTATTTAAAATTAGGTGAATGTTACGAAACTCATATAGAAAACGGCACTTGTAAACTCTTACACAGATGCGCTCTGTGTTTTAAGCTAGTAGATACGACAAAACCTCATCAATGTCAAACTAAATCTGAAATGTGTAAAGTGGAACTCGACCCAAACCAACACTATGTGAAATCTTCAAATTTTAAAAATAAACCGCGATCCTACGTTTATTTTGACATTGAAACTGTTGTTCAGGATAATGTTCATAAGGCCGTATTGCGCGTTTCGCAAACCGAGCTTTTTGACCAACCAGTTGAAACAAACATTTTTGAAGGTGAAAATTGTGTGGATGGTTTTTTAAACTATTTATTTCAATATGAGAAAATTGCAATTAATGACGGAAAAAATAAACGAGCAACCATAAGGTCAAAATTTTCGAATGTCATTGTTATGGCGCATAATTTAAGATCATTCGACGGTATGTTTATTATTTCTAAATTAATTAAACGTGTCATCCCCGAGGTTATTTACGACGGAGCGAAAATTTTAAGTATTTACATTAAGAGTGTAGATATTCGATTTGTAGACTCTCTAAATTATATAAACGCGCCGTTAAGAAGTTTCTCTAAAATGTTCTCTCTCCCCGAATCTAAAGGCTTTGTCCATACATATTTTGGACGCGTGAAACTTTAAATTATTTGGGACCTCTTCCCGATGAGAAATACTTTGAACCCAATAAAATGAAAGAACCGGAATATAGACAATTAAAGGAGTGGTATATGCAGAAACAATTGGAACCAATCTATTGTATTAAATCAGAGGCAAAAGCCTATTGTTTATTAGATTGCAACCTCTTAAGAATTTCAATTAAAAAATTTAGACAGCTTTATCAGGATTTGGTTCAGATAGACATTACCAATTATAACGGTATATTTCTATCAGGAGCCCTTAACAATGTTTATATCGACCTATTCCTTGAACCGTTTACTTTGTGTACCATTCCAGCTAAGGGTTTAGCAGGTCGGCAAAATCAAAGCACTATTGCTCTAAAATATCTAAAGTGGTATGAATCGGAAAATAAACTAGCACTCCAAACAGTTAGATCCCCGGGAGGAGAAAAGGCTGTTGGACAATACTTCTTGGACGGTTTTAGTCAAGATCCCCCGATAGTCATCGATGATTTAGGTTGTTACTGGCATGCTTGTCCAACCCACTACCCCGGCCAAAAATGGAATAGTGTTTTAGGGAAAACATTTAAGGAAATATATGAGCCTGAGTTAGATCGTAAATTCTTTATTGAAGAAAACTTGCCAAATTTCAAATACATTCAGGTTTATGAATGTAAAATATTGGAAATGTTGAAGAAAAATGCGGAAGCAAAAGCCTTTTTCAATAAACTTAAGTTAATTCCGAGTATTAACCCTAGAGATTCCTTAGTTGGAGGACGTGTAGAAACAATTAAACTGTACCATGAAATAGACCCCTCAATTGGAGAACAAATCCGATATTTTGACTTTTGTAGTCTGTATGCGTATTGCTTACAAAAAAGAATATGGTTGTAAAAGTGTTAAAGTTATCACACACAGCTTTGATTATGCTCCTGACGCCTATTTTGGAATAATTAGTTGTCGAATCCTCCCCCCCCCCCCAGAGACCTCTACTTACCCGTTCTTCCCTACCGTTTTAATACGAAACTTTATTATCCTTTATGCGGAAGTTGTGTGATAAATAATGATGAAAAATGTACCCATAGTATTGATGAACGAGCTATAACGGTAGTCTTACCCTCGGTGGAAATTCACTACTCAATAAAAGAGTGTAAATATCAACTGTTAGAAATTTTCGAGGTGTGCCATTACAATATTACAACCAATTTTTTCAAACCATATGTTGACATTTTTTTAGAGCAAAAGTTAAAAATTCAGGATTTCCACCCAATATTAAAACATATCAAGAGCAAAAAGAGTATTTAGACGCAATATACGAAGCGGATGGAGTAAGGTTAGAGCCTGAGGAAATTGTTGATAACCCATCCTTAAGAACCTCCGCGAAATTGGCGCAAAATTCGGTATACGGTAGAATGGCACTAAGAATGAATAAGACCACAACTAAAATTATACATAGATACTCTCAATTGACCGAGATTATAGCAGACACAACGAATAAATTAACAGACTTTCATTTAATAAACCCCGACACGGCCATGATAATGTATAAAAAAAGTGAGCTGGCACCAACGTTTCGCAAAGGTAATGTAATAATTGCTGCCTTTGTCACCAGTTATGGGCGTATTCATCTGCATAAATTAATTAATAAGTTCGGAAAGCGTGTAATTTATTTTGACACAGACGGTGTGCAATTTACACAATCACCAAACTATGGGCTACCCCCCTCGGTGGTAATTTAGGTGAACTTACGTGCGAGACCCCGAATACATATATAACAAAATTCGTGTCCACCGGGCCAAAAAGTTACAGCTTTCAACTTTAAAATAATCAGACAATTATAAAACTAAAAGGGATAACTCTTACCAGGGATAATTCAGATATCATCCATTTCGACGCTTTTAAACAGATGATTTTTGTACCAAATACCGAGTTTAAGGTGAAAATTCCTTTTAACGTAATAAAAGATAAGTACAAAATGCTTTTACGTGTTGGCAACTTAAGTAAAACTTTCAAAAAAAACATTTTGTAAACGTGTGCTAAAAGAGAATATCTCTAGTGTTCCCTACGGCTATTTCGAATGTGAAGATGGCGAATTGTAAAATAAAATTGTCATCTTTTAATTATAAGTCTAAAAAACATGTAACAAAAAACACGCAAAACAGGTTTCATTTAACCACATAGTTATCGTAAATGAAATCTCTTCCGAAAATCGAGTAAATACTTTATTTTTTAGCAACCTAAGATTTAAACTTTTAACTTCCAAAATTGAATTTTTACTAAAAAACGGGAATTAATGTATAATTTTTTGGTGAAGGAATTATTATGATTTATTTTTTATCCAAAAAATTTTATTTTTGTATGTTATTTTTTGAAAGTTTATATAACTGGTGAAGGAATGCTTTTTGATAAGAAACATATTATACATTAATAAAATAATTTTTTAAATTTAAAATGTGTTTGTTGATTTACTAACAAACTACGTAGTATGTTGTCTTTGTTTAAACAGTAATGTCTTATATAAAATTTCTTTCACCATTTCGAATGATGGTGTCAGGGCCTACTATGTTAGGCAAATCATCATGGACGAACTCACTAATTAGATGGAGGAATGAATTAATCGATAAACCTCCTATTAAAATTTTTATTGTTATTCGGTTTGGCAATCAGGTTACCATGATTTATCTCAATTTTTAACCGATATAGAGTTTATTCAAGGACTACCTCCAATGGACAGCGAGTTTGGGAATCAACTAGAAATTCCTTACTTATTATTGATTATCTAGCAGATGAACTTTGCAAAAATGACCAAATTGCTAAATTGGTTACCGTCGACAGTCATCATTATGAAATTTCCGTCGTATTAATCGCTCAAACTTTATTTCCTCGAGGCAAACAATCTCGTTTAATCTCTCTTAATATGTCATATCTAAATCTGTTTAAATCTCCTTGAGATTTAAGTCAAATTCAATATCTAGCTAATCAAATATCTCCAAATAATACAAAAATAATTAAAATGGCCCACGATATGGCTACTAGCGAACCTTACAATTCACTATTTATAGACACATCTGTCACCACTCCAGATAACTTACGATTAAGATCGTACACATTTAATCAAAACGGACCACAACCCAGCAAACACAAACACGTCCTATGGACATCCGATAGACGTCACGACACTCGGATCTTGCCTTCGTCCGTAGGACATCCCAAAATCCGGGGTTGACGTCGGTTGGACGTTAAAGGACGTCCAAATGTCCGGTCTGTCTATAGCCGTAGTACGTCCCGGGGACGAGTTTTCGGACATCCAACGGCAATTACGGCGGTCGTCCCCTGGATGTCTTTCTATAATACCTAGAGTTGTCTTTAGGCCTTTAATTTGGTTCAATCATGGCTCAATAGGGATGAAACTAGGACGTTCATTGGATATCGTATTCTGAACAAATAATTTAAAAAGCCAAACTTGATATTAAAATTTTATTCAAAACATTAAAATACAAGATAATGGAAAAAATCCAGCAACAAGTGTACAATTTGATTGTAATAACACGAACTCTGCAAGTATTAGCAGTTAACATATAAATTACAAATCTTCTATAGTTATTTAATTTTTATATAACAAAATAAATTTCGAACTAAACAATTAAAAAAGTTAATAACCTTCCTTATACAAATGTAAAAAAAAACAATAAAATTAATTTTAAAATCAGAAGCAAAAAAAAATTAAGCCATTTAATACTATTCCTCAAAAAAATTAAGACTATCGGATGAAAAATGTACTCTAGAAATTACTGTTTCTCGAAGCTTAATTTTAATATTTATACAAATCTTACTTTTGGAATTACAATTTAACTATGTAAAATATCACAGTATAAAATAAAGCTTTAGGCGAACCGTTCAGTGAGAGTAATGAATAATTAACTTAAAAAGTTAAATTGAAACATGTACAGGTCCAAAATGAACTTTAAAAACAGCGAACCTTCCCTAACATTAGGAGAATTACACGCAAATCTTACTTTTGGAATTCCAAATTCAATATACAAAATACAACAAAATGAAATAAAGCTTAAGGCGAACCACTCAGTGAGAGTGATGAATAATAAACTTAATGAGTTAAATTGAAACATGTACAGGTCCAAAATAAACTTTAAAAACAGCGAACCTTCCCTAACATTCGGAGAATTCAACGCAAATCTTACTTTTGGAATTACAATTTAACTATATAAATTATCACAGTATAAAATAAAGCTTTAGGTGAACCGTTCAGTGAGAGTAATGAATAATAAACTTAAAAAGTTAAATTGAAACATGTACAAGTCCAAAATGAACTTTAAAAACAGCGAACCTTCCCTAACATTCGGAGAATTACACGCATAACTTACTTTTGGAATTCCAAATCCAATATATAAAATATAACAAAATGAAATAAAGCTTTAGGCGAACCACTCAGTGAGAGTAATGAATAAAAAACTTAAAAAGTTAAATTGAAACATGTACAGGTCCAAAATGAATAGACATTGATCAAACATTATTTTCTTCCTACCTCTGTAAAAGACACATTAAAAAAATCGAGTTAAAATCATTAAAAAAATCAAACAGTTTTTAATTAAATACTTACTCTTATGATTTATTATCAGCAATACTAGAGATTACTATGTTATAATCTTTAACGTTTGTGTAGAACGCATTATGTACTTTATGGTGACCGATTCCAAACTATCGAGTAATGGCGTCGTACAAAAGAAACTACAAACTGGGCTACCAGATATTTTAAAAGGACTTTAGCTCGGCCAACTTAGATCAGCTTTTTCGCAGTAATTGGCTGTGATTGTAGAAATAATTCATCAAATGAAAATAATGGAAATAAAAATTAAGAAAATAATAATATAAAAAAATTAAGAACAGAAAAAATTAATTAAATAATTAAGTAGTTTTGATTTAACACGTAATTTCATTAATTCACGTTAAATAAACTCGTAAATTTAAATAATAATATTCTTAATAAAATTAATATTTTGTGGTTCATTAATCATTATCAGCTCAAATACAAATAAAGGTGAAAAAAATTAAAATTAATTGCTGATAAACGCACCTCTAGATAGCATTGATGGACGAAACATTTCGGACGAATAGTGGAGATCCATGCGACGTCGATGGGGCTGAATATCGGATGTCGCGAAATTGGTTCTACGAGGACTAAAATGGGACGTCCGTTATTCGTCCCGTAGGACGAATTTTGGACGGGACCAAGCTGGGCTCTATGGACCATGCTGGGACGTCCCAGGGACGATTTGTGTTTGCTGGGTATCTGATTGAAATTTATGAATATTGTATCGAATACGCTTGCTATATCGCTCTAGCAAAAATCCATAGTCATGATGTGATCGTACTAGAGAACAAAAAAGTCCAGAGTGTCGCCCGATTTGTAAACAGCCGTCCAATGAGACCCTGGAAGAGTGTCAGGATCGGTGTTGATTACGAAACAATATGATTTTTTTTTAATTGGAGGTTTGGGTAATCTGTTAGCTGGAAATACTCCGATAAATTTATCTCTCGATCGTGGATCACACTTAAGTATAGATTGGATTTGATTAGTGTTCAACTTTCACGTCAGCGTCAAAATGCATAATTTTTCATATTGATCTTTTGTTAAGTTGATTCCCCTAATAGATGGCTTCAAACTTCCGTCTACTTTCTTAAAATGTCGCACGTCGAAAGTCTCGTTACATTTTACGAGGTACGTGTCTCTTCCTAGATCGTATGCTTTGTCACAAACTCCAATGTCTACGGTATATACGGGACTTCGTTTTTTTAATTTCATCGCGGATGACACTATTGTAGCGCTAACACCAAATATTACGATCGCGAGACCCAGGAGAACGTGTACTTCACCCATGGTTAACAAAATGTTGAATAAAGATTGTAGCGCTCTACACTTGAATTTTAACCATTTCTTGAGCGTAAAACCCCCCTTTAATTATATTGCTGGTCAAATCTTTCACAATATACATACAGGGATCTCTCGTAATTACTCTATGAATTTCAAATATTTCGGCTGTAAACGTTCCCCTGTATACTTAATCAAATGTTGATTTTGCAACGGCTAAGCGAACTTTATCCCCAATTTTTAAAGTTGGCTTCCCAATCATGCTAAAATTACCATAATTTTTTTTCCAAATTGTCGATTCATTGTTTTTATTGACATCTTTAGGGGCGATTCCCGTTGTTGAATGTTTTCGAGCGTTATAAGCTTTTGCAATTAATGGTAGTTTATTAAGATAATGTAAATCACCGGCCTTGGTAATTATTTTAAAAATTTTAGATTTTACCGTGCGAACAAGTCTCTCAATCATAGAGGCCTTTTTCTCGGAATATGTGAGGTAATGGTGTATGTTATAACGCTTTAAGAGAGAACGAAATGGAGCGTTTCTAAATTCTGACCCCGCATCTGTACATAAATTAAGGGGTACCCGTTTTTTAAAAATATCTTTGAACGCCCTAATAATCTCGCTCGAGGTTTTATTTTTTATTGGATGAATAGAAATGAATTTACTTAAGATGTTCTGAACTAATATCGTAAAGCGGTAATTGTTATTAAAAGTTTGTTAAAGAGGGAGGTCTAATAAATCGGCCATACATGTCTCGTCAATAGTTGTTACATATAATTTGTTACGTTTAAAATTTAATCTCCTAGCTCTGTGTTGTGTGTAAGTTGTTTGTTTGTTGAGAAAATTTTTAATTTCTTTTTCCGAAATTTTGGGAAAAGTTTTTCTTAAACTAACACTGTTAGAATAACTGTATGGGTTTTCAACATCGTAATAAACTTTACTTAATTGATTTCTGTTTTTGACACCACCATCTTTATATGTATGTGTAGCAATAATAGAAACAGATTATAGTGAAAGTTTTTATTTTAATAAATTAAATCACATTTTAAGTTTGAAACATTTTGTACAATATCAAAATATAATTGACTTTCTACTATTAATGGGTCAAGGCCAAATTCCTTTTGGAATCTAACAACAATATCATCAAAATTTAATTGTGGAATGGCTAATAACAACATATTTTCCACTCGGTCTTCAAAATTTGTGCTAAATCCTAGTTTACAAGAGACATCATGAGTAATCGAAGATTTACAATGCGGATTCTCACAATTCTCGGTAATTTCAAACATTTTATCCGTGAGCTCGTGTACAATTATGCCACGCACAATATTTTTTGCCGACAAAATTAAATTAATCTCCTGATCAATTGTATGTTTACAATGCTTCAATCTTTTCCACCCTGCTTGGTTGAGAGTAAAACCATAATTTGTTGAATAAAAAAGATGATACAAATGGTTTTTTCCTCTTGGGCAAGCTCGTACATCCACGAGTTTTTCCTTTTGTCCCTTGAAACAGTCGATTTTTATTTTTGAACCTTCAAGAGGGAGCCAGGAATGAAAACTAGCAACTTGTTCTTAAAAAAAATCCGTTATTTCCTTTTCAAATGTGAATAGAGCTTGCCAGGCTTCCAAACTCAGTTCAAATTCGGCGCAAGTGTCTAGTCTGTAAATTTTGATGGATGGGTTGACATAACCTAGCACCGTCACTTCTTGTTTAGGCGAGAGACTGTGAGTTCGAGACATCTTTACCATTACGATTTCACGAAGCAACTAACCAATCTTTGCACCGTTGATTGTTTTTTATTCCGTAATATAAGTAACCTGACGCTCTTGGTTAATGACAAATCGGTTTTCGTATTCTCCAATAATAATTATGTTTTGAATATTAGTTTAGGGGGAAGCAAACTTCATTACCATCCGTAAACTACCATTTCGTTGAATTGAGAGATTGTTAGAGTTTGCCGAGGAGTCGTAAGTTAAATCAAACGCAAATAATGTATTACCGTTTTTATAATTTTTGTAACCAATACAATTACCAGAGTTATTTCCGATTAAATCCATTGCCGAGAATAGTGAATAATATAACTTAGTGTAGAGGTTTTTATTAAAATCTGGAGTTAGAGCAGTTTCTGGAACATTCTGTTCATCCAAAGAAAGTTGTAAGAACGAGAGATTATTATGGTTAAATTGAAAGGGGTTTTCTCGACTGGCGCCATTGTAAGCAGAATTGTTTACCATTCCGATTATTACCCGATTTGGAATTTTACCTAAAAAAATATTGGACTTCACGAAATCGCTCGCGCCTGCTGAGATTGTCAGAGTTTTAACAACAGTTGGTGTTAGATCGTACAAAGCTCTTTGTTTCTACAGTATCGCATTATGTTCCAGCTGGAGATCTGGATTTACAAGAATGGCATCTTCGACAATCAATTTATATTTATTATTAACATCTTATTGGGAAATTCATCGCAATTTTTCAAGAGTCGAATTCCTAAATTCACTTTGTTTAAAAGAAATTTGTCTTTTTTACAAGGATCAACATGAAGTCTACCCATATATTCACAAAGTTTCGATCCTGCAATAGCTTTACTTATTTTTAAAATTCCATTGTTTTGTTTATCTTTATTAACATCCTCAAAAGCTAACGCTGGGTCGCAAAACCCGTCTTCGTAATAGCCTTCCGCGGACTTGTAAGATTGTTTGGCTCCTTTATTAAAATTTAAAACTGTTGCTAAATATGCTAAAAACGGATATCAGTTGTTGCTAGATTGTACTAAAGTCTCATTCATAAATACGTCTATTTGACTAAAAATAGAATGCAATGGAAGGTTACACAGGGAGACTTTTTTTCGGCTGCAGGTATATCTATTAAAATCCCGTTTTGTTCTTTTTTAACACGAATTCGAATTTTAAGCATTAAGTTCGACATGTCGATATAATAATCTCCCCCGGGGATAGAAAAATCAATCTGTGTAGCATTAGACAAGGAACCTATAGGGAAATAATCTACAAATTTATTCCCCTCAATATTTCCATTAAACAAGGGTTCGTTAAAAAGCTCCAACTCCGAACACATAGATTCAAATTGAGGCATAATGCTTTAGTCAAGAAAATCGGATTTGGTTCTGGGTCGTTTTTTTGTTTTATTGCGTAATTTTGATTTGCGCTTGTGTCCTCTCCGAACTCCAGAGCCTTTCTGTGTATTTAATATGGTATCACCGAGACTATTTAAAAGATTTGTTCCGGAAATTTTACTATTTTTTTAACGACTCCTTAAAATTTTGACCCGCAACAACATCGTCCATAATTCTTTGCCCCATAACCAAACCTTGGATACTGAGTGATTTAGCTACGGGTCGAAAAAGAGGTGTTACGAATCTTGCTAAACTTTTAAAAATTGACCAAAATCCACGACCAGTTTGATATTGACTTCCTCGAAATAAGTTATAGCCACGGCCTGTTTGTTGGTAATGGGTATAATATCTAACGTTTACAGCTCTGGCCGCTCTTGCCTTGACTTTAGAAATGTTTGTCGCCACTGTACAGGGAAATTAAAAGTATTGAAGGGGTCTTCCATTAAGATTGCTTTGCAGGTTATATTCCCTTTAAAAGTGAATGTCGAGTTCAAAGAACTCTGACCCCGTTTTGCTGTTACTCTGACAACGAAACTACTTTCAGAGTTACAATTTTATGATGAAGAGTGATAGCTTTAACAAGTATGTGCTCGTTTCTAAATAAAACTGACATCAAAAAGGATTAAATATAAATGACTAAGATTTATTATTGTAATGTGGTACTATGTTTAATTTGAAAATAAAAATCACCTGGTTTTAATACGTACTTTAAGTTTGTTGTTGCGACGCGATGTTTTCTAGTTAGAGGGTTTATAGCGAAACAATCCTAGCAGCCTCAAACTCAAAGCGTGACTAACTGTAAGTAATATCCTAAGCTCCTCTGTTGTAAATTCCGACTTAAAACGAAATAAATGTAAATGCGTAAGAAAACAGTCACCAGTATATAGAGTTACCAATTATATTTTAAAAAATATTAACTTAAATTGGCTTTTAAGACCGTGACTGTTAGACGCTACGCATTGTCTTTCATTTCAAATGGAAACTCTTGGACTGCTGAAATTTATTCGTACTGCTTATTAAGCAGTGACCTTACCATACAAATTAACATGGATGATTGTTAAATTTCAAATAGCAACATGTAACCGGATTTAACCTAATCGAACTATAGTTAACAAGACGGTCAAGCCCGTCACCTCTCCTCGGAGAGGAGTTACTTCATTTCCCACGCGTCGTCCCACAGTACTATAACTACGTTTAATCAAAACTGTTATCACGGCGATACATTTTCATAAGAAAATAAGAAACCAGGCCAAAATTTTAAAATTGAATATGTTTAATATATTTCACTAAAAATATTCCAAATTTTACGAGATTTTATTCCCGTTGCTGCTACATTGAAAGTGTATTTGTAACCTAGTTGTTCATTCTGTTTGTAAGGGTGAAAAAAAAAGAAAACACAACACGAAATAGTTTATTTTCTTTAGACCAGGTTTTCACAACGACTTAAATTATATCAAACACTTACCAAGAATGTATTTATTTATATTTAGGAAGAATGATTATCCCATGTAGCACAGCGCGGTCGGATAGTAGTCGGTTAAGAGACTGAGAGTCGCTTAAAGGTCGGGTCGGTTTTGCCGACTGAAACCGACTACAGTCCAATGTTTTGTTTTTTTGCCATCGGCGGTTAAAGTGGGCACTAAGCAGACGGCCATTGCAACACTCCCAGTTCAATGTATTCTTAGGTGCCGACTATTTACCAACGCTGATTAAGATAACCATTTTAAAGTCGGCATTTGCAACCCTAAATTTGATAGTATGAGAGGTCGGCTCAACCAACCATTGACTGACCTCAAGTGAATCGGTCTTAGGTCGGTGAAATTAACTGACATACGGCTAACTAATGTACGACTGATCTTGTGGTCGTTTTAACCGACCTTTCCGTTTTATATGTGTTGTATGTGCCGCCTGTTTACCAACACTGTTTTGGTTTGCCATTTTACTGTCGTCAATAAGGACCCTTACTTTTATATTCGAAATGTCGGGTTAAACAACTATCTACCGACGTAAAATAAATAAACATAAAATTTTGATTATGAACTGATTTGCTGATAGGTAATTGTCGACTCAATTAATTGACGGTTTTACCGACTCTGTAATTAGATTCTGACTAGAATGAGAGTGGCTAAAATGAGAATGAGGATATGCTATTTGGGTAAGTGTCAACGACAATTTGCCACCCATATAACTAGACACGTTTATATAGTTGGCTTTACCGACAGGTCAGACATTTATTATATCCTTATTTTAAAATAGCGCTAGATTTTCTCATTTAAGTGACATTTATATTTTAAAAGGAAAATTTATTACAACAATCTATTCAAATACGTTAAAATAATAAATAACTGTGATTAATTTGATTGATATTCATATCATATTTTAATTTACGAGTTATAACAGATTTGACCTGCCACCTGTTGGTAGCATCTATTTCAAACGGGGAACTTAAGTTCGTTAGCCGTCTACCATACAAATATCTTTCCGTGCGTACCACGTGATACTCAGAAATCAGGACTCTGAGAGAGAAGGGGAAAGCCGGTAGCTGCTCGCTGCATGTCGTGGCCAAAAGTTTAAGTTTTACTTTATTCGACCTTGTTAAATTTATATCTCTATGGTGTAAATACTTGTAATGATAATTTAGATAATTTTTTAAATTTAAGAAGTTGAAAGATAACAGTGATCTATTATCTTCTTTAAAGAGCTATTATTCGTTTGAAAACAAGACAGTCGTAAACGATTAAACGTGTCCGTGACTGGTAAATTTAAGCCTTTGCTTTCTCAAATAATCATTTACCAATGCTTTGTAATATAGCTAAGCGAATTAATCATAATTATTAAGGCGTGTACTCAGATTTCCTACATTTATCTACCAAATATTGATTCAAAATATTTTTAAGTAATATTTTTAGCTGGATATAGTTCAGCTGATGATGTTAGTAATAAGCTAAAGAGCCTTCGAAAGACAGTTAACGTGTAGTCGTTTTAAGATGGTGTTTCGACTGAAAGTTTATTTTTTTTTAAAAGTGGGTAATCTGTCCTGTAATATTATTATTCTTAAGAATTTTTAAGTTGTTTACGGTTTGGTTTTCTTTAATTGATTTGAATGTTTTTGACGAAATTGTTAAAAAAAGGTTTGTATTAATTTTTCTGTATATTCCGGATTTTTTAAAGTTTGTAAGACATATGCTACCATTTTTTTATACACAGGTAACGATTTAGCTCCTAGAAATAACCAACTGGAAGTCTCTTAAGTGTTTGATTATTTTTGTTATATTGTGAATTGTACAATCTATTAACTTAATGTTATACCTTTGTATCTAAACCAAACTTTCATTAAAAAATTATATTTGACTTAAGCTAAATAAAAGTTCAGAAGAATATTATTTTATGTGATAAAATACTCTTATTAAGTAATTAGTTTTGCAATAAATTAATTTTCATAAAAATCAAGAAATAAATTTTATAATTAAATTGAAATTGTTTGCAGTTTCTTAGGGGAGTTAATTTGCCAACCTTTTCTTGGATAGAACATCCCGGTAATTTTGCGTGGTATCCATCATACTGAAGGCTCGGCAATAAAATGACCTATCAGATAATACTGTAAGCCAATATCGAATTCTTAGGTGGGAAAACAAACATTTAGATGTCAGCCAACTAAAGGTCTACTGGCGGTTAATTTGTGTATTTAGAAAAGGCCAACAGTAGGGCCGACTAAAAAACTACCAGCTGAGCAACCCACAAATAATAAGTCGGAAAAGAGGTCAATATGCTGTCGGCCAGTTTGTGTTACTTTTATTAGTCGGGCCAACCATGGCGCGGGTAGGACATCCCGACTAATCACCTAGTAGTGTATAGACACCACCCCCGACTTAGTCCCGACTAGTCGTCCCTACCAAAATCGTAGCGTTCGGGCCGACTAAAAACTACCAGCTGAGCTACCCACAAATAATAAGTCGGAAAAGAGGTTAATATGCTGTCGGCCAGTTTGCGTTAGTTTTGTTAGTCGGGCCAACCACGGCGCGGGTAGGACATCCCGACTAATCGCCTAGTAGTGTTTAGACACCACCCCCGACTTAGGCCCGACTAGTCGTCCCTACCAAAATCGTAGCGTTCGGTCCGACTGCTTTGTGCAACATGGGATGTTGCGACAATCGCCGGGCACGTTGAACGCCTTTCCTCCGTCTCGCACGGGGGGAAAGACAAAACGTGACCGGCGTTTGATTACCATCGCGTTAAGTGACGTAAATTTTAAGCAGCCAATGAAATACCGGGACTATTCGTTTTATTTTAAGTGCAGGAGTGTACGGGGGGGGGGGACCAACGGGTGGACTGAGAGAAAGGCTAAAATACGTCTCGACATAGACATTCTCCCTAGGTATAAATAAATACATTCTTGCACTTACTTAAACAATTATGAATTATCACAACGATAATGTCAATTTTAGAAATTACACAATTCTAAAGGTTTTACCACTTTAGTAATTAAGGAGAACGAGAATAGGGTTGGCCTGGATCAATGCAAATAAAACATCGTACACAAATATTCGCTCCCATTATCAACACTTTCGGTACAGTATAAAAGTGCGAAAAACCACTTTGAGGGAAAAACCCCAACACATAGTATTATAGGTCCTTAAAAATGAGGTATATACGAAAATAAAAGTTAAGCCAAAATTTTAATTATAAGTGGAAGCTCTTAGCAAAATTATGTCGATTCACGACAAAATCCCAACGAAGCGAAATTTTTTTATTATAAACTATGAATACTTTCGATAAAATTAAACAACCTCCCCGATCCTAGTTACAATTGCTAAAAGATGGCACGAATGCGCAACAACCTTCAGCCAAAATTTCGTAAAATTCAAGGTATCTCAAATTCTATGAAATAAGTTAGACCCCCACCCACTACGCAGATTCTAGTGATACTTAGGGGGGTCTGCAGTGCTCTCACCCCTTCTACGCCGTCTCTTCCTCTTGGGACGAGATACGGTTTCCTTCTTCTCGTCCGGCGTTTCCGTCTCCCTACCGGTTTCGTCACACGGAGGAGTCATCTCCTTGCCACGGCGGGGTGAAAGTCTTCAGTAACTCCCATGAAATCACAGGAGTTTGGGTCCCCCAGCCGATATGTCAAAGATGTCGCCCCTCAAACTTATCTCCCAACGAAGCCGTGATACCACGACTAGCGTCGGAAAGAATATGAGTTTTGCGCAATACGAGGTATCCACGTTTCTAGAGAACAGATCGATGACGCTTGTCGTAGTGCAGTGGTTGCGTGAGCTTCGAATCCTGTAAATTCAAGCGTGCATGGTCGATTGCATCATGCAGCCTAATTTTCAGTTTATCGGCGTACGTGCGTGCGCTTCGATTACCGGAAGTATTTCCTGGTATCAATTCCCAATCCAGGGGTGTGCGAAGCTCTCGGCCTAAGTTCAAAGCGGCGGGCGAATAATCTGTCGCTTTGCTCTGGCCTGAACGCAAATCAAAGCCTAATTCTGGGAGACGGGCTTCCCAAATCTTATGTCGTTCGACATAAGAAATTATCATTGCCTTTATAGTTCTATTCATCCGCTCAGTCAGACTTGCCTGAGCGTGATAAGTGGCCGTCGTCTTAGGGCGAATGGCGAAATCCAAACAGGCTCTTTTGAACTTTTTACTAGAAAATGCGGATGCATTATCAGTTATAAAACTTCATACATTTTCTCCCATATTTTCTCAGTACTAATTTTCCTAAGCGGGTAGAGTTCTGCCCACTTTGAAAAATTATCTAATATGACGAGTAGGTTATAATTTCTCTTGGAACGTTTAAACGTCTTGTTAGCGCATCGTCATGAAAATACTTAATGATTGGTACTCTAAGTCTCTTAGGTACCACCACTTTCCAAGCCCGTCCTCGTCCCAAGGAGCGATGTTTCTAAACAATAGGCCGTCTTTGTCCATTATATTCTGATCTAGTACTGTCTTGGCTTCCAATGCCGTATTTGGACTCCCAGAGCCTCTAACCCGCTCTAACTCAGCGATAATCCTCGCTTACCTTAAATCAGTAACTTGCGAACTTATGATGCCTTTCCTGTCAAAAGGAAACCCCCACTCCTTGGAAGAGTTTTCTCCCTCCGCCGAGACAGAAGAGTTTCCTCCGAAACCGCTAACGTCACCACCGCTTCTCCCTGACCATTCTCGGATTCGAGAGGGGCCCTGGATAAAGCATCCGCTACAACGTTCAATTTCCCTGGGCGGTATCGCACCTCGAAATTATAAGGTTGTAGCTCCAAGGCCCAGCGGGCAAGTCTGTCCGCCGGCTCCTTAAGGTGTCGAAACCACTTCAACGCTTGGTGGTCGGTTTCGATCACAAAGTCGGTGCCCTCGACATTCGGAATTTCTTGAGGGCGTATACCAAAGCAAGACATTACAATTTCGTCGTCGAGTAGTTGCGCTCCGGCTTACAAAGGCTATAGGGGTCATCCATTTCCCGGCTTTCTGCTCTAACACAGCGTCTAAGCCCTTTAAACTCGCATCGCATTTAATGAGAAAGCTCCTATTTTAATCCGGGAGCGCCAACTGCGCCGTGTTTTTAACCCGCCTTCTCAGTTCCCGCATAGTATTGGTATGGGTATCCTCCCAATAGTAAAGGCGAAGTTGTAATTCCGCTTGCATGCTCTGTAAAAAGCGATTTGACTATGGATTATTATTTTAGAGTTATCAACAAAACATAAAACCAATGTTCCCACTCTGGCAAGTCGGTATTAAGCGGGGGGAGGGTGTGTAAGTTCCCCCCTCTATAAATGGTTTTTATTTTTTTACGAAGCAACTAATTGTCACAAAATTGTGAACTAAATTTTATCAGATTCCTTACTGTAGCAAGCGCTTAACTGATGTCTTCGGAGATGTTCAGTGCCGTAGCTGAAGGGGGGTGCGCATTAATGTATACCCCCTCTTTTTTAAAAACGCATACATTCCGATGGGAACAGAAAGGTTTTAATTTTATAATAAAGTACTATTCATATTCTGTTTTTTTAGCTTACGGGGCTTTGAAAAATTTCCCCCACTAATCTCTAGGTCAAGTAGTAACGTCACTATAAGATTTTGAAATTACCCCCACCAAAGTGTAATCCCGTAATTTATCATTAGGCATATGACTTTTACTTGGTTTTTCTAGCTAAAGGGGGAACAGTACCGTAAAAACCTATTTTTCGTTCAAGCTGTAGGTTTTGGTATTAAAAATTACACAAACGAATTAAATTTTTATTAATAGGCTGAACCTACCGCTGGTGCTTAAAATAATGTTTTTAATTCTAATATTAATAGTTAACGAGATATAAGGTCCTAACTAAAGGGTAGTTTGCGCGCTTGCTCGACTTGTTTAGCTCCGGGGGTTAGAACTAGAACGTAATAACTAAATAACTTTAAAATTTAAAATTGTCAGACTTATTTTAAGCACTAAACCAGAGGCTGTACTACACGTAAATACACAAAAATAAAAGAGTTCAGCTTGAAATAGCGTAAAAGTAGACAATGGCCACAGAACTCTTTCCCCTTAATAATACTGATTTACGTAATGCAATTATTTTGTTAAATTACCACACTTGCGTCGAAACAAATACGTAGAAATAAATTTAATATCAGGTACTTGAACTTATTGACTACTTAATATTACAAAATTAATTTTTAAATATAAATACAGTATCTCTTTAATCTAATGAAAAAGGAACTATTCTCCATCTTCATCGTCGTCGGACATGTCTAAATTCAGTATAGGAATATTATTGCAATTATCTGAACAAAAACAGGCGTCTGTACAAAATAAGTCATTTCTCTGACAAGAACAATTGCCTTTGCAGCCACTTTTGCACCCACATTTTATAATTTTTAAAATGGCTTCTGGTGCTGGTAATTCGAAGTTGGTTATAGCTTCATATTTACCCAGGTTGTCTTTTTTTATTTTCCATCCCGAGTTTTCTGGGAGTGGTGTCTTAGGGTGGTTTTCTTTAGATCATTTCCAAACAAAACACAGGTAATGTGCTCTCAATATGTGTGGTTTCATTGCGCCCCTTGTAGGAGGGAGATTTTCACCTTGCAAACCACGCGAAGAACAAAGTTGCCAACGCAGGAGTTCAAGCGACATACTTCAAAAGGTTGTCCTCGATAGTTTTGTTTAATTCGGTTTTCGGGCATCCCAGTGAAGCGAATGCATTCAACATTTCATCGTCGCATTTCATAAATACTTTAAAGGACTTTTCTTTGTAATTGCCACAAGACTTTCCTGTTACAACAGATCCAGTAAACGAGTGGTAACCAAGTATTGCCCTTGCACGGTCCTCCCCAATGGCTTTATAAACTGTCGAGACGTTTAAAATATTGTTTCCTAGTTTGGTGTTATCTTTTTTTATGAAAAATGTGCGTTTTGGAAATGACGGTAATAAGTAAATAAGATTTGACAAATAGGTTTGCTGTTTTCTTGACATTTAAAGCGTGAAGGATAAGGAGTGTGTCGGCCTCTTCGTGGGAGTAATCTTCGAAAGAAGGATGTACAGGGACATTTGCCTTGGTAACAGACCCATACGTAATGAACTTCGGCTGTGTGCTAAAGTATATTCCCCAAGTATTGCGTTAGCTCTGTTTTTGTCTTAATTGAGGATAGCAAGTCTTTGAGTGATACGTGGGCGAAATTAGTAGTGTCGTTGATGTGATAATAAGTTGAATTGTTGTTTGTCCTTTTTTTTCGTGTTAGTTCCTTAAGAGAACCTTCCTTATAGGTGTCAAATATTACACGTATTTCGCCATAACCAAAAGCCTTCTTCTGAATTATACTAGTAAATAAATTCGCTAAATCTTGACACGTTTTAATGGAAGAATTATTTTTAATAGATTGTACTACTGCCATTCCATCAATGAGAAGTACGTTATGCGAACCTTTATCCGAATCGCTTAGGTCACAAATTCCGTATAGATTTTTTTAGCAAGTGATTTAATTTCCTCGGCATTCGCTACATTTTGGGTTAATAATTCTTGTTCAACCATAGAAATTGTGATATTCTCAAGAGTAGTGGTACAATGAGATAACTATATCGCGTGGTGGGGTTTGGTGGGAGGTGTATGTTAAATTTGCATAGAGTGTTGCTGGATGAGAGTTCTAAATCAGGAATGGCGGAGGTGTACGTTAAATTTACATTCGAATTTTTTGCTGGATGAGAGTTCTAAATCAGGAATGGTTGAGAGTTAAATTTCGATAGAGCTGGGTGATAGTTCGAGAGCATAGAGATAAGTTTATAAGATAAGAACTTGATATCGCGCGTGTGTATTTACTACGAGATAATACCGATGTATAAGACACGTCGGGAGAGACAAAAACATCATTCCGCCAGCTTTTATAAATTATTCTTTAACGAAAGTGAAGTAAGTAAGATTCGCAACTATAAAGATGCAATGTATATTTGTATTAAAAGTTGTTCTTTCCCCTAGAAGATGCCGTGTATTATTGATGGGAACTTTCTTCGTGCGAACGGCGAGTACGTTGTAAAAGAGGTGGCGTTTTTCATAACGGAAAGAGGAGAAAATGGAGTCTTCCACTTCAAAGCTCCGTTCCCATACGGAGACTTAACTATCAACGATAAACGTACAAATTCGTGGATTTCCCGTAATATTTGCAGTCTACTGTGGAAAGAAGGGTAAGATGACTTATCAGATGTATTCTCGCTCATTTCCGATAAGTCGACGAAGTTTTACGCCAAGGGCTCAGAAAAAAGTGTAATTTTTTCCAAACTCTTAAAACGCAATGTGGGAAACTTGGAAGATAATGGATGTTCTAAATATAGTTATCTCAATAAATTAGATTTGAAATTTAATTGTAGATATCACACTGGAAATAAGAGTTGCGCCTTGTATAAGTCGCGGCAATTAGCACAGTTTTTCAATAAAAGTAGTAAAACCAAATAAAAATTGTTTATTCCATTTTAATTTTTTTTTATTTAAACACATTTTGATCGGCATACTATCAATTTATACCGCTAGAACCGAAACCTCCACATCCTCTTTCAGTTTCATCTAACAGCTGTCGATTAAAGAAATCACGTATGAGTCTTTTTATTAAATTGAATAAAACTTATATTACATTCTACAGCTGATGAGTATATAATATATTCACAAATCAGTTGCGCTATCTTATCCCCCCTCTTAATTCTATATTTGCGATTTCCATGGTTGATGAGAATGACACAAACGTTCCCAGTATAGTCCTGATCAATTACACCCGCAAGTACATCGATGCCATAATGTAGCGCAAGACCGGAACGGGGTGCTTTAAATTATTATAATGATAATATTAGAAGCGTTAACTAAATAGGAGGATAAATGAGTACCTACGCGACCGTACGTGCCCTGCGGTACTTAAATAGGCAAATTCGTCTTCACCATAGTCCTATCCCCAACACCTATCACATAGTCATAAGCGGATCTCAAATCCATACCGGCCGACTGTGTAGAAGCGCTGGTTGGTGTAAACGCGAATCCAGTTAACTTAACGAAATTAACTTCCATTATAACGAAATTAACTTCTATAAAAATGAGAGAAAGAATAACTCGTTTTTGAACGTGAAATCTTTATATACAGGCTCGGAGAAAAACTCAAGTGTTTTCTATTAACAATTGAATATTTTACGAGCTTAATAAAGTGGTTCTGATTAATATGAGATTATCTTTTGAAGCTATTTAAAATACTTAATATTCTTTAAAAAAGAAATCCACTTAAACCGCGATTCCACCATTCGACGAAGACATTGGTGCTATTTAAAATAATTAATATTCTTTAAATAAGAAATCAACTTTCATATTTAAAAAGAAATCCTCTTAAACCGTGATTTCACTATTTGACGAAGACATTGAAGTTATTTAAAATACTTAATATTCTTTAAAAAGAAATCCACTTAAGCCATGATTTCACCATTTGGTGATAAATTAATTAATTTAATTGGAAAGTTTTCAAGGGAACGATTGTCCTCTCAAGTGATTTAGGGTTTTTAGTATAAAAAGCCGCGAATCCTCATTAAATTTATTCATTCTTTCCCTTCTATCGAGTGAAAGTAACAGTAGCAGCAGCATCATGGGAGAAGCAACACCAGTAGACATGAACGTGACGAAGCAGGTGCTTAGATTTTCGGTACTTAAGGAAACAGATTTCTTGAAATTATAGTTGAAAACTATCAAAATTGGTATCTAATAAAAATTGATGTTAACCAAATTAAACGCTACATCGATGTGCATTTAGCTACGCACGTCATTATTAAGAAACTTTTTGAGCAAATGGGACCGAACTCAAAAGATTTTATTAAGGTAGGACCATTTATTCTATTTTTTTAAGGTAGGACCATTTTTTCTATTTTATTAAGGTAGGACCATTTTCTAAGTGACATTCTAAAACGTGTTTTCATTAAATCTCAATCATTCAGAATGAACGTCGAATGGTTGGGCTGTCAATGGAGGAGGCGGATCAGATGGAGACGGTTCTAGCCGTTTTGAATGGAGAAGGTAGGAGCTCTTCGCATACCACCTCCGCTGCACCCGACGATGAGCTTGAGGACTATATTTCATCAGCCTTAATTTCAATAATCAATTAAATAAATTCACCCTCCCCACCAGGAAAGGATGGAAAAAAGAGACGCCCGGAAGATTTGCAAAACGGCTCTAAGAAATTAAAAAAAATATTGTAAATAAAAATCTTGAAAATATTATAGCTTCAAAAAACTATCTTAAACTTGAAATAAAAAAATGATTATGGTGAAATACATTTATTTGTTAATTAAAAGAAGATTAAATATTAGCGGTATATAAGGCTCTTATACAAATTCTCCAATCATTCGTTATTTGAAAATTTTCAGTTCAACTGTGCGCGAGTTCTCGTGTAGAAATGTTTTTATGCGTGATTTGTTCGAAAGAGTTTAGTCGGAGAGATGCTTTAAATCGGCATACTAGGGAGAAACATGAAAATAAGAAATTTTGTTGTACAATTGGTCAATATTATTTTACACGGAAAGACAACCTTAACCGTCATTTCCTTATCCACCAAAGAATTAATGGTGAAAACTTAGTGCGTAAAACTGAGATATCAACAACAATCGTCACTTCTATTTCGGATAACAATCTCACCAACTTAGCTTCGTCAAGTAGAATACTTTACCCCTCCCCATACCTCACTAGCAAATCCATCGTCCAAACCTAACATTCCCTCAATCCTCCCTTTAAACACCCCCTCCTCAATACGTCCTTCAACCTTATCCTCATCAACCCACCCTATTGCCCAACCATCCCTTCCTGAACCATCCGTAAACCAACGTGAGGAGGTTATAAACTTTGATGAACTTGACGAGGACCTACCCGAATTAGATGTTGAAGTGGCGGAAGCTTTCGGTGGCGCTGTTATCAGTTCCCGTTACACCCCACCGGAAAACATTGTTGAACCACGTATTCTAATCCGGAAAATAAAGGAATCCCTTATCGAATATTTGGAAACTCGTCTCCGAAAGAATGCTATTAAATGGTATTTTGTTATTCAAGCCTGCTATACGCGAGATGTAGCTGAAGGACAAACTGTAGAAGCACACCCATATTTAAGAAGCCAAACTTTCACTTCATTATCACCTGAGGAGTTAGCGAATCAAATCGATATGGGATTGGAGCGAATCGTGAAAGCCATGAAAGAATTTGAGGATATGGGAAGCGGATTTAAAATTCAGAATATTAAATTTTTTCAAGTTAATATTATAAAATATTTACCACTTGTTGCTGGAACTTATATGGAACTCCCTGATAATATTAAGAGTACGAAGAGTGTGCTTAACGTGAGATCGAGCGATGAAAAGTGTTTTTTGTGGTGTATTTTAGCTCACCTAAACCCAGTTAAAGATAACGCAATTCGTGTCGCAAATTACAAGCAGTATGAGAACGAGGTAGATTGTTCAGACATCACGTTCCCATTCGTATTAAACTTAAAGCTTTTGAAAAGAAAAATGGTTTGTCAATAAACATATTTGCATATGAAGATGTTTTTCCACGTTATATAAGTGATGTGAAAGTGTTAGAAAACCGTCGGATTAATCTTCTGTTTATCGCTAACGAGGCATATCACCATTTCTGCCTAATAAAAAGTTTAAGTAGACTTTTATCTAAATTCACAAACCACAACGGACAAACATTCTATTGCCACTATTGTTTACACCGATTTTCCGGCATCAATTGCGCGATAAACCATCAAAATCATGAATCCGAGTGTAGTGTTCACGATCCGCAACGTGTTCAATTACCTTTCAAAGAACCTATTTTAAAATTTAAGAAAATTTAAATGAAACAAAGTTCCATTCATAATCTACGCCGATTTTGAATCAATTCTGAATAGGGTTAATACGTGTTTGCCCGATTCAAAACTATCTTCCACGACTAGAATACAGGAGCATGTAGCTTGTGGATTTAGCTACAATGTTCTTGGACCTAAAAGTAAAAAAAAAATTACTTTTTCAATCAAATTGTTTATCACGATAAATTTCTTTATAGGTCCTAACTCTCCCGTTGGTTATCGAGGTGGAGACGCGGTGGATGTTTTCCGAGAAAGTTTGAAGCTGTAGGAAGAGTACATTCGAGCCGAGTTAAAAGGAAATATTCCTATGAATCTTTCCTCGGAAGAGATTGAGGAAATACAAAATTCTGATAAATGTTATATTTGTGAAGAGTATTTCACGAGTGAAGTTAGACCTGTCCGAGACCATTGCCATTATTCAGGTATTAAATTCCAAGTTTGATAAAGGAATAAATTAAAAATGTGTTTCCGGTTTTCGTAGGACAATTCCGTGGAATGGCTCACAATGAATGCAATTTAAAACTTACAACCTATCGAACAATTTTAACACATTCTCGTAACACAATGATTTTTTCATGAATTTTAGATACGATGCTCATTTAATAATGCAACGTATAGGTATTCAAAAAGAAAAGAAACTTTCCTGCATTCCATCAACCACGGAAACATACCTAAGTTTTTCTCTCGGGTCATTAAGATTTCTAGATTCCTACCGCTTTCTACCCGACAGCCTCGAATCTTTAGTAGTTAACGTGGCCAGGAAAGGAGCCAACCATTTCTTAATTTTAAATAAATTTTACCCACCAGAACAAGTAGAACAGCTCTTACGTAAACAGGGTTATCCTTATGAGTATATGGACAGTTTTGAGAAATTTAACGAACACAGCTTCCACCGAAAGAAGCCTTCTATAGTTCGCTAACCGAGGAAAATATTTCCGATGAAAAATACAACAACTTTGTAGAAGTTTGGAGAAGATTCAATATTGAAACTCTCGGTATGTTTTAAACAAATATAGAAAAGCTCACAATTTTATCTTTTTTTCTTGAATTGTGAATAGGAGATTTGCACGATCATTATGTGAACGTTGATACTCCCCTGTTAGCGGATGTTTTTGAAAACATTAGAGATATGGGGATAGAAGATTTCGGATTAGACCCCGCACACTGTTACACAAGTCCTGGATTTTCATGGGAGAATATGTTGCACATGACTAAAGTTAAATTGGATTTGTTTTTAGACCATGAAATGTATTTATTTATCGAAAAGGGAATTCGTGGTGGGGTTAGCATGATATCTCACCGCTTTGCGAGGGCTAATAATCCATACCTCCCGGAAACATATAACACTTCAAAACCGAACAATTACATAATGTACCTGGATTTAAATAATCAGTACGGTATGGCTATGTCTTATCCTTTACCTGTTTCCGGTTTTACGTGGGTTTCACACAGCAACTTCTTAGAATATACTAAATAAATTATTTTAAATTGTCCTGATGATTCCCCAATCAGATTTATTTTATAGGTGGATTTGCAGTACCCGGAAGAATTTCACGAGGAGCATAATGATTATCCGTTAGCCCCGGAATCAATAAAAATTAGGGAGCACATGTATTCTGAATATTAAAATCGAATGATGGAAGAATTAGGTATCCCGATTAAAGACACTTTACCTAAACTAACCCCCAACTTGTACGACAGAGAGAAATATGTAGTTCATTACCGAAACTTGAAATATTATATATCTAAAGAAATGAAACTCATAAGCGTTCAGCGTATCTTGACTTTTTAACAGGAAGCGTGGCTTAAACCATTATTATTTTAATACAGAGAAAATAAAAACCCCTAGAGACGAATTTTCTAAAAACTATTACAAACTTTTGAACAACTCGATATTTGGTAAGACGATGGAGAATATACGTAATCGTATAAATTTCCATCTAGTGCACACCCCTGATATGGCTATAAAGAAAGCTTCCTCTCCCGCCTTTCAAAAGTTCATAATTTTTCACAATGAATTCGTAGGAATTCAACAATTGAAAAAAACGTTACATTTATGTAGACCTATTTATGTGGGGTTTACAATTCTTGAGCTAAGCAAACTGCTAATCTACGATTTCCATAATGATTATATTAGAGTTAAATACGGAGATCGTGCGCGTCTTCTTTTTACCGACACAGATTCCCTTACATATGATTTTCAAACAGAGGATATTTACAAAGATTTCGAAGGTGATTCAGACCGATTTGATTTCTCAGGCTATCCACCAGATTATTTGTTATATAGCGATAAAAATAAAAAAGTGTTAGGTAAAATGAAAGATGAGCTTGATGGAACCCCCATTGAAGAGTTTGTAGGTTTAAGACCAAAAGTATATAGTATTATCTCTAAAAAGGGAGAAAAGAAAACATTGAAGGGAATTTCAAAACGTGTTGTAAAGAGGTATAAACGCCACTCAGATTATCGCGCGTGCTTATTTAACAAAACGATATCTGAGAATTTGGTGAAGCGGATAGTAAGTAATAAACACGATGTTTACACGGTAGCGCAAAATAAGACATCCCTCTATCCTTGTGATAATAAGATATACATTTTATTTGACGGGGTTCAAACATTATCTTCTGGACATTGTTGGATAGATGTTATTGAGGAGAGATGTGGCAAATATAAATAAGTATTTTATTATTCTTAATAGGAAGTTCATTTCGTGATAATATTCTATTACACCTGCAATTGGTATGAATTATATGTTACAGTTAAACTGTTTCGTTTTATCAAGTAGTTTTCCGAAGCTTTCAAAACAAATGTTGTATTGAGTTTCCTTGATATGTATATTCTACACCTTAAAAAATTAAAGATTGTTAACATTTTGTTCTTTTATTATATACACATATAACACAGCACTAGTGAATTCCTCGACCTTTCGAAGTATCACTGTTTACAATGAACAGGGAAGGAAATGTTTTGACAGTCATGGGTGTTGAGAGTCCATTATGAACTTTGATTAAATAAAACTGCGCAGTTTTTGTCTTTTTCAACCAATGATTGGTTTTCCGAATAGTAAATGACGCTGGTTAACTATGAAAAAGCTATTGCTGCTTTGAGAAGCACCAGCTACAGGACTGTTAAAAGGGTGTTGTAAGTTGAAAATCAATCTTTTTTTTATAAATGACACATTTTGAGAGGATTGAGTTCTTTTATTAATATTTTTTATTTATCTGATAATAATATTTTTCTCACTGTACAAACAATTTTACTAATAATGACTTCACAAACCCTTTTCTCCAGAAACGATTTTCCGGAATATATAGAATTAATAACCGAATAGTTTAAATTATATATAGCTTCTGAGAGGTGTAATTCAACCCTCAGATGTTACTCCATCATTAAGAAATCATGCTTTATTTGGGAAAGGTGGTCTATTTCACAACCGTAACATTTTTTCGCTATATAATCACGAATTTGATTCTCTACATTTTGACTAATAAGATTATGAACACGTTTAACCTCGTTGAGATAGACGTTAAGTTCATCGCAAACATCTATAAGTTTATTCCAAGAAGATCTGGCTATAGCTAAACCTTCTTTACTATGGAAAAGCATCCCGTATGAGGGTCCAGTTCCATAGTACATTTCTCGGATGTCAACCATTTTCAGGTCACGGTAAATACACAGTTTTATTCGTTTAGTCGTTGATCCTTCGAAGAACCATGTAGAACCGTTAGCGGATTCAGTATCGAAGAATGATGAGATGTCTTCACGCTTCATCCACAATTGTTGGAATTCATGTTCGGTTAGAGTAATCCCACTTCCGCCATCCAACACTCCTAGTCTTATTTCACATTCCGCCGTGATAGTAACACCTTTAGCTCGAGATACTGGAAACGCCTTGAGGTCAGCCCTAAAATAAAGGATGCCAGTTATTAATTCTAGATATAGAGCGTTGATTTACTTACACTGTTCAGCTTTCGGAGATTTAAGCGAAAATATACCAAACATCGATCTTATATAGGGTGGTCATAAATAAATGTGATGACGTTTTCCAATAACTTGTGATAAATAGATCTCATCAGCATCGTCTCATTTTTAGGGTAAATATTCCGATATTGTTGATAAGGTTTTTAATCTAAACTTAAAGTTTTAACATACAACACCCACCACTACTTAATAAACAAGCCGGACACAAATATATAATGTTTTACACCCACCGTATGCGGAAAACGTGCTCATATGCTGAAAATATCGCGGAAAACGCGTTCGCGTGCGGAAAATATCGTGGAAAACGCGCTCGCGTGCGGAAAACGCGTTGGTGCTCGGAAAAATCTTCCGCCAAAATCATAAGCCCAGTCCCACCTCCACCATGGAAGAAAAGACTTAACATATTGTTTTAAGGAATCGGTCGCGTCAAATATAATGTAATCCCATTGATCAATGTATATAGGTAAATGTTAATTTTTCTGAATCTCCGAGAGAAAATTAAGTTACAGTCTTCGATCTCAATGTTCGCGAAGATAAAACCATTGTTGGACTAGATCTTTAGAGTTGTTACATGGAGACGTGTTTCGTTTATTCGACAAATTGACAGATGATTGTCTCTCCCGACGCGTCTTATATATCAGTATTATCTCGTAGTAAATACACACGTGCGATATCAAGTTCTTATCTTATAAACTTATCTCTATGGTCTCGAACTATCACCCAGCTGAATCGAAATTTAACTCTCAACCATTCCTGATTTAGAACTCTCATCCAGCAAAAAATTCAAATATAAATTTAATGTACACCTCCGCCATTCCTTATTTAGAACTCTCATCCAGCAAAACTCTATGCAAATTTAACATACACCTCCACCACGCGATATAGTTCTCTCATTGTACCACTACTCTCAAACTGGTGAACTATTTTGGCTTTGTCCGTTGGTAAAAGTAGAGATCCATCATTTGAGAAAAGTCCCCTAGGATTAGCTCCAAATAAGTACATACCGATGCAATCCTTTAAATTGAGCTCCGAACGTTTTCTCGCAACGACTATAAAGCGCTGTAGTAAATCTCTTTCTTCCTTTAACTTAACGACTTGGTCGACAATTTTCATGGTCTTTTTGGCGTTGGCTGATTTAAAATTTCGCAGTTTGATCTTTTTCATGGGGGTCCAAATGGATAATGTTCCTTTGTTAAGACGGTCGGATACAAAATTGTCGAAAGCTTGTTGGCCAACTTTGTCTCTTCTACAGATGTCATTTGCGGTCGATTCGTCTAAGACCTTATGACTTAATAGATTATGAAGGTCTTCAGTTTGACTTTCGAACGGATCGCCATGACTAGTTATAATGTTTCTTAACTTTACCGAATTTTCTTCGAGTTTCTTGTACTATTTCCACTTAATTCGAGGTGTCTCTTCGATGTGTAAGTAGATTGTACACCAAACGCCTCCTCGAAATTTGAAGCCATTTCGGCGAAAATTGGAGAGATTGTGAAGAATCGTTGAAGAGCTTCGCGGTTTTGTGTTAAACCTTTAATTCCCCCGTTAACTTTTAGGCGACGGTTTTCGTGTTCGATGCCATGATTTGGGCCAATGGATGTAAAGGGAATAGAGCTTTTGGTAACGCTAATATATCCTTTTTCGAGCTCTTTTCAAAGTACAGAATTTTTGTTTTCAATATTTTCCATTGTATGTAGGTACAATGGGAGAAGTCGCGCGTAATTAAGATGATCATGAGCAAAAAAAAATATTTCATTAGAATGTGCGTTGATTTTAGGTGAAAATTTAGGTCAGCCTTTCGTGTTGCCCGTATGAATTCTAGAATGGCTAAAAACCGCCTAGTGTAGCTTAGAATGTATTGTACCATGGGGCTGGACTTATAGCCGTTGGTCAGTATTTTTTGTAAAGTAGTGCTATTTTCAATCATTGATGCTAATGACGCAATTTCAATATTCAAAAAATCTTTACGATTTGCGTGGAACTCGTCCCCATTAGAACTTAAATAAAAGGCAAGTCTAATTTTAGCTGCGTGGCGTTTTAAATTTTCGGCCTCCACCGTATAATTTTTCAAAATATGAGCGATGTACATTTCAAAATAAGCTATTAGGGTAGCAAAGTGAGCTTCCAGAGACCTATAAAGGTTTCCTCCCTTCAATATTCTAGTTACTGTAGTAGCCGAGTAAATACCGGACTCAACCCAAGCTTGGTCAATTCCGCTCCCTTCCACATATTTTCCAAGTGCAGCTAAAGCCTAAAATACGATGTGCAATTCACCCGGTCTAAACAAGAACTGGTCTCTCAAATCCGGTGTTGATACCCATAGTTTCATCGCCATTACGTACAGTTGCATATCTAAAGTTATCACAGTAACTGCGTCTGGTCCAAGTACAGCGCGACTAACGTTTTGTGCCATTAATAATCCTTGTATAAAAGTTGAATAATCGGTTGGTGATGTAGTAAGTAGGGGTGCTAAGAGCGTTACGTTACATTCTTCTCTTGGTTGAGATATTAAAGAATTAAACGCTGTCCATGTTCCGGATTTTCTCCCTTCGTCTTTAAGAGCGCTTCCTAAGAGCCACGCTAAGTCTTCGATGGCCGCGACTGTATATTGCGATTCGACTGCAATCGGTTTTAGTGGGAACCGTTCTGCTACAATCTTGCAGTTATCATTTGGTTCAAAATGTGCTATGTAGTTTTTATTTCTAATAAATTTGAGTTCCGGTACCATGAGATGTTTATCGGTCGCTTGATACACAGCTATAGCAGTTCCGTGGAAAGAGTCTTGACCAGAAGGAGAAAAAATCAGAAAATCAATGTTATCCATGGCGAACCAAACAAATTGGTCCTTTACCAGCCATCTTGGCATGCACACTCCGTTATATTTAGACATTTCTTCTCGTACTGCGTAACAAATGTCATTTTCGAGAAGGATCAGCTTCTCGTAATTTATCGAAAGTCCAAGATCATGTAGTTTAGAAATAAGCACTTTGGATCTCGTACTTCTATGAATGTCCAGGGCTAGTCCAACTGTTAAAGGCGTTTCGTGATTCGATGAGATTCCTCGTTCGTTATCGGTTTTTGGCTTGTAGCTCACTTGTCTTGGTGTCGTGTATAAATGTAATAAATGATTTACTAAAGACGTCACTCTGTTATCGACAAAAGCTCGTTTCCTTTCAGTTTCTATTTCGTGGACTCCGCAGATTTCTTCTTTGCAGAACTACGTAATTAGCCTCGCTTCTTGATAATTCGTAAAGTCGCCTTCAAACTTCCATTTCAGCAATTTTAACCCTTCATTTCTCAGAATTCTCGCTGCTTCCGTTTAATTTTTCAAGTCCTTTTCCAAACTCTTATTCTCTCTTTGGTAATCCGACATTGCCGCTTGAACTGATCTGGTAGACCAAACTGTTTCAGGTTGATTAACCACATCGGACTTCTTGAATTGCACGTCGGTAATTCTTTCAAGTATGAGATTTTTCAAGTGGCGTTTATAGTTACGGTTTTCAACAACGTCGATGCCATTTTCTTCGAGAATATTTTTATAAGTAATTTGAATATCATTCATGTTCAAAATGGCATTACTGTCAGAGTAAAGTTCTCTAGACAGTGTGTCAATTATTGCATGGTCCGCAACTATTATCTTGAACTTATCATTTTCTAGATCTCCTAATTGACATTCATTGTAAGTTTGTCTTTTTACGAAAGTTAAACAGGAAAGATGATATTTCATGCCATAGGCTACCGTGGCTAGGCGATCTTCTGTAAATAAAAGACCACTAAGATAAGTTCTCACTTTGTCGTCTTTAGTTTTTAAAGCTTTATCTTTTAATTGAGCCCCCATAGTGGGTGTTGCAACTTCGTGAATAGGTTCATTTTTTTCTTGTTGGCTAAAAATACAACGCTCTTTGTCGAAAGATCTTGGTCTTTTCCCTACATTAATTTTAATTGGGTATATTTCTAAAATAAGAAGCGGCATTTAATCTCACCTTTTCGACAAATATTAGTGATATCTTGCTTTTCTTTTTCGTGTTTCTTCTTAGCTCGCTCAAGTTTCGATCGACAAGTTAAAGATTGGTAACATTGTCTATGATATATAATACCAGCTGTATCCCGATTGAGATCACTCTGACGAATTCTATCAACTAGCACTTTAAACTTATAACTTCCATATTTGTTATAAGAATTAGCATAGTCTATAATTTTAGCTATTGAATCTTCTTTCGCAAATTGCAGACCAGTTTTATTAGTTTTTTGGCAAATTAAACACTGTTTAAACTTTCTATTTTTAACGGCTGCCATTTTCGACATTTTTTCGCGCGCGACAGTTGAAGCTGAGACGCGTTAAAATTAGTGTTCACTCTACTAGCGCCCATACCGGCACGTTTCTCAACTAAGGACGCACAAGCGCCTGTCAAGTGGAGGAGGGGGTAATTTCAAAATCTTATAGTGACGTTACTACTTGACTTAGAGATTAGTGGGGGGCATTTTTCAAAGCCCCGTACGCTTATTAAATAGGATATGAATAGTACTTAATTATACAATTAAAACCTTTCTGTTCCCATCGGAATGAATGCGTTTTTAAAAAAGAGGGGGTAGACATTAATGCACACCCCCCTTCAGCTACGGCACTGAACATCTCCGAAAACATCAGGTAAGCGCTTGCTACAATAAGGAATCTAATTAAATTTAGTTCACAATTTTGTGACAATTAGTGGCTTCGTAAAAAAATAAAAACCATTTATAGAGGGGGGAACTTTCACCCCTCCCCCCGCTTAATACCGACTTGCCAGAGTGGGAACATTGGTTTTATTTTTTGTTGGTAACCCTAAAATAAAAATCCAGAGTCAAATCGCTATTTACAGAGCATGCAAGCGGAATTATATTTTTCGACAATATCGCCTGCACTACAATGCCATTTTGAATCGTTTTTCAGCAAATCATGCAACGGCTTAGCAGTTCCCGCCATATTCGGGATGAACTGCCGTTCATTCCGAGGATATCCTCTATAGCCCTAAATTTATCCGGATTTGGCTTGCAATACCCCGGTCCGACACCTAGTCAGCGCAAAGTTGCACCTTGTCCGGGTTAACTGTTATCCCGCTTCGGCAATGCGCTCTAGGACCTTTCGAATATTAATCAATTGATCCTCAAACGACGATGGAATATACGACGAAATCGTCGTAAAATCCCAACACAAATATCCATTTGTAAGGAGCTAAAACGGTATCCACCAGACGCATGAAAAAGCCCCCGATGACAGATGAAGGCGGTCTTCGGCCTGTCACACTTCCTAACGTTGTCTTGATAAAAGCCTTTCGAAAGGTCAAACGTGAAATACTTCGCACTTCCCAAAAATTCACCGTGCCACCAGTAACAGGGGGCGCTCGCCCAACCTGCCCTAAAGTTCCCCCGTGAGCCAGAGTTGGCTCTAGGGATTCTAAAGCGGTGGTCGGGGGGCGATAAATGGCTTGCGCGAGAAGGTCAGATTGAATAATCTTGGCCACCTGTGACAACTCTTTCAGGGTGGCGAATGCCTTTCCCCTTAAGTGATGACGGTATGTCGGGTGACATTGCCGTAACACTTGAGCTACACCATCGGCGTCGGTGGTGGTTCCCCGAATACGCCGGTAGTATTCAGCTATATAGTGAATATACTGCGTCAGGGGTTCATCCGCACCTTGAGTTCGGCTATCCAACTCAATTTGGATACGCCTACCATAATCGGTGGCTAGATATTCGTGGCGAAATGCCTGACGAAAAACATTCAAGGAGGAAAACACTCCTTGGAACGACCACCAAAGTGCAGCGGGTCCCCGCATGCACGACGGTACTACGTGCAAGAGGTTCTCCCCTTCGCTGTACCCCGTAACCGCCTGATACCCTGATACCGGTCGAGCACCTCCAGGAACTCCAACGGAGACTTCTCGTCGGCCGGACCCATGTAGATCGGCACTTCTACATTTAACTTAACCCTCGGGATTTGGGCAGCGCGTGCTCCCGCATTCCGGCTGGTCGAATAACCGTCCAAGGCCTCGCGCAAAGCGCGAGCCTTGATTTGCGCCATATCCTCCTGGGCTGGGTTTCCAGCACCAGTAGCCCCTTCATTTCAATATGCACCCAAGTTCAGACGGTTAAAAATGCATAAGAAGTCAGAGTATATTTTTAAATCATTCGATTAAAAAAGTTTACATAGTTCAGAAATTCAGAAAGTAAAGAATTTTTGAAGATTTGTCAAACACTACTTTGGCGACACATAACCTTTTAAAATATCCTATATGCATGAGAATAGTTTTAGATTGCGTAAATTTTGAAAGAAAAATTAACTTTGTTCCCTTGATAAGCCAAACAATCAAACAGAGAAACATTAACAGATGTCAAAAATGGAAGGGATACTTTTGAAAATTTACAATTTCGTCAGCAAATAAAGTTAACCACGCAATCAAAAGGGACGGTAGTCCCTATGCAAGGTCCGGGTATAGAGTAGAGCTTCTACCCGAGCACTTGCTATATTATCTCGAGTCAGAATGAAGCCGATTTTACCCCCTCGTATCTCAAAAACTATAGGTCGAGTGCTACTGATTTATAGGTTGTTTCTAAGTGAAAGAGGGGCAGTGAGCTAAAAGTGGGGTGGCGGAGTGGTTAGCACTTTCGCCTCGCAGCAAGAGGAGCCGGGTTCTGTCGCAGCTAGTAGCACTGGGTGGAAACTCGGAACAACTCCTTCTGTGTTGAGTTTGCAAGTTATCTCCCCACTGGTTGAAGGGGTTTCCCCCGAGTTCTTCGCTTACCCCTTCCATAAAAACTTGTCGAGGTTAACGGTAATAGTTAGTGTAGGGAGCTGTTAGCTCGAATGCGTGGCTTGCCGGGCTTGCCACCGCCCTTCTACGCATTGTAACCCGGCCACCTGAATTAAGGGCTTCAAAAGTCACCTAATGACTTAGGCCTAAGGTGGTGCCTTGGGTATTAACCTAGCTGATTATTAAGTGTCTCGCCAGTGTCAGGGTGGGCAGTAGGGATGCAACGGATAACCGGAACCGGAACCGGCACCGAGAAGAACCGATTAACTTCTATGAAGCGGAACCGAAACCGGAACCGATAATATAAAAATTTGATATGCGTATCTGGAACCGGAACCGATATTTGTAAAAAAAATTGTAACCGACACCGGAACCGGAAACGAGCGCATGTTGAATTTTAGTAATTAAACTTCCTAATTTACTTTTAGTTCTTCATATAAGCTCATCTTTATCCTATCTCAGATAACTCTATGTGATAACTCTACGTATTCTCAATTAAAAATGGGCTCGTCCTCCAAATGTTTGCTTTAAAAACTGGCATAATCCGGAAATCCGCTATAGTTCGTTTTATTTTCTTCGGTTGGAAAACTCGACACAATTTCACAAATGTAGCAAAGACCAGAAAAAATATTTGTCGTCTACTACTACTAGGGGGCCTCCCGAACAATTATTTAGCGCAGCATATTAATGTTATACTTGCTTCATACAGGGTGTCTCAATTTGCTCGATCAGGCCATTTTCCACAAAATGTATTTATGCTAGGGTTCTGAAATGTTCAGGGTTTATTTGTTAGGTATGGAAAGCTTTGGTTACTAAATTTCAGAAAAATCGAACGATTTTGTGCCGTTTTGGAAAATTTATTTTTTCACCGGTAGGTGTCACGCAAAATGTTTCAATAGAAAAGCTGTAGGGCATAGTAAGTCAATTATTTAGACGAAGATTTCCCAATTGCAGACCAAGTCATACGACGGTTCTTAGAGTGGTCCACGACTTCGACAACTGGGGTAATATCAATCCGAGGTTTCGTGGTCGTGGTCTCCAGGACATCGACATGGAAAACACCATACTTGCCTACTTCGTCGCCTATCCCCGAGCGAGCGTCAGAACTGCCAGCTTTGACTTAGGGTTGGATCGAAACTACGTTTGGAGAACACTCAAAAGACACCTTTTTTATCCTTATCGATCGACACTTCACCAAGGACTGCATGACGGTGATAGACAGCGCCGACTCGACTTCTGCAATTGGTTTTGCCTCATGGCTGATGCACACCAGGATTTTCACGATCAACTACTGATGTCCGACGAATGTTCATTCGGAAGAGATGGGCCTTTCAACCGTCAAAACCAACATATGTGGGACTACGAGAATCCACACTGGGGATTTCCTCACCGCCACCAAGTGCAGTTTCGCTTAAATGTGTGGGCTGGTCTGTTTGGTGACAGAATTATTGGCCTGTTCTTCCTGTCAAATCGTCTGAACGGTCAAAACTACTTGGAGTTCCTTCAAAATGAAATATCCAACGTGTTGGACGACATTCCTCTGGCCGAGTACAGACGCATCTGATTCCAGCAAGATGTGGCGCCACCTCACCAATATCGTGACTTGGTTGCATATCTAAACGACGAGTTTCCTGGAAGATGGATCGGAAGAACTGGTCCTGTTCGTTGGCCTGCAAGATCCCCTGATCTAACACCACTCGACTTTTTTCTTTGGGGATTCGTAAAGGACTACGTATACCAAACACCTGTGACGAGCGTTGAAGATTTACGTCAAAGAATCATCGAAGCATGTCGCCGGGTGACTCCAGAAATGGTTCGGGGAGCATTTCGCAATATGCAACATCGTGCATATTTGTGCATTGCTTCAGAAGGTGGCATTTTTGAAAACATTTTGTAGAAGTCATTAAAAAACATTTGTCACTTTGGCTAATTATTATTTGTTTATTTTTCGAAATCTTATAACTGAAATGCATGTTACCTACAATTCGTTAAAGGCTATTGCCTGCTAGTACAAACTTGTTTTTCCCCCGACCTCCAAACTCAACCGAACCAAAATTATTTTTACACATTCGACTATGCCCTACAACTTTTCTTTTGATACATTTTGCATGACACCTACCGGTGAAAATATAAATTTTCCAAAACGGCACAAAATCGTTCAATTTTTCTGAAATTTAGTAACCAAAGCCTTCCATACCTAACAAATAAACCCTGAAAATTTCAGAACCCTAGCATAAATACATTTTGAGAAAAATGGCCTGATCGAGCAAATTGAGACACACTGTATATTTCTTAATGTTTCAACAGGCGCGCCCAACACTTTATAAAAACAACTACAATAACCGTCGCATAAATATCGAAACAACGTACATAATGAAAGTAACACACTAAAGTTTGAAAAGTATCGATACACGTTTTTTATAGCAGATCGTTAAACCTTGCAAATTAAAAACTAAGTTGTGTTTCTGAATGTAAGGCTAATTCGTTTGCATAATATAATCGCTGGCCTGGCTAGATTTTGTATAGAAATCTGAAATTTCAACTTATGCATTTGCGTACATTTCACAAATGACAATGCTTATTGAACGAAATAATATGGACTCCATTTAAAACGATATACTCAACTTAAATCAAAACGAGTTAGAGAAATCCCGTCTTTATATTTTTAAAGGAAATAAGGCAGGGGCGTAGGAACCAGGGGGGCAATGACCTCCCTAGAATTTTGCTGGGAGGGCCAACTAATGGTATTGCTTCTTCAATATTTGGGCAGTTGATATCTTTAAAAGCTCAAATTTTTATTTTAAAAGTTTATAAACAGTAACACATTCATTCGGTGAAGCTACACTCCTTTAAAAATTTAAAACAATTATCATTTTATTATTGTGGATTTGTGTATCTTAAATTCATAAACAACTCTAAAGACTAAAATACAGTTCGTATGATAAATGTTGTTACTGTTAATGCCTTAATGACATTCGCGACTTATTACTCACTCTACATCAGGGCCTAAGCTCCTAGACCCCCGTTTCGTTTCTCTTTGCCCCATATAACTTATAAAACGTTCCTACGCCCCTGAAATGAGGAGCGGAAGGGAAGGCAATGTCTCCCCAAAAACTTGAAAGTTTATCATTCCCCCCGCCATCTTGAAATGATGAAACCGTGATAATTTTTAATCAGAAGATTTCATTTTTACCCTACTTTATTGAATAAACAAATAACGCGCTTGCGTGAGGTCCCTACGAGTGAATAGAAGCAATAATTGTTTTAAGTATTTTATATTAAGTCATCTAGATCGCGATTCTGGTCGGACTTGGGAGTCTGAACTCCAGACTTCCGAGTCGTACCAGAAAATTTGTTTTTAATGCTCTAGACGCTGATTGCGGTGATTTAGCTTAATCGTTTCACTTAGGGCTTAAAGCCATTTTTAACATTTTTATATTTTTAACATGCAAGTACGTGTTAAATCTAATTGTAGAAGGCGATTCATGTTAGCCCTAATTCTAGATGGCGATAATCGCGACTTGGCCTTAATGATTATATGGGACCCCAAAACAGTTTCGAGGGAGGACCCCGAACCCATAGCTACGTCACTCAGAAAGCTACTATTTTTTAAATATAATTTATCAAAAACTAATTTTATATTCTAAATAAATAAATATGGTGGATTTTATTTATCTTTAACTTAATTAGAATTGCTTGTGTATTTAACATTTATTAATACTAAACACACGGGAACCGTATAGGAACCGTTTAGGAACTGCAACCGATAATGCAAAAATTTAAGAACCGGAACCGGATCCGGAACCGAGATAGTCCAAAAAAGTGGAACCGTTGCATCCCTAGTGGACAGTGTGCCACCAGAAGGCGGTAAACCATGGCAATGTGTAATAAACACAGTACAAAACGTGTAAAGTTTAACAACAATCGTACAAGCCTATTTATTAACATTAAAAAATGAATTAAAGAGCATAATGACGTCACGTTTTCAAGAAATTAAAGTAAACAATATCTAAACGTACACAATGTTGGCGAAAAAGCTGGGCAGTTCTCAATATTCCAAATAGGTAAAAGTTAACTTTCCAATTTTGTTTATATACATTATTTCCGCTTTGTTACGATTAAAGGTATTATAACTTCACTTCTATTGTTATGAACAAAAAGGCATAAAATCCAACCAAAAACCATCCTATATTACTCTAGGCCATGAAAGTAGTGAAATCAAATAACGGGCAAGATATGTATTTATATTCCCATAAACGTCATAAACTGGACTTATTTATTGACAAGTGATGTGCTCTGAAGTAATATGCTAGACCTTGAGCGTGTTTTACTGAGTTAAAATCCTTTGTATGGCTAATATTAGAATTGCATTGTATCAAATACACCGTTAAATAAACTGGTTTGAAAATTTTCAACGGTTCTTGGGATGTTCGCAAAACATTCTGGGAAAGAAAGAAACACACTATTGGCTGAAAATGCTATCTCTGGCTCAAGCGCTAGAACGCTTTTTTCGACTCCATAGCCGAGACAAGTTTTCGTAGCTTAGCTGTAAGGATTCTTATAACACCAAATACGTTAAATAATTTACCAAGATAATTAACGAAAAAGTTCAATATAAGATAAAACGTTTTCTTAAGAATGTATAAAGAATGAACAAATCATAAAATTTACAACATATCGGACGAAAGGCAAGCATCAATATCAAGAATTAGTTCCTTAAAACGATGTAGATGGCAGCATTACCTAATCACGGGACCATTTCAACTTCCCGACTTTAAAGTTTTCTTTCGTTCTCGCAAAATAAAAACACTAGATAAAATTACTAAAACTGTCCGTACTAGTGGTACTCGAACATTTCTGTACATAATCGATTGGTGGCTGTGCGACTACTGAAACTGGCAAATTACTGAAAGCAGACAAGTTGTTGACTGCAGTGACGTAATTACTGCAGTCAACAACTTGTCTGCTTTATTTAATTATGGTTTTAAGGAAATAGAGTAAATTTAAACAAAGAAGATAATATACTTCGATCTAAACAATATATTTGATACAACTGCGATTCTAATATTCGCCATTCTCTTCGAGATGTTTTATGGTTGTACAAAGGATTTTAACTCAGTAAAACACTTAGGACGCGCAAGGTCTAGCATATTACTTCAGAGCACATCACTTGTCGATAAATAAGTCCAGTTCATGACGTTTATGGGAATATAATTACAGATCTTGCCCGTTATTTGATTTCACTACTTTTATGGCCTATAGTAATATAGTTCGTGAGGTTTTTGTTTGAAGGACTTTGCAATTTTTAAGCGAATGGTTTTTGGTTTTATTTATGGTATGTACTGTTAAATTGGAAACCCGACTAAAGGTGGTTAAAAGCCTGAATCGTTACCAGGAAATGCTAGTTTAAGTGGATAGTAAATTCCTACTACCGACTGCAATTCAGTCTGTTCAGTGTGTTCGTCATTTTGGTCAGACCCAAGGCAGGATGATGTCATAATATATGAGTGATTGTGAAATGGCAAGCTGGCCCAATGCAATCTAACCTAACCTTATTCAACTTGAGTTAAACATTAAGCTATACTATATAACATACTGATAATGATGTGTAAAATATGAGTAAAAGTATTTTCCAACCAACACTTTGCATAGTGATCTTTCTTGCAACAAAAACAATCTTGGAGTATATGTTTTGAACAGCTCAATCAAGATTAAATCTATCATAATAGTTAAACCATCTCCTTTACCTAAAATTAATTTGTTTAATTACTATAAAGCTAATAACAATCTGAAAGATAAACGAAATCAGGTTTAATTTATTATTCCAATTAGTACGTAAACTATTTTTACCTTTTAATATGGTTAGAAGTGAAAGTCACTTAATTATTTATTAATTTAATGGTTGTAATTAAGGCAACAGTTTCTGGGCCTTCCACCTTCAGAAACGTACAATCAACATTTGCCAGAAACTGTCTGCTTCAAAAATTAAAGAAATCGTAACGTTAAATAATTTTTAATGGAATAAGCTATGTTTGGAATATCCCGCACACTTTGTCAATCGAAAGGGCTTCATGACGTAATGTTTTAAAATAATCGTTTTCTTTATTTGTCTTTTTAACAGAAACAATTTTAAAATGAAAATGTGTGGCACTTGGCAAATGATAACTGTTGCTGCGTTTCTCTTTCTCTTTTGCAATATTAATGGGAAACCCAATCAATGCCTGGATTGCACTGGATCAAGAGCGTTTCGCTGGGGATTTTTTAAAGCAAAATTCCTTAGTTTCTTCAAAGTGTGCTGTGAAGAAACTTATATATCTCTTAATCGAAATACTTCTTTATATGTGTTAGATAAGAAATGCGCGAAATGGAATACGAGTGACATTGCTAAATCTGAGTCGGAAATTTGCCCTTCTATGCCCTGCAAAGCCTGTAAAATTTACGGCAATGACTTCAAGTCTTCTTCCATGCACTTCGAAGATGAATGGAAACTATATCTCGAAAAACAGAACCTTTCAACGGAACAACTACGTAATGGTTTTTGCAAAGGCTGCTGTGGATCTGGATAGGTGTCTGAGGCAAAATTGTTGCCACTTGTCATCGTCTTTAACTAGTATCTCTACGCACGGGCTTAGAAATATTTGTAACATTAACAGTATATAGTTTATTGTATTGGGTTTCAGCGTTTTGCTTTCATTTTTATTTAACACTATTTGCATTGATCTAGATTTGTTGTTCGACCCTACACTGAAGAGAATCTCTCATTTGTATTTCAAAGAGTTAGGGTTTTTCGCGAAACTGATCTTCAAACGTAATCAGATCGTGCTATAACAAATTTTCTGTCTTTCCCAACGCTCAATTTTCTCCTGGCGGTTTTAAGCGAAAGATAAATACGAAAGAAACCTCAGAATACTATCAACCTTCGGCTAAAAACTTAAAGGAACAGAAAACCAAGTAATATTTAAGTAATTAAAAATTAATGGTTTCAATTATCTGATGCTTTAATTCCATACTCTGCGTATAAGAATATTAAGTCGGCTGCTGAAATTCTAAAGTCCAAGTTGGATTTTTTTTTTCTGGTAAGAAATTAATTAGTATATTTAACGAGTGGAAAAACCAATTAACATTTTATAAAATAAGCAATGCCCTTAAAATGTGTTTTTCCCCCTTTTCCCACAAAGTAATTAATATAAGGTTTATCAGTTAGTTTTTTGTTTCCATACGACGAGGACTTCTGAATTTTTTAAGATTCCCTCGATTCTAACGAAGCTGTTAATACTGTTTTTTTATCATTTTTTAACACGAGTGGTTTTACGGTGCACATGTATCAGTTATTTTGTAATGTTTATATTTTTATTTGGTTATTTAAGTTTTCTTAGTTTAAACTTTGAAAACCTTCATTTAATAAATCGAACTTGAGTTGTCTATATGTTTAGCCTTAGGTCTTGCTTATAAGAATGGCTAGTAGTGTAGACGGATGGCAACTGCTAAAAAGTTGTTTTTTTATAGTCAACTTTAAGCTGTGTCAAGGCTCGTTCGTTTCTATGGATTCAGTTAAAAATTAATTAAATAATGCCTGATATTTATATCTAAAAACTACAAGCTATGAAAGGATCGAACAAGGATATCACATCAACAGAAACGTTTCCCCAACTGTTACTATGCGATGCACGGTGAGATAATCCATTAATTCATTAAAAAGGCCTTTACCCGTATAGTCGGTATTGTTAATACAAATAACTAAAGTTTTATCTGCAGGACAGAAGTTCCTAACGGTAGATTTTAACTAAAGCAGCCAAATACTTTACTCTAAAACGAAAGATACTAAAAGGCTCAAATTTAAACAAAGGGTTTTAAAATATATACATTTCCATCTGATAAATATGAATATCAATTTGTGAAAAGGAGAGGAAAATTTATGAAATGTAATAAAATATTTTTGGCATTTGAAAGTAATTCCAAAAAATATCTCTTAAAATCTAAAGAAATATCTATACCTTTCAACTGCTTTGATAAAAGCATTTTTAATTAATTTCTGGCTATTTATTATTGTAAATATAAGCCATAAGTAATCATTCAGTTACAAAATCAAATAATCAATAACTTAATATAGTTATTTGTAGGTCACTTTGTAAGTGTCATTTCCGGTCACTCAAAGGAAATACCGTTTTTTTATAAGTTTTATAGCTTTTTACTTTATAGTAAAATTTTTAGTTTTGTTAATGACAGATCCTACACTTTGATTCAAGCTAATACAAAAACTGTTGAGGCTACGTGATTTCTTGATATATAAATTGCCATCCTAAGTCAAAGAGTGGGTTAAGGGCCTGTTGCCAAAGCCCTAGCCAAAGTGCTAGCCCATTGAATTTAACATGTTTGATTCTAGAAGAGCAGACTTTTGCAACACGCCCTAAGTTCGACTGCTTTGAATTTTTGGGTCTCACTCTTTCAAGTAGATGCGAGCGTAGACGATTCCAATCTTTTACTTTTATTGTTCTACTAGCTGGGAAGTCCGTCCTTCGGCCGGGCGCCAGCTAGAACTAAAATCCCGTGGAGACTGACATTGTGAGTCATGGCATAAACAAAAATCTATCCCCCCCCAGCGCAGCAACTAAATTGACTGAAAATATTGGTTATATAGGTGTTAGTTGGTTGCAGGATGAACGGCATCTTTCCAGGGGCAAAAATACATTATTTAATTAATTAACTTAATTGGAAATCGATGAAAATAGCGCGACTCGCTGCCTTTCCGCCATAAGAATAGCTGTGAGAAATTTGGCACCAATCACCGCTAGCTTATGCTGACATAATTCGTTGTTTTACCAGAAATATGGAAGTACATACTGCCTTTAAAGGAATATGAAGAATTTAAAGCTTACACTTTGGTCTTTGGTACATTAAATGTTACAATGGGGAGGGGTCTTCGAAATGTAACGTTACATTATCCCTCCCTCCCAGTCTCCATTCTTCAAGTTACGATGACGCAGCCGCGAAATTGACTTAGACGGAAAAATATTGGTTGTATAGGTGTAGGTAGATTGCAGGATTCACGGCCCCTTTCCAGGGGCAAAAATACATAGATTTCGACTCGCTTTTTAGCATTATTTAATTAATTAACTTACCCCAAATTGGAAATCGATGAAAATAGCGCGACTCGCTGCCTTTTAGCCATTAGAATGGCTGTGAGAAATTTGGAGGTCCTAGGTTGAATGGCTCGGACGCCTATAGAGAAACAGACTCAAGACAGACAGACAGACAGAATGCACTTAGGAATATAGTATAGATGAGACCAAATTGTTTTTTTCCATCACTCTCCCTTTAAGGGGACTGGTCGGTGAGGGCGGAAATTAACGGCACTGCGTGCGCGTCAAAGAGTTCTATCGAATGAGACCAATCACTGGACCAACTATACAAGTTCGCCCAGAAGGCGATAATATTATTTTGTGCCACACATAAACGATTTCGATAAGAAAGTGCCACATTTATTTATTACTTCTGACCATACACGGTTTCGATAAGAAAGTGCCACACTTATTTGTTACTTCTGACCATACACGGTTTCGATAAGACAGTGCCACACTTACTTATTACTTCTGACCATACACGGTTTCGATAAGAAAGTGCCTCACTTTTTTAATACTTCCGACCATACACGGTTTCGATAAGAAAGTGAAACATTTATTTATTACTTCTGACCATACACGGTTTCGATAAGAAAGTGCCACACTTATTTGTTACTTCTGACCATACACGGTTTCGATAAGACAGTGCCACACTTACTTATTACTTCTGACCATACACGGTTTTGATAAGAAAGTGTCTAACTTATTTGTTACTTCTAACCACACACGGTTTCGATAAGAAAGTGCCACCCTTATTTATTACTTCAGACCATACACGGTTTCGATAAGAAAGTGCCTCACATTTTTATTACTTCCGACCATACACGGTTTCGATAAGAAAGTGAAACACTTATTTGTTACTTCTGACCATACACGGTTTCGATAATAAAGTACCACACTTATTTCTTACTTCTGACCATACACGTTTTCGATAAGAAAGTGCCACTATTACTTATTACTTCTGACCATACACGGTTTCGATAAGAAAGTGCACACTTACTTATTACTTCTGACCATACACGGTTTCGATAAGGGTGGTCGAAATTGGGGTGTGGGGAGGCGAAGTTTGAGGTAAACTTGACCCTAAAACGCCGTAAATATACGTAAAATTACGCGGAAAAAGGAACGCGAATTGCAACAACTTAATCAGACAAATCCCCCCGCGTCGCTAAAAGCAACTAGAAGTTCCGAGAGTAAATGTTAGAGAACGGTTGGTAGAGGCGCTAGAGAATACGCGGCCCGCAGCTATCTGTGTTCGAGTCTCGATGAGGCCACTAATAAAAATTATATTAATGAATTATTTTTCGCAGCTCCATGTACCGTGTCGTTGCTTTCCATGCCAAACAAACAAACAACTAACAACACTTAACGACATTCCGTCCATAGCAATAGTCCCACTTTGATATATATCTCGATGTGGAACTAAAAATTTTGACTAGAGTTTCAATTTCATAAGAATTCTTAAAATATTATTAATTATAGATAGGAGCTACAGAGATATCATAAATTTCACAATAATAATTCTTGATTCGTGCCTTTCCAAATGTGTAGTTTACAAAATTCTTTAAATTTAGTTAATTTCACTTTGCACAACCAAACCATTAACTTCAATACTTGATTCATGCATTTTCCAAATAAAATTTACCAGATTCGGTCTTTTCTTTAAAAACAATTTAAAGAATTTAGTTACATTTCCAGTTGGAAAAAACACAATTTAATCAATTAATTTTTTCAGTCTCTAAATAAGTTAATTAAAAAACCAGTGGAATTTTTTTTAAAAAAAATAAACATTTTGTGGGCCACAGTGTACATGTACTTTGCTTCCTTAGCAATTATACTAACCATTTTTATCACTCCTTCACTAAATAACTTCATTTCAACTATAAAGTCAATTTTAACTGAAGAGTAGGACTCGGCTCGTTGATTTTTTAACTGTAAATTTACCAGAAATCCTGAAATTAGAAACAAACTACTGAGATCTCACACTGTTAACGAAAATGGGGTCAAATTGATAATTTTAACCATTGCTGTCACTCCTTCATTTCCAGTCTAAAATATTCCAAAATTGAAGAAAATTCTGAATGTGAATTTCCCAGAGTCTATCGGTCTCTGAGAGAGGGCGTTTCTCATTACGAGCAGACCGCGGGCTCTAGCTTTTCCTCTTAAAAGAGCGTGAGCGCGGGCTCGCCCTCTTGTACTAAAAGAGATGAGCGCGAGAGCGGGCTTGCCCTCTTGAACTAAAAGTGATGAGCGCGAGCACGGGCTTGCTTCCTTGTACTAAAAGAGATGAGCGCGAGCGCGGGCTCGCCCTCTTGTACTAAAAGAGATGAGCGCGAGCGTGGGCTCGAACTACTCACTGTGAAAGAAAAGAGCTCCAGCTCGGAAATTTGGTTTTTGCTAGAATTGTGCAAAGACCATTTTTTGGTTATCGAATCGAATATCAAATATTTTTTTCAAAGCACGGGAAATACCAAATCGAATATTTATAACCTCAAATAATTTTGTCGAATATTATTAGGGCAAAAATTTAGACCAGTTAACTGATCAAATACCAAATAGTATTTTAAATATCAAATTATTCGACGTATTTGGTTTTCAAATAGTCAAATAGTTTGCATATTTGTCAAAAAAGTAATTGAAATCACTGTTCGTTTTACTTGAAAATAGTAAAATATTAAACCCAATACAGTATAGCCTAGAACATTGTTCCCTGGGCGAACTTGTTAAATCAGTGGTATAATAACGGGCCCGTCCTAAAAGAGGGTCTTTTAAATTTTTAATTTTACTTAGCCTTCTCTAAAGCTCTTAATAAAAAAACACTGAAGGGGGTCCATTGCCTCAGGCTGCAGGCGGGCCCAGAATTTTATATTACGCCACTGTGGTAAACTCTAACTTACCATTCAAATTAATTCTAATTGTTGTACAAAATGTCTTTATTTTCAACCTTTCTTCGAATTGATCAATATGAGTTATTCGTAACCTACAAAAATATAGTGCATATCAACTTATCAATTATCATACATATTTTAAATGGGTACCATGGCAAAATAATAATAATAATAATTAACTTGGCTAATACATTAGGTACCACTTCAGGACCAAGTCTTCTAGCGACTTTTAACCTTAAGTAACTAATTACTACAATTAAAATCAAAGGACATGCTACATACTTCATAGTTTGCAAACACTTAGTTAAAATTTCAAGTTTTTAAATATATGTAAAGCGCGACGGAGCAGATCTTTTGTTACAAATTAAAAAAATTGCATTTATTAATTTTAAATCAATAATTATTAATTTAGTTAACTGAAAAATTCTAAACAGAAAAATCCATTAAGTTACTTGCTTCAACTTTCCTCCCGGTTTTTAGTTTTATTTTGGACTTGGTTTACGTTTTAGACTCAATTTTAGTTTAACTTTGCTATTCTAGAAAATTCCATAACAAAAGAGAACACGCGAGTAATCTAGCCAATAGGCGCTATAATACACAGCTTCTGCCTTTCCCTAAGAAGTTTTAAAACAAACGATATGGATAACGGACGTGCAAGCTACTCTTTATATGGTCCTTAGCGCTGCGAGTAGTATAAAACTAAATATGAACATGTAAAAATCCAAGATGGCCACCAAAACACCCCCAAAATATTTTCAAAAACAAAATTTTTGTCCTTGGAAAAATCGAAAAACATATTTTTGTTTTCAATCTAAAATTTCACCTTGAAGATGATCTTTGACCTCGACGCTCGAACACTGTCCACAACCACTAAGCCTCGGTCTATACTCCCAACAAGTTTGGTCACGATCGGACAAGGTCAAACCGAGATATCGGTGGTAATATGTAACCCCACCGATTACGTCAACTTATTTACTTTTGGTGTTACTTTTTTATTTTTTTCGTTTTTTCGCCGTTTAAAATGCTAATTAGTTATTTGCGAGATGGGGAAACCTTCGCTTTATAGCCTTGGCAACGTTTGGCCACACCCAATCACGTAATATCCAACTTACCCCTGTTGAAAATTAAACTATTTACTTTTTGGAAATAAATAAATAAACAATCAATACATAGTTTGCATCCCTACGTCATCAATGACGCAGTTCCAAGTATAGATATAAGAACCAAGAATAAATATTTAATTTGAGCTAGAATGAACGATTCTATGCCTCCATTTTGCCGTGTAGATTTCTTAGTAAAACGGGAGGGTTAACAGTTTCAATCGTCTGTTTGCGGATTTTAATTATTTTCAAATGATTAAGAAATTAGTTTCACGTTAAAAATGGTTATCTGCCTGGTTAAAAATTGTTCGAGTAGTTCAATTACCAAGGGAGAGCGAAAATTGTTTATTTTATTCGATAGCGAAGGTAATTGTAAAAAGGATGACCGCAAAGGCCTAACTTTGATAAGCTTTGTCAACTTCTTTTCGTATATATTTCTGTCGTAATTTGATATTTTATTTAAATAACCCGGCCTTAGAATCTTATCTGACTTTGTTTAGGGCCCATTTAAAATTTGAAAGCATAAATCTAATTAGTTTTGTCGCTTTGACGAGATTACCAACAAAATGGCTACCTATTTAGTACCTACGCGCGAAATGGTTTGAATTTTTGATCGCCCTCCCAGTTTCCATGGAGACCATAGGCCCCTCCCTTCGGTGCAAACTATGTATACACATTTTAAAACAAATTACAATGGGCCTGGCCCGAGATATAGCCCCTTATGTATAACCCCGGTTGAAATAAAATACAATTTAGCTTACCCCTGTCGAAATAAAATACATATTTTAAAACACAACAAATTGCAATAGGCCTGATTGGTCAATATCCGCCCAATAACTTATGTTTTACCCCTGTTGAAATGAAACTTTATTTACTTTTGGAGATAAATAAATAATAAACAATCAATACATATTTTAAAAACACAACAAATTACAATGGGGCTGGTCAATATCCGCCCGAGATATAGCCAATTTTGTTTATAATAAATAAAATAAAATGTATTTACTTTTGGAGATACATTTTTTTTAACATTTGCAATACAAAGGTGTAATTTTATCAGGGAAATTGGTTTTCAATAGTACTCCAATACATTATAAAATAATATAATCAAATAAAAAATCCGAAAAACAATTATTTTAAAATAATAAATTAATTACATAAACAATCAACAAACATTTTAAAAACATTACAATGAACTTAATCGGGCGATATCCGCCAGAGATATAGTCGCTAATGTATTATGAAAAAATTCATTTTTTTTAGCCATTCAAAAGTATAATGTTATCCACCTACAATAAAACGTATTACTTTACCAATATAAAAATAATTCTTACATTTTTGAAGATACAATGTTGTTTTTATTGATACTTTTACTAGTGTTCGCAATTGTTTATTCATTATCCACAAATTTTCCGATTTATTTTAAAAAAAGATGGGAAAAAATATCATTTTAACTTATTTATGTTTTTACGCAACAAAGCTTTTATTTGAATAAAAGTGGTATTTATTTAAATAATTGGCTTATTAACTTTCAATTATTTAAACATTTTGCAATTTTTATTAAACTATTGGTTATTTAAATAAATATTGAAATATAGCCGAGCTTATTTTATTCATGGATTAAACGACTGCCGAACACTAACTTTTGCAACTCGAAAGACTATAATTTTACACAAATGGATGTCTGGTTAATTTTTAATACTAAAATAATATATTCTAAAGTTGGAAAAATATTTTAAATTACATAATCAATAAGAATTCCAAAACCATTTATTTAAAATAAATAAAAAATAATTAACTTTTTTAAATTAAAAATAACAACATTGTAAATAGAATTTTCTCTGACTATACACAGTGAACGAACGGCCGATTATTGGTGACTATATTAAAACAAAATTAAGTTTATTAATTTGAATTATTTTCAAAATTAAACATTACTTACATTGATTGATAATTTTAACTTTCTGCTGAAACACGTTACCAGAAACACGGTCTATGAAATTCTGCCGGATTGCGAGCTATATCTTTAAATTCATAAATAAAAAACTACCTCTAGGATACAACTGGTTCAACATTGTAACCTTGTAGAAGTAATTTGATACCCACCCCTTAATTATTTTTACGTGTAACTACAATTACAGCCTTCTAAAACTAGTTTGGATTTTTCAACAATTTTCTAACAAACGATAAAATTATAAACGCAGATCACGTTTCACAAGGAAACATTCAACAGAGCCAGTGAGAAGAAAAAACTGGTTTTTACAAACAGCCGCTAGATATTAATAAAATATCAATTAATAAATCCTCTAATTTGAAAAAAATTGTAATTAAAAATGAATTGTTGAAAAACAAAGCTGATTAACAATTTACTTTTTGAAGATACAATCGTTTATAATACTTAACAACTATTAGTAATAATAATAATAATAATAATAATACTTCTTTTGCAAAAGACTAACTGTATTGGCTACCAGGATATTTCAATAAATTAAATTTAATTATTAAAAACGTAGAAATAAATAAAAAAGTATCATTTTTGTATTTTTATATTGTCAGCGTAGTTTCTATAAATCAATTATCTGTAAGAGCTTTTATTATAAATTAAGATAAGAATCATTATTAAAAAATAGCAAGATTTGGAATGTCTCACTAGAATTAAGTGAATTTTCTCAAAAAAAACTTTTATCTTATATTAATAAATAATAAGTGTAACCTGGTACACTATCGAATGTTAATTATAAAACAATTTAATTTTATCGTATATGTTTTTATATAGAGGGAATTATTTACGTGTTTAAACAGGCAACGTAATTTGTTGAACTTGTGTGCTTTTTCGAACGTACGGGCGCAACGGTCTTAGATTTTGTTATTCTAATAAAAAGAAAACTAAACATTAATTAACACAAATTATATTCTGTTTTCAATCCAAGGTATCAGATTATGAACAATTTAGCTTAAATTATTATTTACTAATTATACGACATGTTCTACAACCTGTATCATAAAACCGTTTGATTTATGGATTTCAGTTTTAAAAGCAGATTCTTTATCGTATTTCCAATCACAAAGACATTTCAACTGTTAAGTACACGTTTTTTAATTTTACATTAACTGTGGAATTCAAAATATAAATATTAATTGCAGAAGCATGTTCTTTAAAAGAGGATATTTAAATCGATTATTTTTTGAATTTTAAACCTTAATTACCGTGTCATTATTAATTCTGTTACATTCACAATGCGCTTCTGATTTCACCTGTCTGTTATTAAAATTTAAATATTCGGTTTTTATGTTTGCAGAGCGAATTTTACATTTTCAACTAATGTTAAATATGTTAGGAATTCTATTTATAAAAATATTTTAAAAATTAATTTAAATTTTATTTTTAATATTTGTTAAAAAAAATTCAAAACAACCATTTACTTTCATTGAAGATATTCAATAATAATTATAATTTATATTAACCAAAACGAACTTTGCAGATAAAAAAAAGGATGTTTATATATGTTGGTAAACAAGACAGCACAAACAAATATACTAAATTAATATTGAGTTAATTAAAAAATAAAATAAAATTAAACCAAAAACAAAAATAAGAATAATAATTTAATAGAAAAAATAATCAAAAGATTCATTAAAAATAAGTTTGAGCTCTAATTAAAGAAAAATTTATTAGTTTTCAACAATTTAAATAACAATGTTATAAATTCCTCTATCCGTAAATAATATTTGTATCGGTTGTCAAATAGTTGAGATTTAAATTTAAAAAAATAAGTTTGATATTTTGAAACAAATGTTAGGTTGATGTTCTAAATAAAAAAGCCTTTGTTGAATATTTCAATTTGAATTGATTATGATTTTGTTGTTTTTGATGTATAATAATCATTGAACAATCGCTTATAAACCCAATATAATTTTTCTTTATATGTGCACGGTAACTTTCCACCAACTATTTTAATTTCTATTACAAGCATTGAAGCTTTAAACAACATTAGCAATTGGTGGCTCAAGGTTTTAACATAAATAAATAAATAAATAAATAAATAAATAATAATCAGCTAGGCTAATACCCAAGGCACCACCCTAGGCCTAAGTCATCGAGCGACTTTTAAAGCCTTTAATTCAGGTGTCCGGGTTACAATGTGTAGGAGGGTGGTGGCCAGCCCTTCACGCGAGCCAACAGCTCCCTACACTAACTATTACCGTTAACCTCAACATTACAACCATTTTTCGTTCCGAATACAAGATCTTTACGACGTTCTAATTCTATAATAAAGAAAATCTACAATTAACGGGGAAATTGTAGATATCCTTTCCAGTACCAAGATCCACATTTGGAAAAATTATAATTTTATTTAAAATCTATTTTTTTTTGGACAAATATTTCTGTCATAGTCCTACAAAACTGTTAAATGTACACATAAGACAAGAAAATTTACACTTATACGAAATGATTATTATATTTTCTACAAAAGCATGTTTGGATGTATTATGTAATAATCGTATGATTAAATCTTATAAGAATTATCGCGATGTTTAGTGTTATTTAAAACTTTGAATGCTTGAATTAGTAAAATATTTCAAACCAGGCAAGAATAAGTTCCACTTAACCGAGAGAAGAGTATATGAATCGCAAAACACATTCTAGCCGGGGGCCACACTATTAATGGATAGGTAAATAACTTCTAGTCGTTTTACCTGTGGGTAAAAGTGATGAAAATGGAGTCAATCGAACCTGTAGTAAAACTGGGGTGTTATCATGTTGCCGAGCTTGTTCACCTTGGTATTAGGTATTATTTTTACGGTCTGTTATTGAACGTTCACAATTCACTTCTCTGTGATTCAATAGTATTTATTGACCATCGCCTTGATTAATGTGTATTGTATGTTACAATTATTACAATCAGTTTAATTTATTCCGATAGTTGGATTTACCACATACTATACAAATAATCCTTTAAAGTTGATCATAGCAAATTTAACATATTAATAATAGTGTCCTAAATAAAATATTAACATGCCAAAAGTACATTATTAGATAAATAGACCAAGCTTAAAGACCATTTTCAATATAATAATATATCAAATGGGCTTTGAATTTTAAAATGTAAAATATATTATAACAGATTTGACATACTATGAATTACATTATTTTTGCGGTATTTATGAAGATTATAGTAGAATATCGCAATAGGAAACATTTCCATAATTTTAGTTTTAATGTAGTATGCAATTGTCAATTTAAAAGTAACAGTCCATCAGTTTGATATTTAAGAACATTTTGCAAATTATGTGATTATTAAATTTTAGAGTCATTCCAGGTGAGATAATATTAAAATATTTTAGAATAAAGTCTTTATCTTTCAAGATTTACTGGTTCTATTAAATAACATGGAACAATGACAACATTTTTATCATCAGAGTAAATCAATCCTATTTCTTTTGAAAGAAATTGTGCACCGTTTTTGCAAAATAGCGCAAATTAATGTATCTTTTGTTGCGATAAATTCTATATTATTAGTGATTTGAAGAAAAAACCCATGGACAATTTCATATAAAATGGGTAAATTTGAATACATTTCGGCTAAATCAAATTAAATTGGGTAAGTTCTTATATTATTGGATTAACTGAAATTATTATGATTGACTTGATAATAAATTGAAAACATACATTTTGGTATATTCTTGTATCTTGGGTTAATTGAAATAAATAAATTTAGTAGAAACAACATTGCCTACATTTATATAAATTTTAAGAAATTCAAATGTTATTTTTTATTTGAATAATTTTTGGTAAATTCCAATGATATTGCATAATTAATATCATTTTGTTTAGTTTTTTAATTTTGACTAAGTTAAATTTACAAAGTGTAAGTTCATTTACCATTGGGTGGTGCCTCAGGTATTAACTTAGGTGATTATTATTATTAATGGGAATAATATCGATACATTTATTATCTAATTAAAATAAATATTGGGTAAATTTATGTAATGTTTTTGTAAATAGATGAGTGCTTGCAACGAACAAATAGACCAAATTATTGAAGAATAACTACGGATTTTATCGGAACATGAGGTATTTGGTGGCAGGTGTTTTGAAAACAAATGGCATAATTAAGAACTAGCTCAAAAACAAGTAGCTGATTTAAACAGCCCTATAATATTACAAATCTTTGTAAAACTTTAGTTTAGGGAAATACCGCTAGAAGACGCCAGTCACATTTAACCATCATGTGACTACAGCAACTTTTTCTTGATTTTTATAATCATCCAGCATTTATCAACGAATCTTTTCCGACGACTGATAGTCAGTAAAATACGTAAGAAATGCATTTTGAAAGTAAAAGGATAAAGAGTTTCAACTCAAATTTTAAGGCAACCCTTTTTAAATGTAAACGAGTTGGCAGTTGGAGAAAGGGTGATCATCCTTTACTAATTCATATACAGCGGTATCCGAATTGCAAATTTGTTCAGGATGAATCTACAGAAAATGTTCCCGTGCTACGCATAACGAACAATCCTTGGAATTTAAGCCCAATGCGATCTGAATTGGTACGAATACAATCGTTTAAAAATTTCCCGATCGATCACATAGACGTAAGAGATTTGGCACAAGCCGGTTTTTACTACACAGATTTCAAAGACTGTGTGAAATGTTTCTCCTGCAATGGAAAGCTGCTATGCTGGAAAAAGAACGATATTCCTTTCGAAGAACATGCAAAATATTACCCGAGATGTAAATTTGTTTTAAAGCAGAACTGTGGTAATATACCGTGCGAGTATCGTTCAAATCAAAAACCCTATTCTAGCTTAAGCAAGAAGGTTTTGGTCTATTGTTTAATTAATAATTTAATTAACAGTCTAGATCGAAAGAAATCTAAACCATTTTGTAGTATTTTATAATTAATTTTTTAGCAAAATATCGGTCGATCGAGTACTATAAAAAATATTATTTAGTTAACATTTAAATTAAAACAAAAGATAAAATAAATATTAAATTGTTTGTAATTTAGACTAAAAATATTACGTTGAATAATAAAAAAAGGTAGTATGAGTTTGAAAGACTTTTATTTTTGAACATGTTTTCAATACTTATAATTGTGTCTAAAAGAAAAGTTAACTACCGAAAAACTCCTAAAATTAAATCAGTAAAAATGTTTCAAAGTTAAAAAACCAATGTTTCAAACTTTAAAAAAATGTGTGTGGAATATATAAACCTTACGAACCACCATACAAGTTACAAGCAAGTGTTTTGATAGGTTACAAAACGTCAAACATCAAAGAAATTGGTAAATTATATAAACGGCAAAACTGACAATCAAATATAGAATTATACAAATAATTTCAATCCTTATGTGCAAAGATTTATTGAAAAGTTACTCCATCGGATGATATTACTGAAAGCACCCGAATCCAATTTCTACAGGGTTAACATCCAAGGAAAAATTGAACGAATTTTTTACACAACGCTATCAACATAATGAAAAATTTAAATTATTTAGAAGTTTGTAAACTTTTGAAATTACATTGAATAAATTTTTTTTAAACCTTATCAAGCTGGCTTATTTCATATTTACTAAACATTTTGGCTGAGGCAAGGAAGTTTGTACTTTTTTACAGACAAAAATACATTTAAAAAATCGAGATTGTTAATTTTGTGCGACATTATCATTCGTCTAACTTGTTTTCCTCGAGAACGGTGTAAATGACTAAAAACTATGCAAAATTGGTAGTTTTAAATGTTTTTCGTGACAGTGTGCTCAATTCGTGTAAGACTGTTTTATAAAACTTGAAACTATTGCGAAAATATAAAATTTGTTAGGTAGTAAATTTATGAAATTTTGTTTTAATAAATATTTATTTAAATGTGATGACAGAGAATACATTATTTATTTACAAACTGAAAACACTTTTTAAATATTGTACGTCATTTAAACAATGATCCATTAATTCCCTTACGTCAAATGGGCAATAACCTATAAATTGATCCAAAAAATCTTCTTCCACTTGATAATCCTGTGAAATACGAAAGGCAGCGTAGATTTCTACGAAATCACAGAGTGCTTCTCGCTATTATAAATCAAACAAATTAACGATGTTTCGTGTAATGAAATTGATTTCTTACTATTTTGTATGATCGCTTAAATGTATCGGCTCTTTCCGAAAAATTTATACTGTTACAACTAGTCGACTGTCCGACCTAAATTTTAAAGATACTACAACAACAAAAAACAATTTTAAAACAATATAAGTTATTTTAAAAATACAAGTTTTAACGTACCCTTTTTAAAAACCATTGTGTATTTAATGAATTCTTCTAGATAAATAGTACCAAAAATCCACTTTTTTGTGATCAAAATACACAATTTTTGCCGAGTTAATTAGAAATTCCACGTAATGGTTATAAAACACAGTAAATTTAGATCTAGCTAGATCGAATAAAACGTGCAGGAATGTTTTAATAGAGAGCGTTTCTCACCGTTCTTCCTTATCGTAAGGCTTTTTCTCCCGGTATACCCTGGAGTTGGTGCGCGTAACGTTTTCCCTCACGCTAAGATAGCCCGCCGGCTAAGACAGTTGGGGAAACTCCGCCTTGATGAGGGTTGTTTTATCTGAGCGTTTAGTCTGTAATAGTATTATGTAAATTTATAACGCTACCAAGTAAAAACGGTTTTAAATATGCGGTAGATGGCCAAGTCAAATAGCGATTTCAAATACTCCTGTATTCATCCATTCAACATATTATAAATATAACTATTAAAATATAACTTAACATTTTTAAAGACAATACAAAAGTAAATTAATTAAAATTTAAAAAATGCAGCCGATACATTTAAGCGATCGTACAAAATAGTAAGAAATCAATTACACGAAACATCGTTAATTTGTTTGATTTATAATACATTTTAAGACTCGCTTTTACTGTCTGCTACGTTTTAGTCTGTGAGGTTGATATGTTAATTTTTGGGTTTTAGTTCTTTAACAATTAATCTAGTTTACATCTAAAAAGACTAACTTATACCGCCAATGTCTTGATTATTTGAATAAAATTGATAATAGAACTTTTTTTACAAAACTTTATTTTTAACATAAAACTCAAAAATGAATAATACAATGTTATAAAATAATTTTCAACTCTGAACCTAAAATTAAATATGTTTGTAAAAAATTGTTATAATTTGTTTTTAAATTATCTTACATCCTTCTAGCTATCACACTCTAAAATAATAACTCTGATTTAAAATTTAAAACTTTTATTAATATTTTACAACATTTTTTGTTGACACAAAGGAACTATCGTTAATAACATTTAACACGCTATCAATAAAAACCACTAAATCGTCTATAGCCTTTAAGTACCCAGTTTTTGGGGCTCCTTCCAAAAGCATTTCGTGAGAATTATGCTCTTTTTGAAAATATCTCATTCTTTGTGCAATTAAATCCATTTCAAGTCTTCGATTTAGATTTTTCAATTCTTTATTTAAATGTTTAATCAGTTCATAGTCCTTAAACGGTTCCTTATTTTCTTTATAAGTCATTATTCGCCAACAAAAATCAAAGCGAAACTAGTTTGTATAGAAAGCGATGTGGTTTGTTTTTTCTAACAGACCACGTAATATAAACTACATTAACAACCCGATTTTAAACAGGTTACCTTGAAATAAAAATTATAAATAAAAATTTTTTTAAACTTTTTTGTGATATTATTTTACATTTCCAATTTGGTAAGAATAAATGGACACAAATGAATCTGATTACCGTGAACTATTAATGGTACATCACAATCTTTCCGTCTTTCAACAATTAAACCGTAGAAAGGGCGAAAAAAGCCCCAGGTGGATAATTCATCTTAACTCAATAATATTTTTTCTTCCGAAATCCTTTGCAAATATTCGTTAGATAGGTTCCTTTCGTATGAAAGGTAACAAACTTTCAAGGAGTATTCTCTCTGCTATATATTCCGCTTGAAGTTTTCGTTTCTGTTTTCTCAATTCTATAATTGTATGCTGTAGTGACAACAATTCATTCTCCTTACACAATTCTTTATTTTGTTCAGCACTCATTTTTTTCGACTGTCGTCAACAGATTTTATTCTGTTATGTGTCAAAAGTAATGAAATAGGCAAAAATCCATAAAAATCAAAATTTTTGGTATTTGTTCATAGACTGCCGGTTTTAAATAAAATTCTTTTTTTAATCATCACACTAACATCATTATGGAAAGCACGTGCCAGTTCTATTATTCCCGCCCATTATTTCGTTTTCCATGAAACCTAACGATCGTTTTGTCGTTATAAAATACCAATGAGCTTGTGAAAATGATAAATTGACTAATCTAAGTTATATATATTATATTTGCTGTTGCCAATAACTAAGTCTTTAAACCAATCTTGTGACGTATACGCTAAAATGTAAAATAATAATAGATGGCTGTATGTATTAAAAATGCAATATACCTACATTGTTGTAACGAAATTTTCCATTATTTAATATTTGTACCCAATTAAATTAATTATAAATATAATGAAAATGAAGCATAAGCAAGCGACAATAAAAACCATTGACTGTACGCTTAATAAAGAAACCATTCAAATTAAAAATACGGCCCCCTAGAAATTATAATAGTGGTAATAATAAATGTAATTATAAATGTATTTCATAGTTTACACATAATATAGGTTGTTTACATTAAAAGACGGGAGATAAATAACTCCATTTGTCATCTTCAAAACTTATTGTAGCCTATTGAACCAGAAAACGTACAAATACAATAAACAGACTAAGATACGATAAGAACGATTTATTCTTAATTTGTTACGTTTATTCAATACACGAAGAGAAACGTTCACGAATGCAAATTTTTTCACGCGGACAAATACATGAAATTAAGTTTTAATACGCTTATTGTAGATAAGATGCCTAAAAATTCCAGATAATAAGACGTACGTAAATTCTGGTACCTTACAATATTCATTTACCTATTTTTAAGTTTAATTTAAGCTTAGATTTATCTTTGTGTTAACTTATTTCAGAAAATTCAAACTGATCCCAGTTTTTTACAAACTCAGTGAAATATTTCATGCTTCACATTTATAATTTTTAAAGCTTTTAAATAATTTTGTGTGGCAATATAAATTTAGTTTGAGGTTGGTGCTATCAATTGTTAATAAAAATTATACGTTATTGAGTTTTTATTACTAAACTTGGAGAGACTTATTTTATCAATAATTATATTCATCAAACAATCATAGTAGGGATGATCTGATTTAGAAAGAATTGGTCATATATACCCAGTTAATTTTTTAATCGGAATTGTATTTATACATTGTTGTTTTCTTGTAATAAAATTATATTAACTCTATCTTAACAAATTCTATATATAATCATATATACCAATATTTTTTATATAAAAATTAAATAAAACATTTTTTAACTGTTGGTTAAATATTTATTTAATTATTTTACATAAATTAAATTATAAACATTAAGTTGTGCTAGTTGGTTGAACCGAACCCATGACATCCTCTTTCCGTTTCTTTAAATTTCTGTTTAATAACAAGAAATAGTATATTATGTCAAAACTTTAGGTAAAGTCTTGGTTAAACATACTTCACACTCTACTACTGATGGATAAAATATTCTCTCACAAATCAATTGCGCTATTTTATCACCTCTTAAAATTTTATAATCAACTTTCCCATGATTGATTAAAACAATACCAATTGCTCCAGTATAGTCTATGTCAATAACTCCGGCTAAAACATCAATTCCGTAATGAAGGGCCAAACCACTGCGAGGAGCTTTTTAAACATGGTAAATTAAGAACTGATTTCTTAAATTTTTACAACATTATAAAAAATTTTACCAATACGACCATAGGTGTTTTCGGGAAGTAAAATTTTTAAATCTGTTTCTATTAACATCCTGTTTCCAGAAACCAATATATAATCATATGCAGATTTTAAATCTAAGCCTGCTGAAAATTTGGTTGCGCGAACTGGATCGAAAGCATTCTTTGATATTTTTACAAATTTTATTTCCATTTAAATCTAGTTCACTTTTATGTAAGAAAAATGTTCAAACACTTGTCTTATTTGAACTACGTCCCCGGAACGAAACAAATTTGTCAGTCAGTGTGCTTTCCTACCATGGAAAATGTCACCTTTTTATACAGAATGTGACTGTATGTGTAATACTATTAACCGTAATTTTTTTAATCTGACAACGCCCTATTTTTATAGAAAAGAATACGCATATCTAAAAAAGATAACTATACTTAATGTATAATATATCCAAGGTTAGTTTTATAATTTAAAAAATAAGTATAGTTCATTTTTGTTTTAAATTTGAAATCACCCTTTTAATATGTTTAAAGGATATGTATTTACGAGAATGATGAATTATAATTTACGTTTTTGATATTAAGTTAGAAGGTTACACCTATTATTTATAATTATAATTAATTATTTTTGAGACATAGTTATTTGATTAATCATTTCTAGAAATGTTTTTTAAATATGTTACAGTATTAAAAAACTGCACCTTGACACAAATTAGATCAATATTTTTATCTCTCAGCATTCTAATTTAAATTCTTTACTAATTTATATATTTATATTTATCTCACAAAATAAATAAAACTTGAGAATTTATCTTCAATTAGTTAATAGCAAGATATTTTTGGTTAAGACAGTTATAAGTAAATAGATATATTACCTCATTTTTTAGTTAAGAAGAAAAACTTCTACGAAATAATGTAATTATAAATATTTTTAATTATATCGTTATAATATTTCTAGTTTTTTACAACCATTATTTTTTCATATTCCTAATAATATCTTTATTGGATGGTTTATTTTGTACAGATTTTTGGAATTGAATTATTTTTTTAAATCTTTTTAAATTGTATAATTTATTTTGTAATTCTTCACAAAAAATGATTTTATTCGAGTAAAATTTTATTTATTTTAATCTAATTAAGTGGTTTGTACTAGGATGGTATTCGTTACATATAGACTTTCGGTGGTCGCCTACAAATTTTGTCTTTGGCAAAATAAATATTATTAAATATTATAAAAAATTGTATCTTCAAAAGTAAATTGTTATTGAATTTTGTTTGAAAGAAATCTTACGTAGGAAAATAATAACAGTGGATTTTATAGAAAAAAGATTTATTTACATGTTTTAAATCATTTTACAAGTTTTTCAAGATTTTGCAATACTTTAATAGAAGTTTCCGCATTGTTGGGGATTAAAATTTGATTATTTTTACAATATTCTTCAAAATAAATAAGTGCTTCCAGCTGATTATCGCTCGGCATTTTCAAATCGTTTGTAAGTACAGGGTTAGACTCCATTAAAGAATTCTACGTTTCTTCAGCCATGTTAAGAATATTCGAATCTATACTTTCTTCTTTACTAGTTGGTTCAACATTTGAGTTCGAAGGTTGAATCTTACCGTCGATTACTAAATCATCGTACCATTCTTGATTTTTTACGTTAAACTCGTTCAAATAATCAATAATTTGGTCTTCTAATATTTCTTCTTCGTTTGTGTATTTCGGTTGATTTGAATGAAGACAATCGCAAACATCAATATTAAGAAGTGTTTTATTAGAATAACTAGATGTCAAATGGTTCATCAGATGCATCTTAAAAACTCTTCGTTCCAGAAATAAAGCTTGACAAACCCAGCATTTAACACTAAATTTAAAACTATCTATAAAATCAAACGCGTGTTTTCGACATGGCTGGTCAAAATAACATTCATTATCAACTAGTGAATCGCATTTAAATTCTGGTTTCCCCATAAATAACTTCATTTTTTTAACTTTTAAAGAGGGCGATTTTTGAGACATCTTGCGTTTTCCCATTTCAACTGTGATATAATAAAAAAAATTTACTCGCAATAAGTTTTACAGTGATATTATACAACTCAACAAATAACTTATATTTTGAAAAATATTAAATTCCTCAAGGTTAGCAGGTTTGTGTATTGATGGGGGAAAGCACATTCCAACGATACGAACACCCTTTTTAATATATAAAAAGTACATGTATTTACGATAAATTTGTATTATAATTATCGTTTAATAAGGTTGAAAATAATTACAAAATATAAATTATTTTTGAAACATAATTATTTGATTAATTATTTCTAAAGGTGATTTTAAATATACTATATTATGAAAAAAGATTTTACCTTGACTTATTTTTATATAACCTGAAATCTTCGGGGTTTTTAATTTATGATAATACTAATATCTACACATACATAATTTGTATAAAAACTTGAATTATACCTTTAATCATTAGAAATATATTCGCCGTGTAAACGAGAGAGTTGAATATTAAGAAATACAGTTTTTCTTCAATTTTGGAGATAAAAGTATGTTATTTAGTAATTTTAATATTCTTTAATTATATTTTTTAATTATTTCTTCATTTTATACAGTGGACGAGAGTTCTTGCAAAAATTTGTTAGAAAGAGGTTCTGTTAAAGTACAAAAAGATGGTTTTATTTGTTGTCCTTATTGTTTTGGATATACTGAGTCGTTAGAAACATATGGTGGACTCCTGTATTATTGTTGGAATAAACAATGTCGATTTTACTACCAACCTGTTGTTTTTAGACAAGGCAATTGTTTATCAATGAGAATTCCATCGGATGCATTATTAATCTTTCCTCAACATTTAATTTGTATAATATGTGGTGTAAGAGGAAATAGAAGACGTTCGAGAGATACAGATTGTATAGAATCCGAATATAGTTCGGTATGTATTTATCCTCAATCTAAGAAAAACACTGTGTATAAAATGAAATAAATCTTTTTTTATAAATATTTCTTGTATTATATAGAGAAAAGTTACATAAACAACAGAGCAATACAAAATAAAATTTAATTTTTTGAAAAAAAAACCGTTTTTTTAATTCACATTAAATATACAACGTTTGTTATTGCAACCAGTTTTTTTTCTCTTTATAACGGGGCTCTGTGGAATGTCTCCTGGCGAAACATGTTCTGCGTTTATAATTTTATTGATTAATTCAATCTGGCGCGGAGATGCAAAAGTTGAGAAAAAATAGAGTAGGATCAATAATACCAGATGATAATAAACATTTTTGCGTTTAATTGATATAATTAGTCAAATGATGAAAAATCCAAACTAGTTTTAGAAGGCTGTAATTGTAGTTGATAACATTTACACGTAAAAATAATTAAGGGGTGGGTATCAAATTACTTCTACAAGGTTACAATGTTGAACCAGTTATATCCTAGAGGTAGTTTTTTATTTATGAATTTAAAGATATAGCTCGCAATCCGGCAGAATTTCATAGACCGTGTTTCTGGTAACGTGTTTCAGCAGAAAGTTAAAATTATCAATCAATGTAAGTAATGTTTAATTTTGAAAATAATTCAAATTAATAAACTTAATTTTGTTTTAATATAGTCACCAATAATCGGCCGTTCGTTCAATGTGTATAGTCAGAGAAAATTCTATTTACAATTTTGTTATTTTTAATTTAAAAAAAAGTTAATTATTTTTTATTTATTTTAAATAAATGGTTTTGGAATTCTTATTGATTATGTAATTTAAAATGTTTTTCCAACTTTAGAATATACTATTTTACTATTAAAAATTAACCAGACATCCATTTGTGTAAAATTATAGTCTTTCGAGTTGCAAAAGTTAGTGTTCGGCAGTCGATTAATCCATGAATAAAATAAGCTCGGCTATATTTCAATATTTATTTAAATAACTAATAGTTTAATAGAAATTGCAAAATGTTTAAATAATTGAAAGTGAATAAGCCTATTATTTAAATAAAACAAACAATTACTTAAATAAATACCGCTTTTATTCATTGTAATTTGTTGTGTTTTTAAAATATGTATTGATTGTTTATTATGTCGTTATTGTATTATTTAAATAAAATATCAAATTACGACAGAAATATATACGAAAAGAAGTTGACAAAGCTTATCAAAGTTAGGCCTTTGCGGTCATCCTTTTTACAATTACCTTCGCTATCGAATAAAATAAACAATTTTCGCTCTCCCTTGGTAATTGAACTACTCGAACAATTTTTAACCAGGCAGATAACCATTTTTAACGTGAAACTAATTTCTTAATCATTTGAAAATAATTAAAATCCGCAAACAGACGATTGAAACTGTTAACCCTCCCGTTTTACTAAGAAATCTACACGGCAAAATGGAGGCATAGAATCGTTCATTCTAGCTCAAATTAAATATTTATTCTTGGTTCTTATATCTATACTTGGAACTGCGTCATTGATGACGTAGGGATGCAAACTATGTATTGATTGTTTATTTATTTATTTCCAAAAAGTAAATAGTTTAATTTTCAACAGGGGTAAGTTGGATATTACGTGATTGGGTGTGGCCAAACGTTGCCAAGGCTATAAAGCGAAGGTTTCCCCATCTCGCAAATAACTAATTAGCATTTTAAACGGCGAAAAAACGAAAAAAATAAAAAAGTAACACCAAAAGTAAATAAGTTGACGTAATCGGTGGGGTTACATATTACCACCGATATCTCGGTTTGACCTTGTCCGATCGTGACCAAACTTGTTGGGAGTATAGACCGAGGCTTAGTGGTTGTGGACAGTGTTCGAGCGTCGAGGTCAAAGATCATCTCCAAGGTGAAATTTTAGATTGAAAACAAAAATATGTTTTTCGATTTTTCCAAGGACAAAAATTTTGTTTTTGAAAATATTTTGGGGGTGTTTTGGTGGCCATCTCGGCGGCCATCTTGGATTTTTACATGTTCATATTTAGTTTTATACTACTGCTGCGGCCTAAAGAGAGGTGCCAGAAATAGGGACTAGTTCGGAACTTTTACTACGCTCTACTAGGATCGCCTTGAACGTCAACAAATTTGAAAAAGACCCGCGGTTATTTGACCAGTTTGCAAACTATTTGAAAATACCAAATACTTTTTCCCTATCTTTTCGAATATTTGACTATATGATAAAAAAATTCGATTATTCGCGAACTTTTCCCAGCGCTATTTGATTCGACGAATCGAATATTCGATTTGGTATTCGATCGAATTATTTGGTCTGACCAAATATTTTGCACACCCCTAGTTTTTGCCTATCTCTGTTCCCAGCCAATGAAAGCAGACTATGTCAGAAATGAGTCTATGAAGGAAAACCATTGGTATACTCTTATTTACTGCCGAGTAAACCTTGTAAAGTATTGCAATTTTAATGTGCTAATCAATTATTGTTGACAATAAGAATAATGCCGCTAGCCTCCCTAATGCTGAATCTTAGGCATGAAAAACCTTGAAAATAATTGTCTATTTTTAAAAAGAGAACAAAAAGTTTTATTTTTTCCTGCCTTCCAGTGTACTGTCGAATCCCATAGAAAAGCATGTTCGGCCCATAAATAACTCTGGCCGACAGATTTTTTAAATATATCGCGTGTAAATAGGAAAACCTTCCAATGTTAAGTTAAGGTTTATACGAATAGTTGGCGTTAGAGCTCAGCATCGCACTGTGACTGTAGTGACTATAGCCTAAAGCTGAAATGAGAAACTTAATGCTTTTAATATAAACTTGAAAAAACTCTTATCCTGGTCACAAAGCAATTGAATTAGAAAAATTAAATGGTAGTTGCATAGTTATAGAAGGGTTGCATTAAACTGTTTTAAATAAATACAAACTAAATTTGGTTAAAGTGACCCTTACACTTTTAATATATTTTTAAAAATAAGGGCCTATATCAAAAATGTGCTTCTTAAATCTTCTAGTCTAATATCTATTTAACAAAACAAAACACACCAATACCTTTTAATTTAAACTAAAATTGCAGGGTCCCCCCTTCCATATAATTCGAAACCGTTGTGTTACTTTATCCTTTTCAATTATGAATTACCTTTGCAAAAATTCTATTGTTGCCGGACATTTGGTTGGATACTGCATAATTCATGATATAATATATACAAAAAATCATACCATACGCTGTGGCAATTTGGTCACTGTGGATATATTCCAATAAAATATTGTTGTCAGCGGCCAACATAAAATATGACGCTGCAGCTAAGCTTTCCCCTAAATTACATGATAAACATTAGCACGTTTCATTCTTCACAAGAATGGGGCTGTTTGCTAAATGCATAACGCCAAAAACTTTTACGACACTCCCTCCCCCCTTGTAAAAAAATTTAAATAATAATCGCCCCCCTTTCAAATATAATAATACTAATTATTTGAAAATTATGTCAATTGCTGTAATATGTTTTGCCTCCAGAAATGTAATAACACTAAATTATAATTAATGAAACAAGAACTAAATTAATGATTATTATATTTATTATTATTATTATTATATTTGCTATTGTTAATTGAAACATTCGTAGCCTACCCCAAATCAGGCTAAACTTACCCGAAGGAAAGCTTAATCTATTCCCGATAAGCCAGCTGACTCTACCCGAAAGGCTGGCCATTTAATTCCCAAAAATTTAAAACCTACCCGAGGATGAAGAAAAAGTAGTCTCCTACATAGGTTATAAGAAAGGCCTAGATGAACGTTTGAGGAGGAGTCATCCCTTAATTTTCAGATAGTTTCTACTAATTCCCTTTCGGTTACGACGGATAATTTATGTGATTTTTTGGCATAAGTGAAATTTTTTCATTATTTCCTAGGTTTTTCAATACGCGGGAGGTAAAAAATGAATTATAATTTTCAGAACTGGTGGTTCTGGTGTTGGGTACAATCTGATGAGCTTATTGGGGGTGTTACGAATATGTCGCAACATGGAACTGGTAGTTCCAGGTTTATTTTTTTCATAAAATTTCCTGAAACGCATTTAACTGGTTAACTCTATACATTCTAATAAACACGCCCAAGCATAACAAAAAGATGTACCAACACCTCCTAACGAGCGATAGGGATTTAGTAATTCCACACATTCAAGTAATGAACTATTTCGATTAATACAATAGGTAGACTCATTATGTCAAAGGATTTCTTTTAAAAAAATCTAAAATAATACCTAATGCCTAATTAAAGTATTTTCAATGCTATATTACTTAATTTAATAGTTTTATCAACAAAATAGACTTAAGCGTAGTACTTACCCACAACTTGTGCAAGTTAATTTCTTTGTCAATTCGGAATAGCAGAAATATTCCTAAATCTGCGACGTACATTTCAACTTCTTAATTGACTCAGAAAGCGAACGGTTCGAACTAAAAGACGCAATTACGCGACTGTCTTCTTCGTAAATTTCCATATTGACCACAACTAATGCTTGTTCACTATCTTTCTGTATGAACATTTAACGCACCGAGCATTACCCCCCTAAAAAAATTACCCGAACAAAAATCAATGCGGCTAATTTTGTTGGAACCATTGTTGCCACTCAAGATTGCTATTTATAATTTTTACTATGCCACCAAAAATAAAGTAGAAATTGTCGCCGTACTAGACCGCTTATGGGTGATCTGATTTCAAAATGAACGGATGAATAACAAAATTCATCAACGTTCGAACCTCAAATCATTGCAGATGCAGACCGAGTAAAAGGACAGTTAACGCGTCACGTTAAAGACAAACAGATATAAAATAGACATAAGCGGAAATTTGTTCAATAAGTAAAATAAGAAGGTATTTTCCGTGTCCAAATATTATTTTCACAAACAACTAGTGAATTTGTTAATGTTTAAAATTGAAAATATTTCACTGCGAAAATTCTAATAATAATTAAAAATATTTTACCCAGCTTTAAGCAGACCACAATTGCCATGCAAATCGAGTTAAGATATATGGCCGTTGGAGGTCTTTTTCTGTTCAGAAACGTCAATTAACAGCTAAACACAGGGCCAGACTGACCAATAGGGCGAAGGGGCGATTGGCCCTAAGCCCTTGTCTCAAGAAGTAGTTTAGGCGCCGTAGTTCCGAACTAGCCACCCTACTGCCGACTATAGCAACTTTTCACTTGGTCTTTACATATCTAGTCCGGCCCTAGCTACACTAATGAAATGAATAAATTTAGTTTAATCCTCTAGGAAACCAAATTGGTTTAAACTGTTTATTGTCTGGCTTTAAAATTTAGGCTAGCTGTATAAAAATGGTATACATTAATCATCATTCATGAGTATCGCTGAGTAACCACCTGGTTCACCCCCTCCCAAAAACGGCAATGAATGCCTCAGATATAATACGAAACAATATGAACTTCATTTCCATTTTTAGAAAATTGTTCCTATAGACGTTCCTTTAACATGACAAAGTAAACTTTAGAGCTATTAAATTGTGAGCACAGTGGTCGACTCGTTGCTCTCTCGCCAAGAAACTGCTTCGACTCGTTGCTCGCTCGGCAAGAAACTGGCTCGACTCGTTGTTCGCTCGATATGACCTTGGTTCAGCTCATGACTCGGTTCGTTTTCTGCTGATTAACGAGCAAGCAGATTTCCGGCAAAAATTTTCTGTGGGCTTTGTACTTGTGTACACGTTTCGGGGGTCCGTCTTTACTTTATTTCATGTTCGCCGGTCAAGGTGTATAGAATTTCTACGGGAGAGGCTACTCAAGGGGAGCGCATTCGCATTTTTGCCCGGCATTCCTTTTGAGAAAACTTGCTAGCTCTCTTTTTACCGCGCGAGTGACGTAGCTGGTTGACGGTTTTCCCGTAGACACGGAGAGTAGGGTGTCCTATAAGTACCGTGTAGTTTGTCTGTCATGGGTAAAAAAAACTTTGCAAAAATGTGGTGAAATTGCATAATCTTGGGATAATGTGAAAGAATATAAATACGTTGGAATAATTTTTGGGATTTTCAATAATTGTGGTCGGACGTGGTCAGAAGAAAGAACTATATTTTTTAACAAAACTTTTATTCAAATAAAAAATAGGAACATTTTAATATTGAAAAGACACATTTTAAATTCATTAGAAAAGGATCATTTTGTTCCGTTTAAATCAGTCAACTGAACATAAAGGCAGCTTATTTTTAAAACTAACTACTTAATTTTTTTAGTGTTCTTATCTTTTTTCCTGTCTTGGGCCTCAGTAATAGTGTCATTTATATACTTATTGTTAAACTAAAAAAGTAAATAAATGCAAGATGATTTAATAACATTCTTCAAACAATGAAATATTTTGTAAAATGAGTAAATTTGGATTAATTTTAATTATTTCTTAATTAGATAAATGAATGTAAAAATTTCGAATAAGTGCTCCATTAGATTTAAACAATTGGTTTCTAGTAACTAACTGTTTTGTTCCTTCCCCTATTTCATAGTGAAAAATGTACTTTTTTCTACCCTTTCATCTTAAATTTTTCATTGTCAAGTACGTTATACAACTTTCTCATTATAAACATTAATTATTTAATATTAAAATTTTCAAATTCGTGAATATTTTTTCACAAATTTACTTTCCCATGAAAATTTCACAATTCTAAGTAGAGATTTAGTAGAAATTTAGTCGATATATTTTCACTGTCAATATTATCGTTATAACCTCTGCCCGATAGGGTACAGCTATTTGGGGACTCAACGTTTTTTTCTACGGGAAAAATATACAGACAAAAGCAGGAAAGTTGAGAGACGGACCGTTACAAAACTCAAACTTGTCACTTTGCACTAAACTTTTATAACGCAATGCTAGGGAATATAATATTATGCGAAAGTACAACTTACAGGAAACCAACAAGTTATGACAGCAGCGTTAATCGCGTCGAAAAACGTAATTTTTAAGAACCAATGAGATTGCAGTATTATTTGATTTTATTAAAGCGGAGGAGCATACCGGGTGGAATTGGAGAAACGCTAAAAATAATCTCGACATATTCATTCTCCCTGAGTATAAATAAATACATTCTTGCTTTAAATTTAGATTTAAATAGCGGAATTTCCGATCGGAATTTTCCCACTTTGGGTTCGACTTCCTCATCGATTTATTAACTTTCGGCGTCAATCGTTGAAAAGCGTTGTCCTAAAAAAGCTGCGATGTTGAATCTTTGGCCTTCAACCGTGTCAAATATTGAAAGTGGCCAAATCAGTTTCAGCTATTTCCAAGTTCACTGTCTTATCGTTGAATTCCGAGACTGAGGCTGGAAGTTTAACCATTTTGGTATTCAGCTCTTCAATAACGGTGCTTTCCAAGATTCTACTACTCAAAAGAGGGTGCAAAGTTTAAATCCATGCGCTTGAAATCAAATTCTTGACACACCATTCATTTACGTTATAACAAGTAAACAAGTTTGAAGACAAAACCTAATGGCGTACTTATAATTTATTACGCAACTTTTAACTTAGGATTAACTTTTCGCGGAATATACAAATGTTTCGTCGAAAAAAAGAGCGTGAGTGTGAGCTCCCATCTCCAGCAAAAAAGAGAGGTCCGTGAGTGCGAGCTCGCTTCTCCAGCAAAAAAAGAGAAGAGTATTAGCGCGAGTTCCGCTCTCCGGTAAAAAAGAGAGAAGAACGTGAGCGTGAGCTTCCCTCTCCGGCAATAAAAGAGAAAAGCGCGAGCGCGATATTCGGACTCTGAATTATAAACTAAAGAGCACAAGGTTTTTTTACTTTTTCAGACGATAACAAAATAAAAAAATTAAAAGCGTTAGGGAAAAATCAACTAATGGTTGGCAACCATGCCACACGCGATAGGCGTTCGGCCAAAGAATAAGCGTATTGTTCTACAGGGAGACATTAATTAATTATTAATTTTGTATGTTTATGTATTAATATGCATTTAAATACATTATTATTGATATATTTTGTATCTTAAATTTAATTTTATACTTTTTTAATAGATTGGCAGTTGTCATTGTCAAATGTGAATCAGACTGCCATCATAATTCAAAATGGACGCGCTATAAGCTCCAAAGAGTGCAAGAGTTATTTTTGAGTGCGAGCTCCACTCTAGGGCAAAAAAAAGGCGCGAGTGCGAGCGGTGCCATCTAGTTCCATATTAAAGAGTGCAAGCTCGGAATATTCGGTTTATGCCCATCTCTGCTTTTAACTATTCTTAAAAGATAAACGTTTTCCAGGCAACCATTTCCGGAAGTTTGTATTGAAATTAACATCTTTTCTAAATTCCTCTCTGGGTTCGAAGGAAGTATTTGGCCCACCTGACCAAACTTTCTTGGAGCCGTCACTGACAACATAGGCGTTGTTTCGTAGCTTTTATTTCCTCAGAACTCTGAGAAACAACTTCGTCCGAGATAACAAAAATCGTTGACGACACCAGTGTGTCAGAATTGTTAGCCCGGTGCACCTTGTAACAGAGACCGGAGGAATTTCATCATAGTGCCCTACGCTAGCGTCCACAGCCCGGATAGGTGACAAAACGAGCATAGGTAGCAGTACCCTACTACTCAACCCAGCAGAAGGTGCAGCAATGGGTCGACCATTTCCCACTTCGCACACAGCAGTGGTATTAGGAGTGGATGCTATGGCAACTCCAGCCGACACCTTACATACGAAGGTAGACAGCGGAGCCCTTTGGAGAGAGCTTTTAAAGGGGAACAACGGGCGCACAGCAGCCCGCATAACCCAGCTTAGCCAGCAACGGATATCCCGGTGGAACTCCAAAAGTCAGGGAAGTGGCTCCGCCTTGCCCTCATACGAAGGCCCGCCACCCCACCGCAGGCTACTCAATCCGCCGAGGCGGCCAGTTTCCCTGGACCCTCTTCGTTACCCTGAGCCGAAACTCGGTTTCCAGCCCCTACCTGGCCGAAGTCGTAGTTGGAGATAGGACCGTTTGAACGGAGTTAATATCTAACACTGCGCCACCGCCCGTATGGATTACAAGAGCCGGACCTCGACTACCCGGTCACGGCCGTCTCTAGATCTGCTTCGCGCTCATAGCGGCCCAGGCGACCGTACGAAAATCGCGTATGGGAAATTAGTTCAACAACTTCTCACATCGTTTTTTGGCGCCAGTCTAGCCCCCCCTCTTGAGATCTAATGGGAGGAACGGCGCGGAACTTTGGAATGTCAATTATTATCGCGTAATGTGTAATTTTTTGTAAAATATTTTTTTAGTAATATTTAAGTTAATTGGTAATAAAAAAGTTAAACACCTCTTGAATTTTTTAACGCAAAGTAAAGTTTTGAATAACGTTAATAAAATTTGGTCATTCTGGAGCCAGAAGTCGCCGTCAACGTTTTCTGTATATAATTGTAAACATAAACACGTGGTTCTCCTTATAGCTTTTTTTGTTATGTAATAACTACCAGAGGTCTTTGTTTTGTATTAATGTTTGAAAATTAAATTTAATTAAAGTTGTAAAATAAATGAATTTTAAATGAAAACAAAATGTGACTTCACTTGAAGAATATGTAAAAGTTTATCATTAAGGTATTGTCTTGTTTTTTTTAAGAGCCAAACCAAGTTTAAAAATGCATAATAGTTCGAATATAGAATGTTGTATTATAATGATAATTTATATGGGAGTAGTTGGAATATTGTTTAACATAGTATGATTATTTATTCAAATATTGACTACTTGAAATATGGGTTAACGTGTAATAATTTATACAGGTACATGTGTTGACTAGGTGGAATATGAGTTAACATATAATGATAATTTATACTGGCATGGATTAATTAAGTAACTGTCACTTGGAAGATCTCTATGAATAAAAATAGTGATGGAAACTTGGAAGGTATTTAAATCTGTAAATGATACAGAACTAAACAATAGATAGGAAAATTTTAGTAAACTAGATTTTACAACTTGAGTACTTTTCGAGAAAGAGGCTTATGCACAAGTTCTTTCACTTTCTCAAATTTGGCGGCCAGAGTTTTGGTAATATTTGTGATAATTGGAGGTACGACCTTTCTAAATATTAAATCAGCAATTTCATTCGGCTGATTATTATTCAAATCACATTGTATTTAAGGGCATAGAGCAATTTTTGGTCACAAGTGGATTTCAATGTTTTTTTTTAATTGCAGGTGAATCCCGGAGATACGGTACAGCTCGCTCTATGAATGTTCTTACTATAGCCAATATTAGCCAATAACATGATAAAGCTTTGCTGAGGATACCTAAGGTTTCCTCTATCGGATAATTTTATCAATCCAACTAATGGTGAGTCAGAATTAGGCTGTGATACAAGGCACAATTCGCAAAAATGTTTTTCTTCAAGGATTTGTACTACATAACCAGCCAAGTATGTGATACTTGCTTGCTGTAAGGTGAGTAGGATATGCTAACCTCTTCAGGGTTTTTCAATGTACAGGTATAAAGGGGGTCGGCACCGGAAGTCCCCGCTTCCTTCCCCCTTCCGACAGGTGGCGCGGGGGGGTCGACATTTAACTCCCCACCGAAGGTCATTGACCTCCTCAGAGTGGCGCGCGCTGATTGGTAACTACGCGGCGCGGGGAGCACGTGGTTACTACGCGTGTACTGCACGCTGATTGGCTGGCGCGGCGCGTGTACTGCGCGCTAATTGGCTAGCGCGAAATTATTCAAAATGGCGCCGATTGGTTGGCGTTTTGGCGCGAAAAGGGGTCAGAACTCCTTTAAAGGAATTCCCAGGCTCGCTATACTCGGGCATTGTGAAAGTGGTGACAGGTTTGATTGATTACGAGCAGGTGTTTATCGAGGAATGCGCCGTTGCTAGGTTACCCAGTACGCTGTTAGAGGAAACTCTAGATTTGTATTCGGGACGATTTCGTTGTATACGTAAATTTCGAAGAAAAAATGGCTACGGTAAATAGCCACGATATTCCTTTAAAATTTCTTTAATGAGTTTCGTTAATTGGAAGGTACCAGGTGTACATAAATCAGACTTGGCCGCGCAAGGGTTTTATTTGTTACCAGACAGCGTTTCGGTCAAGTGCGCCTTCTGTCCGCTAGTCATAACCGATTGGAAAAGCCTAGTCCTCATTCGACACTTGGAAAAGAAACCGCTTTGCCCTTTCATGAAAGGAGAATCTGTAGGAAACGAAACGAATCTCGAGTAGGGATGACGGTAGCTTACTTGGTAGGACGAACAACTTTGTAAATAGCAAATTAAAATAGTCACGAGTTCGAATCCCCTCCAAATAAGAGACCGTCATTCTTTTTATAAAAATGGACGACTTTTACGTAACACTACCGAGTAACGCCTCTAGCGACCTCTATCCGGCGAATACTCAGTCAAACTTTAAAGTAAACTTGGGTCGTTCTATAACACTACCGGACAAATTTGTTGTTGGCGTGTCGGAAGTAATTTTGCCTCCCAACTGGGAAAATATCACGGATAAAACTAATAATTTTTAATTAAAAACGGTGGCAGCTGATTATTATAAAAAACGACCTTACATTTATAAAATCTCATTAAAAGTCGCTAAATTGGAAGCCGAAAAAGACACTGCCGGATTTGTCATCAAATATAGTCTGGTTAAAAAAGTTGTACGCGCTATTAACGAAGGAATAAGGGAAAATGGACTGGACGCCTACATTTCGTTCAAAATCTGGGAAAAACCCGATGGACTTTATTGGATTTACGATCCGACAATACATAATCCGGCTGACCCGACCAAGAAAAAGAAGACCAATTTCGAGTTATTTATTCCTGACGGACCTTTGAAAGAACTGTTATGTTTCGAGAGCAAGGATGACACGGGATATCAATCGGGGGTATATCAGCCGTCAAAACCGGTAACCCCCTGTACGAGGAGCATAATTTTAAATCATCTAAATTATATTGAAATCAAAGAAAATCATCTACGCGATATGACTTTTACACGCAACGTAGAAGTTGACTGTAATATTCCGATTGGAACTTATTTAAGTATTCAAGCAATATTAGACGCCATGTCAAACACTATCCCTGATCACGTGAGAAACCTTGTTCATTTCGGTATAAACCCCAATGGCACAATCCATGTAGGAGCTGATCACAGGGCTGTGACTATTTTCTTCAAATCGAGTAAGAAAGGCTTAGGCGAATTATTAGGATTCACGGATTTCGATTTTGACCTGGTTGGTCACGACAGTACTTATCCGGCCGATTTATCTAGAGGCGCGAGTACGCTTTATCTATATTCGAATTAAATATATCCCCAGTATACCGGAGATACTTTCGCTCCTCTCATGAAAATTATACCGTTAGCGAGCAATGATCAGTCTAGTAATAAGTCTATTATATACGACAAAATAGACTATTACCCGGTTAAAGCAAGAGAGCTAGAGTTGATCGAGATAGACTTAAAAACTGATTTTGGAGAAAATTTGATATTTAACGCGGGGAAGACGGTCGTTCGACTTCATTTCAAGAAAGATGTCAGAGAGTGACAGTTATTTCCGTTACTATAAGTCTCAATATGGGGGACGAGTGTTTGCCAGCCCCGTGTACCAGAGAGGGCGTGGTTTGGGTGGAATATTTAAGAAATTAATGAGATATATTACACCGATGGTAATACCTTTACGCAGCGAAGCGCTAGGTCTCGGAAAGCGTATGTTCGGTGATTTGGAATCCGGTGTAGATCCGCAATTGGCTATCCGCAACAATTTACGATTAGCCGGAAGCAATTTGTTACATAAAGCCGCTGACAGAATGAGTAAGCCCCAGTCAGGCAGTGGAACTCGTAAGAGACGCGCGCCTCCTAGACAACGGAAAAAGAAAACGAAAAAATCAAGGACGAAAGACGATTTTTTGAGATAAGAAACAATGGCGCTTCGAGAAGGCATGCTAAGTTCGTTAGACTTGTTCGAACGACCCGTGTTAAATACCAACATATTAGCTACAACCGAAATACGATATTTACCCACGAATAACATAACCGTCAATGGCCCTCTCGAATTTTTTATTCCGGCATCTGATGACTTATACATTGATTTATCCAAAACTATGCTCAAACTAAAAATGAAACTCGTGCATTTCGATGGTACAGACGTACCAGCCACTGAAGTGAAAGTCGGGGTCACGAATAATCTTATTGGAACTCTTTTTTCGCAAATCGACGCGTATTTGGGCGATACGTCGGTACAATCTACAAATAATCTTTCGGCGTATAACGCGTACTTGGCGAAATTGCTGAATTTTGGTGAAGACGCTAAGAAAACGCAACTGGAGAATGGAATGTATTATATGAACGCGGCCTGTAACCCGCAAGACATGTGGGAACCTGCTTTTAACAATGATCGTAACGGAATGCTGAAGAGATGCGCGCGAACGAAAGAATCGACCACGTTTGAGTTAATGGGCCATTTACCCCTCGATAGTTGTAACATGAATAAGTTTATTGTCAATCAACTACCCGTAAGATTCCGCTTAGTAAGAAGCCCTCGTTTAACTTGTATAATAGCTTTAGAGCAGGGAACAGATTATAAGCTAATTTTAGAACAGGCGTATTAATACGTTACTAAAGTCAAGGTGGCTCCGCAGATAAGTTTAGCCCACGCTAGGATGCTAGAAAGCGGAATACCAGCGATTTATCCCATTACGCAAACAATTATGAAAAGTTTTTCTATCGCTCATGGTCTGAAAAACATAAATCGCGATAACGTTATACTCGGGAAAATACCAAAAAGGGCAGTTGTAGTTTTTGTCAAAGAAGCTTTCAACGGGTCATTGACCACAAATAGCTTGAAATTTGAACATTTAAATATCACCGACTTATCTTTGTCAGTCGGACCGGATAGATACCCTCCTGACGGCTTTCAAATGGATTATGCAAATTCAAATTACTGTTTACCTTTTCAGTCTTTATTCGAGTCAATGGGCATAGCTTCCGAAGATAGGGGTAATTATCTAAATTTTGCGAATTTTAAGGAGGGGTACACGATCTATACTTTCGATATGTCGCCGGACCAGAATGCTTCGGCTGATCATACGAGTATTCCTCGACAGGGGTCTCTACGTTTAGATGTTCAATTGAAAGACCCCCTACCGACTAATGTCGTGTGTATAATGTACTTTGAATTTGATAACGAGATTTTAATTACCCGGGACAGAAAGGTGATATATAGTATCGAATAAAATGAGCCACCCTGTTTTCTATTCGATTAGTTCGACGCGAGCTTTTGTTTGAGAATGACACGCCCCCATTTTCTCTCCAACCAACTCGACATTTTTTTATCGGCGAATCTCGCGGAGCCTGAAATTTTAATTAACCGTCAAGGACATAGAAAATATGTCAATATTAGCGTAAAAGTGTGGAAGAATCTCTGGAACTATGAACAAGAAATTGAAAGATTTTTCAATACCACTACCGAAGCTATACGTTTTCACAGCTGGTTGTCGGATAGTGTCAAGTTGGAAGGATTCTTCTGTCAGCGTGGAAGAATTATTGATATTCGCGGCTATATTCGCGGGTCTAATTCAAATTACGACGTTGTGTATTCCTCCGCCAACGGGGTCGCCCTAGATAAAGAAGCCTGGGACCGTTTGAAGATTATCCGTACGAGTCTCGACAAAGAAATAACTGACCGAAAAGACGCTTTTGAAGGAATGAAAATGTCTATTTTAGACGAATTAAAAAGTGTATTATTTACGTTAACTGAGGCATGCCCAAACCTGCCCTGCCATAATCAATTGGCCCATCACATTAGCTGCAAACCGATCGCGTCACATTTCTGCGAAAGACTCGAAAAAAGTGTCAAGATGGCGATACCCCTTATGAACTATGACAACGTAATTAAGGCTTTTTACGTCAACTTTCCCGACTATAAACTGGGGGTAGAAAATTTATATCATAATATCATGCAAAATGAATCTGAAATTTTATCAGAGCTGATGTATTAAAAATTTCCATTAAAATGTATAAAAATGTAAACTTTGCTGGTCTTTCATTTAATAATGTAGCACACTTTGAACTGTCAAGACATGAATATAGAATCTATTTATTTTGACCCAGAAAATCCCGGAAGTCTGGGAGGACTAAAACGTTTATCCGAACAATTACCCTCTATTTCCAAGAAAAAAATTAAAGATTGGGCACTGACGCAAGACGCCTATACGTTGCACAAAGATAGAAAATTTAATTTTCCTAGAAATAGGACTTATGTCACGAGCTTGAACGAAGAACACCAGGCTGATTTAATCGAGTTAAACGAATTAAAAAATATTAATAAATTTAATTATATTCTTACTAATATCGATATTCTGTCCCGATATTTATTCGCTATTCCCGTGAAAACTAAGAGAGCGAGCGATATATTAGCTGCTTTCAAAAAAATCCACAAACAACGTAAGCCTTTGAAAATTAATACTGATCAAGGTTCTGAATTTTTAAATCGTAAAGTGCAACGCTATTTCAAGGACCAGGGGATTAAGCATTTCGTTTGTTACGGCGATAAAAAAAGCAGCGTATGCGAGAGAGTGAATAGGACGCTTAAAAATAAAATTTACAGATTTCTTACCAAAAGTAAAGGAAAAAAATTTATAAAAGAACTACCAAAAATTGTAAAGTCCTATAACGATAGCGTTCATCGCACGACGGGATTTAGACCTAGTGAAGTAAGCTTAGCCAATGAGCATCTTGTTTGGCAAAAATTATTTGGAAAGAAAGCGAAAAGAGAGGAACCGAAATTCAAGATTGGCGATCACGTGCGCCTGTCAAAAACCAGCAAAGTATTTCGTAAGGGATTTAAAGGATATTGGGGTAAAGAGGTTTTCACCATATCGAAGGTGATAAATAAACCCAGCCCACTCTACCATATGAAGGACAAGAATAACGAGAAAATATTGGGGTCATTTTACCCCGAAGAAATTCAAAGGGTTTTGCCATGAATACTTTTCAATTGGACGCCTTTTTAAAATGCGACCCGAGAACCAAACCTTTTTTTCTGGGCACATTTTCCAAAGATACTTTACCTCGAGATTGTCCGAAAAAAAAAGCCCTTTTGTTTGGTGGCCAATGTACAAGACTCATCAATGCCGGGAAGCCATTGGATAGGAATCTTCGTCAGTGCTAAAAATAGGAAAGGACAACGTGTGGGAGATTTTTTTTTGTTCTTTCGGTCAACATTTTGATGTCTACGGTTTTAAATTGGATCATTTAGCTCAGAAATGGTTTAATAATAAAAATATAATTCAAGATATGAACCAAGAAACTTGCGGTTTGCACGTTGCTTCGTTTCTGTTAAATAGGTCTGCTGGATTAAGCTTTAAGAAAATTTTAAAAATGTATAATAATGAAATATATATGAACGAAGTAATTTCGCTATTGGCATTGTGTGTGCATTTATTTAATCACGAAAACAGATTTTGTAATCAATAGTGTTTAATAAACATGGTTTTACAAAAAAACATTAATTTTCCCATTCATTAATTTCCCAATCATTAATTTCACGATCTTTAGAATACGCCCGGCGTCTTTCTTTGCGACCTTGTCGGGTTGGCAATTCCTTTCTTGTCAAGAACGGTCCTACGAAAGGCAAGGAAACAGGTTCGGTCGTATTACGAAGGGTGGATTCCGAAGGCTTATAGCTGCTGTCTTTGAAAGTTGGCGTGCTATATTCATCGAGACTCGTTTCGCTTCGAGATTTACGTAGCTCAGCTCGAGCGGGCGAAGTGAAAAAGTTGCTAGCGCCGTTCTTCCATCTTCCCTTTTGGTAGCCTGGAGTACTCGCAAAGTCAGGCTTGAATGGAATATTTCGTGACGTCACGAGATGCGGTGGGGCTGCAATTAAAGTTTTATGGGCATAATCGGGCGATTGACTTTCGTCCAACCCCGAAATGCCGGAGACACTCTGCCATGGTGTAGAAATTCCAGGATTTATCGGTGATGCTGGGAAAGGCCTGTTAATAGCCATTTCCAGTTGGTGGAGAGGTTGCTGTACGGCTCTTTGCACCTGTTGCGGCGCGGCGAATAGTTGATGGAGCTGATTTGGCGTTTGGGGAGGCGAAAAAACACTTGGCGAGGCGAGCGGCGGGTTACCGAATGAAACGTTAGGTAGAGCGGGAGGCTGGTAGATCGCACCGTGTGCTAACTGTATCGGCGCTAACGTACTCGAAGAAGAAGGTAAAGGGGGCGGTTTTATTTGAACGGCTGGAGCGCCGTCGTAGTCTTTAATTCTGAGATACCGCGCCAACATTGCCAGATATTCTCGTAGTTTTTCTTCTTCACTACCGTCTCGAACGGGTTTGTTAAGAATACTATTCATGTGTTCTTGTATTAAATTTAGCAATTTTTCGGTATCGGATAAATAGCTATCCGCGGGTAGCAAGACAAATTTCTTCATCGCGCCGGATTAATTATACGACCCAAGATTGGCGGAATGAGCGAATCGAGAATCGCTCCCCAAAAACCGCCCGTTTGCGAGACTAGAATTCTTCGTCGATAACGATCACTGAGATCTCTTTGACCTAGTTTTCTAATAGATTTTTTATATCGTTGTAATTGCCGTCGTTTATGCTCGCCAACAGGTAAAGCTCCGCGGCAAATATTATGACAGATATTCGCGATTGAGCCAACCTGATCTCGCGTGACGTTCTTCAGTAAAAATCGTCTTTGATTTGGGGAAGCCTTTTTCAATAAAGTTAGATACGGGCGGCTTTCTATAATTGACCTGGGCAAAGGCATTTTACAGAATGACGTAAAATTCTAATAAACACTTTGTTATATATTCTGATTATTACAATAATATACATTTTCCTCTACCAAAAATGATAAATACATAAAATAAAAAATTAATTTTCGGTAAATACTAGCATTGGTCCTTCTTCCATGAGGCATTGCGTTCTAACTTTTAGAAATTCGGGAGTTTTTTGTTGCAGGTCAACAACCACGTTAGAATAGGGCGTATCCGACGTTACGTAATTATAAACGTTGCTCAGAAAATTAGGGTTATGTGGAAAGATCTGACGACTTAAATGTTTTATTTGTGATGGATCACGGGGGCTTCGGAACAGGACTATAAATGAGGCGTTAAGCGAAATGTCGCGAGAAAATCTGCCCTGACCAAAGACGTTCTGGCATAAGAATACAATACTCAGATTCAGATGATGCGAACACACGCGAAAAAGTTCAGATACCAGTGCGTTGTCTAAGCACTCGTTCGAAAGGTCGTCTAGCACCAAGAGGTTGTTTTGTCTTTTGTCAAACAAATCTTCGGGTTTTTCACTAAAGAGCCCTCTATGGAATTCAATTTCGGGGGCGAGGGTTTTTAATTCGTCAAATTGATCGTTCCAAAGATTGTAGCAATATAAAATTTTTTGGGGTGGATTGTCGAACATTAAATTTTTATTTTTCAAGAGATTAAACGTCCAGTGACTTTTTCCCGACTTACTGGGGCCAGCCAAAAGAAAGGTACAGGGGGTTTGAAATTTTAGGCGTGTGAGAGACATGAATATCCGTAGGGAATAGAAGTACCGTCTTTGAAAAATATACGTTTCGTCGACGTAAATCCCACTAGTTTTTCGGCTTGTCTGAGATACAAGTGCCCGGTTTTTTGTCTTTTCACGTTAAAGGGAATCTCGACACGGTTTTTTAATTCGCGGTTCTCGAGCGCCAACTGCTTTATAGTGTCAAAGTTTAAGATGGTCTGATTTTTTTTAGTAAGAGTGACGCCTTTTATCTTGGTTAAAATTTTGCCCGATTCGAACAAGATAGAGTAACCCTTGGGGGCTATCGTGGTAAAAGCTTTAATGGGGTCATTAGGATATTCATCCGTAAGTCCGCCCAAGCTGCTTGATAAAGTTAAATCTAATTTCTTATCGTGTATCAGAATACAACTGTCCGTATCGCCGTAGGCCAAATTAGGCCCGATTTTAGCCATTAGATTGTATAATTTAATACGCCCATAAGAGGCGACGAAAATGCCCACAGTTGGGGAACCTTTACGATAAGCCGGGACGTGGTCTTCGTGATATTTGGTCGTCACGAGAGCCATTCCGTTTTCTAGGAGTTTTAAATCGGTCAGCTCTTTCGTTTTATCAGTTAAAATTTTAACCAAGTCAGCGTAGGAGTTTATAAAAGAACTATTATTTTGACGTAATTGAATTAGGTGACGTCCCCAAAGATGGTTAAGGGAAAGCTTGCCAAGCGCTTTGAGAGCCGGGTTAGAGCTAACCTCTTCTAGGCCTATTTTTATCCCGTCCTGTTCCCAAAAGTCGTTTAAATATTTTTGTTTTTCTTCTAAGGAGTCAACGTTTTTAGGAAAACCAGCGTATTGGGTTTTCATTTTGTAAAAATCTCTGACGTAATGGTCAAAAAGGGGGCAGTCAGAGTCGAAAGTTTCGCGATAATGCTGCACTTCGTGAATTTGTAAAACTTTATAATTATATTGAAGGGATAAATAAAACTCGGGGGTAGTGTACGTATCCGTATTCGCGCGTTCCGCCTCGGTATGACGACAGTCGGCTAGATTATAGAGGGCGCACGTTCTGCATAGCGTAAACATTAATTTATCGCCAATCAGGGAGCCCAAGACGGGGAGATATAGATCTTGGGGTGGGAGAAGAGTCGCTTTGATTAGCCCGAAATAGAAATCGGGTTCGTAATTAAAGTTGCTAGTTAAGATTTCGGGGAGCCCTTTGGGGTAGCGGTAATTTTTGGACATGGAGACCGACGGATACATACTGTTAAAATCGTAAAATTTAATCGGCCTCTCGGGGGTGGATTCTATATACAGTAAAAAATTTTCAACGCGGCCGCCCCTCAGAGCGCTTCGCGAATTGATCGGATCGGAGAAAGCCAGTTCGTCGCAAAAAGAATTTATTTCGGGTTTTCTTTTAAAAACGTGTCCCATTCACATTCCCATATGGTAATTAAACGCGCGTTGGGGTAATTTTGACGATAAAACTCGATTTTGTCGAGAGTTTTTAAGTAATTATTGATATTAGATTCTTTAAGTTCGTAATTGTACCCATTATGGTCAGTGTGATTGGGACACCCGTGCCAGAAACACCCGAAAAATTCCCCAATTATTAAAGGGTCAGCGCTGTAAATGTCGGGGTGGTAAGGAGCTAAATACTTTTCTCCCTCCAACGATCGCGCCGTTTGAAACTTTACGTGCATTTTTTGCTCCAAGTAAGCCGCCCATCTGAGAGCTTTAACGGAATGCTTACCCCTGTACCCTGCCGGCGGGATAATAGCTATGGTATTTGGTTTCAGATACCGGCTCAAAAATAAATCGGTTAAAGCTCCAGGTAGAGTCACGCTTTTTCCCGCCAAAATGTCGAAATTGACCTTTTCTCTAAAAAGATTTCTGAACCGGTCAAAACCCCTCTGTAACAGCTTGACGTCATCAATGGCGTACTTTGTCAACACTTCTTTTAAATCAAAAACGGTAAATTTTTGGGCGTCGTACCAAGTTTCGAAATTTGCCAATTGGTCGGGGGTGAATTTATCTACTTCGAAAAAGGATTTTTCCGGTACGACGCCGATATAGTCTAAGGTGTCTTTTTTTAAGAAAGAATACGGGAAAAATCCCTTGCTTTCGCTTAAATTAAAGGTTTTGGAGAAGCTTCTGAGAGGAGCTGGAAAATAAGAAAAGCTATCTATAAATCTTATATTGTATTTGGAAAGAAACATCGCGAGAAGTTTGCAGCCTTTAAAGATAACTTCGGGGATTATTGGCCGGGCCAGAACTCCTTTTAATACGAGTAAACTGTCAAATCCAGATCCAAAATGCGAAATGCACGTAATGTTTTTAAAAACTGGTTCGACCTTTGAATATTTGGTCTTACCCTTTTTTGCAACGACCTGACTCTCCAATAAGTAATCTAAAAACGTCTCGACGCAATTAAAGCCGGTAAAGGTACGGTAATCGTACGTTTCAGAGTACGGACTGTCTTGCATAGCGGTAATTAGCAGAACGGGTTTAATCTCGTCATTGTCGACTAAAGTTTCAAAATCAAAGTAAAGGATTCTGGTGGAATTTTCCGGTAACGTGATAGGTTGAACAAAACACGCATTTTTCGGGTGCTCAATTTTGCAATACGTGGTCCCCTTCAAACTCTTTACCGCAAGTTAGGCAACGTTTGAGTTTGTCGCACGTCCCTAATTCTATATGCTTTTGGAAGCACGTATTCCCCGCAAAATATCTAAAGCAGTTGGCGCAACGTTGACTAGCTTCGGTATGGGAAACATTCGTGACGAGACACCGCTTACAGCTAACGGGGCCCTCGCAATTGTGCTGCTTTTTTACTTTGCTATTCCCAAAAACTTTCAAACAAAATGGACAGTACCCTATTCCCCCGAACATGGCGGCGTAAGACCTCACTACGTGGACGTGGTTTCCTAATTTAAGGAGAAAGATTTTTTTGGGTTGAAAGTGGCCTAAATAAATGGGGTCAAAATTGGAATCGGAATCGAGTAGGATAATTTGATAATCGGGCAAGACATTTTGGAATTTAGGAATGTCTTTTATTTCAACAGGACCTGGGGGAACTTTTGATAATCTGTGTAATGCTAGGGCCGCTTTTTTTGTTTTGGATGGTTGGTTGACATTACGAATGTAATCTAGATCATTCATATTAAAATTTTTGGATTGCCCTTTATTTTTTAATTCTTGGTAGTCAGCGAGGCACTGTCCTACCGCTACAGCCCTCGCAAAACACAGATTATCAGAATTGCGAATTGGAATAAAGGTATTGCCCTGTTCAATGTAATTATCTAAGCACTCAATAGTCCTGTTACGAATACTTTTTTGACTACCACTCATATTGGTGTCTTGCAGAAGAATTATGTCGAATTTTAGGGGGGCCTCAAAGTATAAATTTTTATGGGACTGGGCTACCTGCTCGATACCGCTTAAAATTCTATCGGCCGTCAACTCGTTTAGGTTCATAAATTGGAAATTAATGGGCTCTTCGAGTTCGTCCGAACTGACCGCTATTCTGATACGACTATAACCCTGATTTTCATCGCTAATTTCGTTTAATAGGGATTGGAAAATTTCGTTTAATTGGATTTCTATTCGCGCGTGGTTGAGATCGTCCAAATTTTTGAACTCGCACTTGAATTCTAAAGTTTTACATTTGTATTTTTTGGAAGTCCGGGAGATAATTTTAGTAACCGAATAATAGTTCTCAGGTCGAAACCTGGTGCTTAAATCGAGAGGGGCTTCTTGAGTCATTGTAATTTACGAATTTCGTCGTAGCGTTGAGTCACTTCCCTCAATAACCGCAGGACGTCGTGAATGTCTCTTCTGCCGTATAGGGTCAGCGATTTTGCAAATGAGGAACCAGAATTTTTGGTCAAGCAAGTGTGACCGGTGGCCTGGCTATGGCGAATTTCTAATTTATCGCCCTCAATTAGGTAAACGGCGTCTAGGTCCTTGACGTCTTCTAAGGCTGCTTTAAGCTGGGGTCCTGATTCTAGTTTAACGCATACACCCTGTTTAGTCGGTTGCGGAAGACTGGATGCTACGTGCGTGGCGTAACGCCTTATATCTATATATATTTTTTGGTCAAAGGTCGTTATTTTAACGCCCAAATCTCCGAGCTCGGAGAATTCTTATACAATATCGTGCCAAGTGGTATTCTTTGTTATTTTTTCTTGGTCTTGGTTAGCCCCTTTCCCAGCGAATAATTGTCGAAGTTTATTTTTTTAAATTACTTCGCCGACTTTTGATTTTCTAGCGTATACTTCGGGCAACTTCACTGGTGCTGTTGGGGGAGTGTCATAATCGAGCTTAATCAGAGAGTGTAAAGATTATGAGAGGCGTCTCTCTTTCAAAAAAGCGTACTAACTTTTTTTTCCCAAAAATGTCCACTACTACCGTAAGAGCGATGGCGCCACCAGTGGCGCCGTTCTCACAGCGCGTGCGTTTCGATGTTAGGTTTAAAAGAGACGCAAAAACTTTCCAGATTTTTAATGCTAGTTTTACAAGGTTTTTAAATAATTTAGTGGGTCTGGGGTATATTCTTTTGTTTTAAATTGTAAAATATTGAAAACAAGAAATCCTTGTTCATCTTTTTTTAAGTTTCCAAAGGAAAAAGACTGGTAAATTCGCATTTTCATTAGATAGGCTTATTGGCATATTAACTTAATATAAAGTTTAGTTCTATTTTGTGGCTGAAAAATGTAAATAATGATGGGCTTACAAATAAAACTACGGAATATTTACACGTTAACCATATAATTTGCGCAAATAATTTCATTGATGCCAGTTTCATGAATATTAGAACTAAAAATAGGCTCACACCATCCGCTGTGCCAACAATTTTCAGTCTTAATGACTCTACACCATTGGAAATTTAAGAAAATGGTAATTTCAATTCAAGCCTTGCTACTCCTCTGGGAAGATCTAAAGGATAAAACCAAAATTAAGTTTTTATTAACGGACAGGATTAGCCAAGATTTTGTAGATAATTTTCTTGGATCTATAAGACAGAAAGGAGGCAACCGCAAGTCCGTGATCATCCCAATCCACAACAATTTCGAGCTGCATACAGGGCGGCCTCTGTGAATAATCTCTTGAAACCACCGGATTCTAATTTTGAAAATCTTGTAGTCTCGCAAAGCCAGGGGCAATGTTCCGATGAAGACTTAGAATTTTGTAATTCTATTGGAAGTCCAAACCTGCTAAAACAAAATGTTCTTAGTTACATTTCAGGATATCTAATTCACCGCTGCTACTCAAACCTTCAATGCTCTTCTTGCATAAGTCAACTCAAAAAAGACAATCCAATTGTTGACCCAACAAATCTGCTCTTTTACTTTAAAGCTTTCAAAACAGCAAAGAATTCTTCTATCAGCTGCTCAGCAGCCTCATCGTACCAACTGATAGTTTCTTCAAATTTGTAACGGAGACAAATGAATTAAGTATTTGACACCAATTTTAAGCTTTTATCGCACATGACAAATATTAAAGGATGTTTGGAGAGATTCATCATTCAAAGAATTTACAAGAAATATTTTAAAGCTAATGAAGATTCTCCATGTGCAACTGCATACCAAAACATGATATCTTTTTTCATAGAATTCTGCATACATAGTTCCCTTAAAAAACAAGATCTCAACCATGAATACACGAAAACCCAGAAAAGATTAGATAGGAAACTGTTAAAAATACAACATTAATCTCATTTTACCAACTTCAATGTTTCCTCGTATTTTTTAATTTATAACGCTCTGTTCTCGTTAAGCCTCGACCATTTCATAAAATTTCCAATGAATTTCCTTGGTTAATCAAACAAATAATTATTTTAGTATCAAAATATTATAAATAGTCCGCTTTCTTGTACTTACGTTTCTTTATTTTTCATGGAATTGAATTTTATTTATTTTAAATTAGCATAATTCAACTATGTTTAACAGCCATGACTGATGAAAAACTTTCCGGATGTTTACAAAATTTAAAAATTTTCCAGTAGCGACATCGTGTGTCGGATAGTATCGTAACCTCTCCTATGGGCGCGCGCTCTCAAAATCTTGTACGAAATTTTAACGTTACGGGAATAGGAAGAGACGCCTCTCATAATCTTTACACTCTCTGGCTTAATGTCGTCTCGGGCTGCCTAAGACATATAGTGATTAAAAACTAATCTCGCTTAAAAAATTTCAAAAACATAATTACCATCTTGCTGATTGGTCGTCGGGGAGAGTGAGGGCGGTGTTCGTCGCTTCTGCGAAATTGACCGTTGCGCGATTTCTTTTATACCCGCAAGGTAAGGGGGGAAAGAACAAAATAATCGCGTGACAGTCCTATTGTCAATTTGTCAAAATGATTAATTACTTAACGAAAGCGGAATGAACCGGTTCTACCATGACTATGCGAAAGGATTGTTCACTAACGCATTTCCAGCGAATGCGCGACTCAATTTAATTCGATGACATAATTAATAGGTTTTTCTCTCGGTATTGTCACTAAAGGTATTTGCGCCGCTAAGTTATTTCTACACCTGCTCGTAATCAATCAAACCTGTCACCACTTTAACAATGCCCGAGTATAGCCAACCTGGGAATTCCTTTAAAGGAGTACTGACCCCTTTTCGCGCCAAAACGCCAACCAATCGGCGCCATTTTGAATAATTTCGCGCCAGCCAATTAGCGCGCAGTACACGCGCGTAGTAACCACGTGGTTCCCGCGCCGCGTAGTTACGCGCCAGCCAATCAGCGTGCAGTATCCGCGTCGCGTAGTAACCGCGCCAATCAGCGCGCGCCACTCTGCGGAGGTCAATGACCCCGAGGGGGAGGGAAATGTCGACCCCCCGCGCCACCTGCCGGAAGGGGGAAGGAAGCGGGGACTTCCGGTGCCGACCCCCACGTGTACCTCTACATTGAAAAACCCTGATGATTCTGGACACTCCTACTTATATGGTAGTACAAAAATATCTAATTATCAAATAAATGTTTAATACAATTAGTGAAAATTATGTAATTTTTTTAATTGTTAGTTTAACGCATAGAAATCTCGTAGGTAACTAGAATGCTGCCGAGCTTGTCGCTAGTTCGTTTTGAACCTTCAGCCAATGAGAGGCCGTAGAGTGGTTCCGCCTAGGAGGATAATAATCCTCCTTTTTTCCGTTACTATCGCGGGAGATTGGTGACGTCATTCTCTCTGGTGACATTAAATTCTGGGCAGAACCACTCTTTGAACTCTGATTGGCTGAGAACTGGCTATCGTCTGCCACGGCGTTTGGTCCATTTTCCAGTTACACGGCAGCATTCTAGTTACCTATGAGATTTCTATGGTTTAACGGGGTGAATTTGGTCTGACAACACTTCCAAGGGCCAGAATCTGAGGAATGTCATTCGAAAAAAGCTAACCAATAATGCGAATTACGTTCAAGTGTTTATAGGAGCTGAAGCGAGGATGGATGTATTATGTATTCTTGTTAAAATCTAATTTTTCGAGGTAGTTTAAGTCGTCTGCTAATATTTCTATATCTTTATCTTGTGTGGCTTTCAGGGTGAGAAATAAGGATTTTATTTAAACTGGACCTGTGGCCAGTAGAGCCTAGGTAGTTTAATTAAAAAACTGGCCACCATTTTTAACCATAAAAATCAGGCTTTCATAATTTATGGTAAAATTATCTATTCTTGGCAATATGTGCTATAGACCCGACCCGAACAAGCCTACTGAGAGAGAGACTGTTTATATTTCTTTATGGTAACTGCTAAATTCGCTTCTTCTATACTGTGTGTAGAGTGCAGAGTAGACATTCTCACGACCAGGCTTGGAAATAAGGTTTATTTCTAAACTGGTCTATTTGGCCAGTAACTCCCAACTCTTGAATTATTTAAGTGGTCACGTAAACCAGTTTGTTAATAATACCGTTTAATACGGTAGATAATTTTGAATTAATAAACTGGACACTGGACCAGTGAACCCCTAGCTTTTGAATAAAAAAACTGGTACGAGCAATTAATAAACTGGTCTTTGACCCAGTGACCACCACTTATTTCCAAGCCTGCTCACGACACCCAGTCACCCACCCATACACACAATTGACACAAGGCCAAGCACACAGCATAGAAGCAAAGACCAAACAATTTTAGGGATTAATTAAGAATTTTTTTAATTAACTAAAATTATGAAGATTAAAAACTTATAATTAATTAAGTGGTCACCAGGGCCACTAACACCCCAAGCATTTAATTTTTAAACTGGCCCAGCTAATTTTTAAACTGGAGATTGGCCTGTGATAGTGCCTTCCACTATAAGGGCGGCGTTCAACAACTCTAAAAAAGCTCAGCGCTGAGCTCCAACGGTCAGCGGTTTTTGCTGAACGGGTTTTTTGACTTCCGGTTTTGACGTCACGTTGGTCATCGGAGACTCAGCGGAAACATCGGCTGAGCGAGATGGTTTTTCCGTTGCTCATCGGTGTTGTGACGTCATTCGACAAAGTTAAAGGAGGGGTAGCAGACGATATTTTGTTCGTTTAGTCAGCGAACTATACAAATCGTACAACAACTTTTAGATTTTTGTGACGTAGCGTTAATTAAAAGAACTCAACGATAACAAAACGGATTTTCTCCGTTGATAGTTGTTGAACGCAGCCTAGGTCTGTCACAGGAATAAGGCCATAGAGATAGAAAAGAAATAGAGGCACTATTGTATTTGGCGAAGTTGACCGCGAGTGCCGACCCCCTTTTCGCCAATGTAGGAAGTCATGAGATGGGCAGATTACGTGGCGCCATCGATGCGCGGTGAAATGAAATACATTTGACCTTTTGGAAAACAACTGTCATTTGATGTAAACAAAGGAAGGATAGATGGCGTTGCATATTCTGCCCATCTCCGCTTTCATACATGCGTGGGGGGGATGAATTTTTCCGGTCTCTATGATTAAGGCGAGTAATTTTTTATTGGGAATTGGTAAAATAAATTTTAAATATAGACCTATATAATAAATCAACTTTGACTAACATGCAATATCAGCAAAAACAATTTGCTACTATCCCTTTATTGACGAAAATAAATAAACAAACGAGATGACTTATTGTATTGTTACAGGTAATAAAAACTGTGTACTAAAAATTAAAACATTTTTTTCTACATCACTTTACTATTCTTAAAGTTCAAAGTTTAGAGACATAATTGGCAATTATTAATTAGGCTGCCCCTTATTTCAAGGGTTATTAGCATGCATGTAAAAGCTAGACTGTCAAATCTCATGTTTCACTATAACAGAAAGCAACTAAAATTCAAATGGTAGTTAGTTAGATTATGAGTTGGAAATATAATGAAGTTTTCAAACCAAACTAAGATAATTTTGGCAAACCTAATTAAAAAGTTAGATTTTGAAACTGTAACCCTGGCTGTTTTGTTGGTTTAATATAATTTAATAAATGGGGCTGGTAGAGCCAGTGATCGTCATGTATACATCTTGCAGCGTACACAACTAAAGGTTGGACACAAGAGTTTTTTGGGGAGGATTTTTATATTTGATGTATGAAAGAGCGCAACATTTTTAAGTGGCAGGGAGTGGGACGCCACTGACTAGAGCTCTGCATAACAGATAAATTAACTGACAAAATTTCGATTAATCGTAAATATTTTGGTTAACTGTTTATTTATGGATATTATCCATGGATAAACAACGATTTAACATGCAAAAAATAATTTATATTTTCGGAGAATTGTAGGTTATGGATAAAAACAAAGTAAGTGGTAAATATTTATCCCAACCGCTGAGCTCTACCACTGACCATAGACTATAAAAGAATAATCTAATGAAACCCTACCATATACAGTTATTGTAACCCTATGTATTGTAGTAAAATCACTAAGAATAAAAACCAAATATTTTATACCACTAGTTTCGTCGACCATTCTGTAATTTCATCAGGCGTGTACAGCAGTAGCGTCGCCAGGTTTTTCTAAATTGGTGGCGCTTAAGACATATAAGCCTCGTTTTCAATGACGATAAATTTCAGGCTTTTCGCTTTTGCTTTTTTGTCGCGCTTTTATTTCAAAATAAGCCTATATCAAATCCATTTAGATATTTGCTTCGCGTGACAAAAAAGCCGATAGAGAAGCTTCTCGCGGTTGGTTTTGACGCGAAAGCGTAATTTTTGTTAGAAAAATTCGCGATTGAAAACGGTTAAGCCCTGGTCAGGGGCATCCCTTCTAAGTAGATGGGAGGTGGAAACCCCCAAAAAGTTTTTTGTAAAGTTGAAAAATCGAAGCTGACTCTGCCAAATGAAGTTTTTGGTGGCCTTTTTTTTAGGAAGGATTTTTTTCCAAAATAAATAAACTTTTTGTCAAGTGAATAAGAAAAGTCAATAGCATCGCCTAATACACCCGTGAGTGTGCTTTTAAATATATCAATTGATTACATATTCCAAAAATTGGCTTAAACGGAACTCAAGCTGTCATTGCTATTAAAAATTACATTTCATTTTTTTTAGGATCTAGAATATTTGGAGAGTTTCTCGAAGTTGGTTAAACATAATTATGATTTTGTTAATTTTATTATTTTTTTGTGTTCCGGCTTAGCAGAAAATGCAAAATATAATGCAAATCTCAAAATCCTGTTAATGTTAGGCCGAGTGTTAGGTGTATGGATTTAAAAAAACAGTTGATGGTTCTTTGAACAAGTAGTAAAAATAACAAACAATGGACCCTTACATAGCTTTCGAATTTTTTTATATGGAATTTAAACATTTTTGGGGTTTTATTTGAAACATTTCGAAACGTCTCTGGGAAATAAAAGAGTAGGAACCAGTTCCTACATGTGGTTTGTATTATTTGGGTTCTTTATTGTTTTTATGAGCCTATTCCACGTAAGTGTTCCAAAGTGAAATTTAACAGATGTTAAATAATGGTAAATAACATTATGGGGCAAACTGTTAGATATTCTTCATTTTACATATTATATATACTATTTACTATTCCAGGTATTTAGGTAAGGAATAGTATTCCTTACTTAAATACCTGTGGTATGCACAGTATTTGAAAAATACGTTGTATCCCTTACCAAAAAATAAGTTGGATTTCAGTTTGTATTTAGTTTGTATACACACTATTAGTTTATATTGAGCTGGTATTAAGTAGGCTCAAGTTGTCAGCATATTTCAAGTTACTAGTTGAAGGGGTAATGAGTTCAGTTGGTAGGAAAATACTTCTTTTGCTAAGTTTGTAATTAGTTGGTTTTTAGTAGTCAGGAAGTTACATATTATTTTTAAGTTGGTTTTAAGTAGTTAAATGTAAATGTCGATTCTGGTTTAGTTGGAAATAAGTTGATTAATAAAGACGATTTAAGTTATTTTTAGTAGGCATTTGTCCCAAATACAAACTGAAAACCAAGTTGAAATACTAGTTGTCGTAAGTGGTTTTTAGCCAACTTTTTTTTTGGTAAGGGATGGTAGCGTACTTACAAATGTTCTATAGGTAAGTTGGCTTATTCTTTGATAATTTTCACAATGCCCACAGTCATTGAATTGACTATAGCTAGTTTGTTTTCCAATATTAATTTATAATTCAGGGTTTGTTAGTTTAAGATTTAAAAAACTAGTTATATTGATTTTAAATCAACTTATTCTTGGTCCATAGCACAAAAATTCAAAATATGGATTTAAAGGAAATTTTTTTCTGAAATTAAAATAATAATATTATTCTATTTCATCCATTAAGTTGATGTTCTGGTACTTTTGTTCTGCTCAAGGCGATATCCAGTGGAACAATTCTCTACCTGTAAAAAATAAGATTACTTAGATACCAGTAGTTTATGAAATACAAAAGGGGTATAAATAGGCCATAAGTTTAACACAACTTATTGCCTATTTATAAATATACCATAAGTTGAGTTAAACCTTACACTTGACAAAGAATCTTATAAGATTCGAAACGTTGTGTCGTGCCGTCTAGATGTGCGTTTGTAGCATCACGGCTACCTTATATTTTAATTAAAAATATTTTAAATCGTCATGAGTTTTCCGTAATTTTATTTATTTCTATATTCTAAAAAAAGTCATTATTTAGTAGATTGTTTTATTAATATATGCTCTAAACATCTGTTGTATATTATCACAGTATCATAATTAAAAAAAATTGTTAGATAAACCTGTTATCAATAAACAAAAGTAGTTCAGTCGTCCTTTCAGTATCAGGCTCATCCTTCATGTCGTACAGTCACAATTAATTTAACTATCATGTTCATCCTTTGGAATTGGCATGAAAAGCATTTGCCCTCAACTATACTGCTGGGTCAAACGCAAAGTTTTCTGTGTTGGAATTTTGACACTATCAGGTACGTTATTAATTACACTGAAAAAATGTTCTTCAGAAAATTACTCCACATTATAATCTCAGAAAATGTTACTCAATAAGCAAAGATAGGTAATATAATATCCATAAGTATAAATATCACTGCATTTTTCCTCAGTGCCACCGTAAATTTAGGTTGATATCAATTGACAACAATGATGATACTGTATTATATTATATTTTATTTTACATTAAATAGTAGCCTAGGGGTTAGTCATTCCGCGTAATCGGTGTACAAGCCCGTAACTTTGACTGTACTAATGAGATTACGCGTAATCTTTAGTCTGGAAGCGTCAGACTCCTCAGTACTTCTCCTAGTACACCAGAGTGCTGCAGGTAGAACACTTCTACAGGCGCTGGTAGGCCAAAAATAGACCAATGGGAGGTTTAGAAGCGCATCTTCCAAATGCTTTTTCGGGCGATTGGATAAAGGTGTAAATATGTTTGTTTTTGCAACTGAAGCTCCAGGTTTCGTTCCAGGAGTGTTCAGTTGGAAAGGTCAGATTGACGGTTTTTTTTACTTATTTTGAATTTAAAAAGTTTGGAAAATAACCATATCGCGATAATTTTACCATTACTACGTATTGAGCGATAATTTGTTCTGAAGAATAAGTAAAACATTTACAAACTACGATCAAAAATTACTTCTTCACATCTGCCGCTTTGTCAATAACCATTGCTGGTGTAAGATAGCAGTGTGGAATTTTGTTTTAATTCTCCCATTGGTCTATTTTTGGCCTACCAGCGACTGTTTCACCCGCAGGACGAATGAATGCATTTTTATTTGCCAAATTTCTTTTCGAGCAGGAAGGAACAAAGCTCACAGGCTATAATTATATTACAAGTTGGAAATTTATATATTTATCTTAGATCTTATATTGAAATTGTTAAAATTATATATATTATACATATTACATACAAATTATTTAGACTTTAAATGTTATTTGTTGTCCTATAAATAAACATTTAGATTTTTATTCCATACTAACATTCTTATTTCTAGGACCAGTTAAGTTCCAGTTACTGAATTAATAACTTCAATATAAATGATATCAGGAAACTATAGAGGTATACACTGGCAATGTCTAAGGTACCATTGGGACGGTGATACGGAAGCGCGTCGAGAAAAAGGCGGGGCTTAACTACGTCAAGTGTTAAATTCATTGGCTAGAGGTTTGACGCGAAAAGAATGCGTCGTCATGGTAACAAATAGGTGATCTTTCCGCGCAAAGAGGCTTATAAAACAATGGATTTAAAAACCTCATTTTGTTATCTTACTTAATATTTTGAAGTAATTATAATGTTCTTCGCGAAAGAAGTGTAGTGATACCTAATTTCAGGTATTTGTATGGTTATAAAAGAGATAATCAGGTAAGCTAATAATAAATTAACCATGACTAGGCTTAATGACGAGTTTTCGTCGAATGAGGGTAGCGAGTCGCGAGAGTTTTTCTCGTGAGTTTTCCCGCTTTAAGACACACCCATTTCTACGAGCTTCATCACGGCCGTAAAAATCTTCGTTAGACATTCCAAGTGTTTACCTCTATAGTTTCCTGATCATATGAAGTCAGTCAACCTTTTATGCTGATAAATTTTTAAAAACATTTTTGCTTTTTATTAGTCTGAATTAAAGAAATTATTCTTTATTATGAACTGTTCAAATTCTTCTGTAATCTTCAGAATATCTTGACTTTTAAAATAACCCAAGGGCTGCGTTCAGAAACGCTCACCGGTGAAACCGTTGAGTCACCGCTGACACCGGTGTTTTACTGAACGGCATTTTAATTTCGGGTATTGACGTCACGATAGTCATCGGTGAGACACCGAAGTCACCGAAAGAGATAGTCGGTTTTTTCCGATGACTGACGTCATTACTGACGTAAAACTACTTTAATGATACGCTATTTAAAAAAACACCGATGACTGAATAAAAGCGTTCAGCAACTTATGACGTCATAATTATGAAGAAAAAGCTCATCGGAGGAAAATATAAATTCATCGGGTTTTTTTCCGTTGACTGTTTCTGAACGTACCACTAGTGACTCAACAGAGCCAAGTATAAACAAATTACTGCTAGCTTGTCAACAAATAAGGTATTTCAAATTCCCGCCAAATCGTAGATTTCCCTAAATATGAGTTAAAGCCGTAATTCACTTAGTTTAGCGTTCATAAACGAAAATTTAAGTAGCGTTGATGAACTTGTTAAATTTATAACATATTTATATTCAGTTTCGCCGTACTATATGCGTTGATGAACTATGGTTATAAAGAAAGACTTCGTTAAATTTGCATATATTTAAAACTTTATTAAGGCTTAAGCCTTAATAAAGTTTTAAATATATGCAAATTTAACGAAGTCTTTCTTTATAACCGTAGTTGTTAAATTTATATTTAAAGAAAACCATTTAATCGTCAAATTAAGTCTGAGCGCGATCCCAAAATTTTAAATGTCGGCGGGAAATTTGAATTCGGAAAGTTGAATGAGTTTAAAAACAATGATTAACGAGTGCAAATGTGCAATTAGCTTCATTTTTAGCTATTTCACTAAATTCCACTCAATTACTTCAGTTTCCAGCACTAAATAATATACATTAAATAGTTAGGCTCGTACTAAAAAAGTAGAAATTAAAAATTAATCTTTTAGAAAATATAATTTCAAAACGCCTGTAATTTTATTCTTCACGCATTGCATAGACGCGTACAGTGTAGCTCACCACCAGTTTTTAGCTTTATATTGCCTTCGCTAAAGGACTCCTGTAAAGGTTTCACACCTGCCGAATTTTTCTGCTCGAGGATAAGTTGACATAAACGTACTTTCGGTGAAATTTCAAGTTTAAGGAAAACTCTAGACTGCTTTCAAACTTTCACGATTTTTTCCGAACAAAAATCACGCTTTTGCGTCAAAACCAACCGGGAGAAGCTTCTCTATCGGCTTTTTTGTCACCTGAAGCAGATATCTAAATGGATTTGATATAGGCTTTTTTAAATAAAAGCCCGTCAAAAAAGCAAAAGCGAAAAGCCTGAAATTTATCGTCATTGAAAAAGGGGTATTCGTGCTAAAAGTAAAATACCGATATTTGTCCTAAAAAACCCCGTTTTTATTCACGAATTTTTCTTAAAAAAATTAGGCTTTCGCGTCAAAACCAACCGCGAGAAACTTCTCTATCGGCTTTTTTGTCACGAGAAGCAGATATCTAAATGGATTTGATATAGGCTTTTTTAAATAAAAGCGCGTCAAAAAATATCACATACACAGGTGCCTTTTTAATTAGTTTTATAAATGATTTATCTTTTAAATAGTGAAATGTGAAAGATCCAAACTTGATCTTTCAGGTTTTAAGTAGATTTAGTAACTTAAGGGTTTTCATGAGTTCTACTGTACAAAATCTTAAATTGTTTATTTACAAAATTGTTAAACAAAATCTTTTGGAAGATGACGTCATTTCTGGCGGCAAAATAATAATAATTCGTCTGAATGCTGGTAAGCTCTTCTGAAAAGCAGACTACATACAACTACAATACTAAATCAAGGAGGAAAGACAAGGAGAGCCACTCATTAACAAATCTGATTTCTTGAAACATGATTCGTAGCACTGCCAAAGATATTTTTTCTGCGAAATGGTGAAAATACGCTACTGTTTTTCTTCTGCTCTTCAAAATCTACACAATTGAAAACCAAAATAAGTCTTAAACGTTTCCGCAAGACAGTTGGACGGCGATAGCGTCGTTGTTTTTTTCTTCCATACTACAAAAGCTGAGTTGGCTCTCCTTATCTATCCTTGTTGGTTAAGCAGATATATTATTGAAAATTGGCCGTCAAAAGTGACTAATTTTCTAAAGACGTTTTCTGAACATGGGATTGTAACTTTCAATTCCCTTGAACCCTTTGAAACTTAATTGGGCGGGAAAATTCTTTCATTTATCACTAAGTTATTGTTTAGCTGTTCACATAGTACTGAATTCAATGGGTATAACTAAGGATAGTTATTGCGGTTACTTTTTCTGACTTAAGTGCTCAGGTAGGATTCTAGTATTTTAAGAATTAAAATGCATGGATTTATGTTTTCTTTTTTAACCTATGATGAATTAGTGAAAGTTTGGACACTATTTACATTTAGCCCTGCCAGATTGCTTGTACATTACTGAATACAATTTAAGATATTTTACTTAAGCCCCAATGTTTCCCCTTACCAAAATATAAGTTGTCTAGGAAATACTTAAAGTTGGTTTTAGTTTGTATTTGAGACAAATACTTAAAAAACAACTTAATAAAGACCACTTAAAGCCAACTTAAAAAATAATGTTATTTTATGCGATGGACTGCATTGTAAAGGATGATAAAATTGGTGAATAAGTAGATAAGTCCATAATGAAAAGGGATAATAAAGCTAACTGTTTCATGCGTGAAAATAGTGCCTTTGTATGTGGAATCACTTCGCTAATGCAACTTGTTTCTTTTTCTGCCATGAGAGTAGTTTCATAAATGCAACCCAATAATTCACAAAGCGGTTCAATTAGCAACCAATCGTTAGGTTTGAGCTTACTATTGCCAATAGATACTCCATCTGACTCAAACATCCCTGTTGCGGTAACTATTTAATCTTTAATTTCTATAATTCTTTTCAACATACAATGCGTGCTGTTCCAACAAGTTGGTTGGTTTTTAATAGGTTGAAGTGTTTTCTTTCCTTTGTCCTTAAAAGCTTTTTTAGAGCTATTTGGAAATGCACTTTGTATGTGAAATCATGAGAGACTAATACGGCTCTCGCAATCATATCCTTCACTGCTCGTTGATCTAATATTCCCTTTGTGACAACTAGATTGAGAAGGTGTAGGAAACAGTTGGCATCATCTATTTGACCGATTCGCATTGCTGCAACCATGTTTATCCCCGAATCCCGAAGAGCCAAGTGCAAAGATTATCTTTTCAAACCCTACTCATTTTGGATATTTTCAAGTACTTTATTAATACTTTGGCTGTCATGTCGAGTGTACACTGGCTTACACTCCAGCACTGCCATTTTTCTAGCCTTTGTCGGTTTTTCGAGGTAGTGTCCCACGAAGCTCAGATATGAATGGTGACTTGCCGACGTCCACATGTCGGTATCGAAATAATACCACTCCACATTTTCAAAAATTTGCTTTATTTTCCATTTAATCGCATTGTAAAGCAAGGACATGGTAGACAACCTTAGCTTCCCTTCATGGGGCATAGAATAGCGATGAGGATACTGATTAAGAACTTCAATAAAATGTCTGAACCTGGGATCGTCAACTGTTAGAAATGGAAGTGAAGCGTCAGTAAATAGATTGTAAACTGACTTGCTCTTTTGCAGTGTTCTTTCTTTTTCCTTTTCTGATTGTCTGACGCTTCCCTAGCAGTCTTTTCATGATGTGGATGAAGTCGTTATAAATGGTCCCAAAGAGTTTTAGTTGATGAAAGTGTTATTGCCAGAGTCTTACTACAGTGAATACATTTTGCACAATTTTTGTTGTTAGGTATACTCTCAAAATGATCCCAAATTACAGATAATTTAGGCGCCATGGTATTATATACTGTGCCGATGTTCCTTAAAGATAATTTTTAAAAAAGTCCAAAATCAGTTGCACCCGACGTATCGACTGCCAATAACTACAATAATTTAAAGAGAACCGGAGTGAACGGTTGTGCCGGTGACAATCATATACCTATCCTACGCTAAAAATAATGAGTATTGCCCAGAAACCTTTTCGAGCAGGAGAACGAACACTGGCTGTCTGCGTCAGTTTTTTTAACGATAATATTTGTTTTTTCGAAAAAATAAACCCTGACTTTTTTTTTAAAAACCCCGAACTCAAAGATTTCCCACCCTGACCCAATCGGGGACGGGGATGAAAACCCGGGGATCCCCGACTGTCAAGGTCCCCGTACGATCCCTAATTAGTAAAAGTTGTTCATAAATGAAAATTTAACCATATTTGCCTCTTCGCCTTACTTTACTTTTAGAAATCTTAATATATTATAATCCCCTTTATTTCTTAATGTACTATTTAAAATGTAGGTTTTGAACAAACATGGATTTTCGAACGTCAGTTCAAACAGCTGGAGTTGACACTATTAATAACCTTAGAGCTGCGAGAGAAACTTTAACAGACAGCTCTGAGAGAACTAGAAATTTGGAATCTGAAATATCAACAAATTTTGGAAGACATTTACTAAATAATGTAGGGCCTCATCACAGAAATCAAAAAAGTGCAAAGCCAAGAACTTTAACCATTCCTATCATATGTTTGGGAGCACCAGCCACCGATACGAAAAAACTCTATGTTTCTAAATTGAAAAATTACGGCTTAGGTAAGCTTGTGAATTTAACATTTTTTTCCTTAAAGGTTGACTAGTGAAAAATGTAGTCAATTCAAATTTTTGCTCTTAAAGCGTATTTATTTTCATGTAGGTGTTTGATAAAGTTATGAAACAAGTAATTGATTTAAAATTACTAAATTTTAAACTTGTCTTCTTAAATAAAGGGAATTTTTTTTTAAAGGTCACTCATTTATCACTGATATTGTTTTCGTCATTACCCATTTTCACCCAAAAGTTAAATATTTGCTACGATTACATAGTGCACAGGATCCTTGTCAATGAATAGATCCACAAAACTAACTGATTCTGCCCAAAAGGCAGTGATCTACCCCGACCCTAGCCCCCTATTTTTGCCCTTACTCCACTTGTTTAAATTTATCACTTTGGCAACATCTGTGTTACATTATAGCTGCGTGTTGCTTTAATAAATATAGAATGTTAAAGACCAAAAGTTTTTTTTAGAAGTCATTGGTGACTTAAGGCTGGGTACTTGGCGGAAATGTTTGATTTGCGACCCCCCCCCCTCCGAGCCTTTACAATATTTTACCACTTTTGTTGTTGTGCACCTCCCTCGAGCCTTTAATTTTTTTCTACTTGGTTTTTTTTTGCACCCCCTCAAGCTCTTAAAATGGCACCTGGGGTGGTCCTCCCCACCCTTATGCTGCCACTGAGAATAGTCTTAGTCAATAATTCAACATAGTCAAAATTGCCACTGATCAGTAGTTTATAATATTGTTGGCGACGCAATTGGTCATTTTGGGCAATGCTGCCAAATTTTGATTGACCAAATATGGCCAACCCTCAAATTATTTCTTTTTCAAACAGAAAATTTTGTTGCGTAGCTAGCTTTCGTCTAAGACTATTAGCAAAACTAATTGCAAAATGTCTGTTCATAGCTTGGCCAAAAAGATGGCAGTAATTTTTATTAAGTAGCTTGCTTTCATCCAAGAAGATGAAACAAAATTATATTTTAGAATTTGAAAAAACCGCAAATTTTAAATTATGATGCATAGAAATTAAAGGAGGAATTTGTCCCAGGCTTGGGAAAAACCTGGCTTTTTCTAAATATTAATTATTTAGCCAGTATGATTTCTAAATGTAAGTTAAACATTAAACATAGACTAAAGCAAAGGTTATTTAATGTATATAGTAATAATTTAAAAAATACTTATTATTACATAATTAGTGAAAATTAACTATGAATAATTTTTAAAATATTTCATATAGGATCAATTTAGTCTGACAACTATTTAGCTAGGCTTATGATGTCATAAATCTATTTAATAGAAAATGACTGCTAAGAATAAGTAGCTCAGGATGTTTTTAGAATTTAATTCCAAACAATTAGCTTTACAGTAAAACCGTATTTTTAGATAAACATTTCATTCAATTTTGTTCTATTAATTGCAACACATCTATGAATGCCGTATTGTATGTCTGTAGTTTAACTGCTTAAGAGAAAAAACTAATTATGAGTGTATACTTGGTGCAACCATTATGAGTATCAAGGAGTAATTTAGTCACCAAAACTGAAGTAATTTTCTTAAGAAGATTTTAACTAAGTATATATTTCCTGAATCAGAAAATAAAACTGTCGAGATAAATTTGAAACGTATAACTACAATTTTCAAAATCTGTTATTATCCTATTAACTATTTAAAACCAGTGGATGTAGGCAATTAAAATAGCAAATGGAAAAAGCGAACTGCTTAGCTATAGTAAAGTACTCGAGGTACATGTAGGGTTGGTTATTAAAAAAATGATTTAAAACAAATAATTTTTTTTATGAAAACTTCCAGGTTAGAACTTTTTTAAATAAGCTCAACTGTATTAATAGCAGAAATTATTTTTCTGGGTTTGAATTTTAGTCTGGGCTAGACATTCTAAATTTTCTGTTTCACCGTTTTTATTGCAGTTGTCAGTGCTCCATGCAAAAGCCCCCATCTCCCCCCTCATAAAATTGCCTTTTTTATATATTTTTGTTATTTATTTTTTTAAGAAATAAATTTTCTCCTTTATGAAAACTTGACTCGTACTTTGTGCAGGTCACTATTCCAGAGAAATTGATGGACAAAATAAAGCATCATTTTCCGTAAATCAATCTAAAGAGTACTTCATATCACAGTTAAGAGCACTGTTTCCCCGACTAACCGATGAAGATTTCGAATTGCACAAATCAAATAAGAAAAAAGAATTAACGAAGCTACCAGATGACATTGATACAGCTGAGAAAGTGAAGACCTTTTTGAAACGTTCCCGATTATATTTGGTGCCTAAAAGAAGTATCTGTGAAACACAGGAAACTTTGGCTCAGTCAACAGTTGAGGATTCTCAAATAGAGCAACGATCACAAGCAATTCGTAAGTGTACCATTTTTGATACACCTTAAGTTATTATTTTTCTTGTTATAAGGAACTAGACTTCAAAGGCTTCAAATTGATTTTAAATAAAACATAATTTATTAAGCAACTCATGTTCTTTCCTCTGAAAACCTATGGCCAGAATACTGTGAAGGGTCCCCACAGCTTACCATTGGGTTCTCAGTGGGTTATTTCATACATCTCAATATTTATAATTCCATTAATTTACATTGAAAATAAAACCAGTAATTAAAATTAGTTAAAATTAAATTATTTTCAAAGTGCTTTATTTTTTTATTCAAGTCTTCAGGAAATTAATTTAATTATTTCTTTACTGAAAATTTGATAGAATCTAGGTAGCTACTAGTGTTCCACTGAAGCAGGGTTGGCAGTTTTTTGATTTAAAAAAAATCAAATAAATCGATTTTTTTTATTTAAATAGGATTTTTATTGATTTTTTATTTATTTGATTTTAATTAAAATTTCAAAGTTTTATATTTTACCTAAATCAAATATGTTTTAATTTTTAAAGACTAATGTGTATAATGAATTTGTTAAATTTAAGCTAATAATCATATAGAAGTTTTTATTTTTTAAAACCTATTTCGGTACTTTACTAAAGAAATTCGGCGTAATCCCCAGCCACAGGTAGAATCAATTGCAACATTAGCGGGTAAATACAAGAAATATTATAATTAAACCTAAATTATAGCAATTGGCGAGGTTTTGTATTTTTCAAAAATGCTATACAAAAAATGGTTTAAATCAATGATTTAAAAAAAACTCATTGATTAAAATTGCGATTTAAATCGTGATTTAAATCAGCCAACCCTGCACTGAAGAAATTAAAACTCACCCGCTAAAAGACGAAGCGTCAAGCATTGTTTATCTTTCTTTCAGTTTATACATTTGCGAAAAAATTCTATCATATTCTGAATACAAAAGTCAGATCAGGAAATTTTTGTAAATTGCCAATTGGCATATATTTGAACTTGCCATATTTACTAATGGTAATAGAATATATATATTTTTACATTGTTATAAGCTTATTGGTGTTTTTACGTAGTTACGAATACTGAGCAATCCCTCCATTTAATTCAGGCACTGGTGTGTAGCTGAATAGCTGCCAAGTAGGGCTGTCATCTATTCAAACAGTACTTGAAAAGGGTCTCGCCCATTCCTAAATGCACAGGGCCTCACTTGCTAGAAATTAGTTTTTTTTATGAAGTTTTTGAAATTTAAACTAAATATCCATTTTCAATGTTTAGGAGGTTCTGGAATAACATTATCAGATGATGATTCGTTATTTGAGTTTGACTTAGCTGCAATGCATTCAGGTTGGTAAAGCAGCATTGTTGTTTTTAATTATTAGAAAAAATACAAAAATGAAAATAGTCTGGAGTCTCTGGACAAATGTGATCACAATAAGCGGCATGTATTGTTTAAATTACTCATTCAAAATGAAAGTTTTTTCTGTTTTAAATTGTGACTGTCAATGTTACTAATGTTTAATATAATTTTATCTAAAATAGTATTATTGATGAAACTTACGTCGTTAGTTGTAACCATTTTATAAATTTTTACTTATTTAATGTCAAGTTAGAGATGAAATCAGGTGAAATGACTGTTTTAATGTTAGTGACTTATCTTTGTATAGTTTAAAAAAAACATTTATTTAAATGAAGTAGAACGATCTTATTGCTTATCGGTAGCTTAGACAGAAATCCTTCAGTAAAGTGATGGATAGGGGTGGGTTACACTTTTGTTGTCCTAGAGCCTGGCTCCTAATCATAAACTCTAAACTCGCTGTGATCTTTGTTCACCACTCCGATATAAGTTTTGGTAATGATTTTCAAGTGTCATACTTTGCCAGGGGTATCGCCAGCCCTCTAAATTCCAAAGTTAGTGTTAAAACATTCCAGGATACTTATGTTTAATTTTTTACGGAATTTAAGTGATATTTGCTTTAAGGTGAAGTCTTATAATTATAAACATATTTAAATGGCAAAAACATTTAATACCATCCATTAGCGGCCTAATTAACAGCTGCAAGATGTTAAACTAAATGAATTTCTAACCGCTTCAATGTCCTAACAAAAATATAAACTCAACACTAATGGCTTATCGAAATTCCCAATTACGTTTGTGTCAATTTTTTTAGGTCTGATCCTAAGTTAGGGGATTGAAATATGAATCAGCTGCGAAGTAATTTTAATAAAAAATCATATATTTATTGATGAAGGACTTTAACAAAATTTATAGATTAATGACACAAATATATTTACATCTCCTTCATCTTCCCCATAAATGACATCTCTTTTAGCCGAGGCTTACGCCATTCAATTGGACCAACTGCATTCTGTTACGCCATAGAAGGGACTCGAGTTCTGATGCTAGACTCTCTTCTTTTTTTACGCGGAGTTTGGACTGTATACTCGATGATCGGTTTAACTGGTCTGATGTCACAGGCCTTCTGCGGAGAAAGGAACATTCGACCTTAACCCCCCAGGGGTTCCTCCCACAGACCCCGTCATTAGCTATTCTTAGCTTTTTAATGACAAGATAAAACCAGTTCATTGCAACACGTATACAGCCTCCTGAATTTTCGAAGTTCTGTCAAAATGTTTTGCCTTGTTTTGTCTTTCTCTGTCCTTCCCGAAGGATTTTATAACACCTTATAAATAACCATGAAAGGCCGTTGCTCTCTTCATTCTCTCTGTACTGTGCATTGAGTCAAAATTGACAGTAGAATGTTACCAAAACATCAGGAGGCTATAATTGCTTTAATATTTTCTTTAACTTAATTCTTGGATGATGATTAACTACATGAGAGTGCATGAAAATTCAAGTGTCATTTATATTTAATTTTTGGTAAAAGTTAAGTGTTAAATCGGATTAGTCATTCTTTTTTCAACTACTAAACATTCATAGTTTCACCTTTATGTCTTAGCCAAGAATTATTTTTATTCAGAATAATTCGTTTTCCAAATTTTTTTAATATTGTTAAAATTGAATATTCAACAGAAATGGATTTCATGGAGATGTGGGTCTGCACGTTTTCATAAAATTTTATTTATAATATTTTCTATTAGCCTTATATATCTAATGGGTTCTTGATGTTACAAGATTGATTTTACTAACAATTGTAAGTTTTTAACTATCTAAGATTATTTTGCACATTTATTAGGTGGAATGGTGTCTCAAACCAGAAATAATTTAAGCCACTCATCTACTACAACAGAACTAAATCTCACTACTGTAGGAAGTTCTATAACAAATACAAAACACAAAGAAGAAATTATGGATTCCCTTAACGAGAAATTGTGTAAGTATTATATCAAAAATTACTTAAAATAGGAGTATCTTTTTTTGCCAGTCCAATACATGTACATACTCAATAAGTTTAGTAGAAAATTTAAGTAGCTTAGAAAATAGATATGAAAAGGGCATGCCCAATTAAAATTAGTCTTCAAAATTCAACTTTACTACAAAGGCAGTAAATCATAGTAACTTAAATTTTGGATCAAGAATGCTAATGCTTTGAAATTTTATTAAGTGTTACTAAGTAAAAAATAGCTTTGCCACGGCTGTACTTTGCTATACTTTTAACAGGAGCAGACAGTGGACTTAGTGGTAATTCAGACACTGGCCAAGGGCCTTCTTCAAGGCCTATTTTAATCTTGTATTTAAGCAATATAGTTATAAATAGGTTTAAATTGGTTGTTTAGACATAGCCACAAGTTTGTTTGATTTCAATCAGCAGTGTTCCTAAAAAGCCATCTTTTTTAAGAAAACTTCGAGCCAGTGGCAATTAGTGGATGAAGGGGAAATATTGCATTTAAAATGTTAAAAATGATAAGTTTGATAGTTTAACTTAAATGTTCATTTGCTATATGTGGTACAAAACAAAAACACTTTAAAATAGTTTTTATTTATCATAAAGTTGGTCTGTTTGATACTAAGAATATTTACGTAAATGACAATGAAAAATAGCCCAAGCTATAGACCTAGTAATAATATTATCCCCAAAATAGCTCAATTTGTATTTGGGACAAATGCCTACTAAAAATGACTTAAATCATCTTTATTAATCAACTTATTTCCTACTAAACCAGAACCAACATTTACATTTAACTACTTAAAAGCAACTTAAAAATATGTAATTTCCTGACTACTTAAAACCAACTAATTATAAACTTAGCAAAAGCAGTATTTTCCTACCAACTGAATAACAACTTATTACCCCTTTAATAGTAACTTGAAATATGCTGACAACTTGAGCCTACTTAATACCAACTCAATATCAACTAATAATGTGTATACAAACTAAATACAAACTGAAATCCAACTTATTTTTTGGTAAGGGAGGTTCTATTTACAAAATAATTTCAGTCAATTTTATAAAAATTACGCTGCTATAGGAAGAAAATAAATTTACACCATGTAGTGGCAGTTGTGTGTAACTGTGATGCCATTAGGTTATTACTTTCTCTATTTCTTCTTTTAAAGATGGCTGTGGTTCTAAGTTAGCTGAGGTCATCAATGACCCAGTTCATTCTGATTATGCACAAAAGGGGGTCAAAATAAGGGTAAAAAAGATTTATTCAGAAAATAGGTTGGGATCTGGAAAGTTTCAAAGTAAGGGTGTTTCCTTTGGCTGTGTTAAAATTTGAAAAATAATCATAAATAAATTTTGAATTTAAGAAACTGTCAATATGAAAATTTATATTACCAAGAACAGATTTATGTATTAAGAATGTGTTATTAGCCTAATTCTGGTTTCATGCTGTTCTATATTTTTTTTTACGGGAGGTACTATGATTTACACACCCACCTATTAAGCAAAAGTGAAACTTCTACATTAAAATTTTCCTCATAAACAATGGCGCCTTAAAAAGGGCAGAGCATCGGTATAACAACATAGCCTAAGTTTTATCATGTAAATTTGTTCTAGATATGGAAATTGGTTAATATACTGGTTTAAAAATTTTTTTGTTTACAAATGAAAATCTTGAAAGGTAAAATAAAATATCAAACTTCATATTTAAGCATTTTTTTTCATGGTAGTTTTTATTAACCTATTAAATTTTGCCCGAGAAACTGTTTGGGGAATCTTTCAGCTAAAATTTCCTTGAAAAGCAGTGAGTTAATATATTTTGATAAATAAGGGTGATACATAGCACTTACAAATTAAACTTAATTCCACTATTGTTTGTCCCCTTGCCAAAAATAAGTTGGATTTCAGTTTGTATACACATTATTAGTTGATATTCACTTGGTATTAAGAAGGCTCAAGTTGTCAGCATAATTCAAGTTACTAGTTGAAGGGGTAATAAGTTGTTATTCAGTTGGTAGGAAAATACTTCTTTTGCTAAGTTTGTAATTAGTTGGTTTTAAGTTGGTTTTACGTTTGTGATTTTATTGCAATAAGGATTAAAATGTTTTAACAAATATTTTTCTACTGGATAACTTAATAACAACTAAATGCCACAAATTATAGCTTTAAATTGAAAAGTTTTTATTAACTTTCGTTCCATCTTGAATCAACAACGATTTTATAAAACTTGAAGCACCTCTTTCAAAATTTTTCCTCAAACATTTTAATAAGGTCAGTGTTATCTTTACAACATTCAGGGGCCAGAAACGTGCTGGGCTTAAAAGATATAAAGTCAGGTTGGGGCGGGAAGCCTATAATCTAGGTTTAGTTGGAAATAAGTTGATTAATAAAGATGATTTAAGTTATTTTTAGTAGGCATTTGTCCCAAATACAAAGTGAAAACCAAGTAAAATACAGGTTGTCGTAAGTGGTTTTTAGCCAACTTATTTTTTGGTAAGGGTCATTTCAAAACACTTTCAACTTAAACAATTTTTATTGATAATTTTGACAAGAACAGAATTTTTAAGGAAAATAAAGCTTTGAAAGTTTACTACATAAGGTTTTATTCTAATCACAATGAAACAAATTCTTTGGATTTACTATTTTTATTTTATCTTTGAAGTGAAGTTTTACTTTATAATGTTTCAAGCATGAATTTACCATAACCTCGAACCAATCGAAAAGTAGCTTTCCCTTACCAAAGTTTGATTTTAGTTGGTATTTAGTTTGTATACACATTATTAGTTGATATTAACTTGGTTTTAAGTAGGCTCAATTAAGTTGTCAACATATTTCAAGTTAATAGTGAAAGGGTTAATAAGTTGTTATTTACTTGGTAGGAAAATACTTAATTCTTTAAAATTGTTATTAGTTGGTTTTTAGTAGTCAGAAAATTACATATTACTCTTAAGTTGGTTTTAAGTAGTTAAATGTAATGGGCCTAGTTCTGGTCTAGTTGGAAATGAGTTGGTTATTAAAGATGATTTAAGTTAGTTTTTAGTATGCATTTGTCCCAAATACAAACTTAAAACCAAGTTCCTAAACAAATTATAATAGTTGTTTTTAAGTGGTTTTCTTATTTTTTTGGTAAGGGTTGTATTTATATGTTTGAGAAAACAAAAATATTGCATATTTAAAATATTACTTTATCGCCTTTTTTTAGGTTCATTAAACAAACTATTAGGAGGAATTAAGGAACAGAAGACTTTGTATTTCAAAAGGGAAACTGCATTCGAAGAGTTATTCGCAGCATATACCACACATGATGACATATTATATGGTGGAATTTTTGTTAACTTCATTGGTGAAAATGGGATAGATCTAGGAGGCTTAACAAGGGACATTTTCACTCTATTTTGGGAGAAAGCATATGAAGAATATTTTATAGGAGAGGATGCGAAAATCCCTTATTTACCACCAGATAAATTTCACACACTTGGATTAATTATTTCTCATTATGTCTCAGTGACCAAAAGTTTCCCCCACAAAATTTGTAGATCAACATTTATTTCAGTTATAAAATCAGCTGCTGCTGTTTCGGAAGAAATGCTATTTGAAGATTATCTTTTGTTTTTGACACCAATGGAAAGAATGATGTTGACTAAACACTTGGATGATACCAAAATTTCATAAATACCACCTGAATTAATGGACTTTTTTTCACACAATGAGATGTCGACTACACCAAAGCCTAAGGAGCTTAAACAGCAAATAATAAGTTTGGCAAAATCAAAATTAATTAGAGGGCCAATTTATTTAATGCAAATACTTATATCTGGATTTCCTAAGCAGCATGGTTCTTTCTGGGACTCATTGACAATAGACGATATGATTCTCTAAGACCCACAAATGAAAAGGTCTTAAATTGTTTTATTACGGATTCATTGTACGGACAGTTAAAACGAGATGAAGAAAATGCTTTTTACTATTTGAAGAGTTAAGAGTTTGAATAGTCAAAATTTGGTCAAATTTTTAAGGTTTGTAACTTGAAGTACAGTTCAACCAGAAATAATTTATGTCACTTTTACTCACGATGATGGGTTAAACAAAATTCCTAAGGTCAAGACATGCACTAAAACTTTGCTAATTTCAGTTCACTTCTCAAGTGTACAAGAATTTAGTAACGTTTTCAATGAAATTTTGCAAGAGAAAGAGAGTTTTCAGATTTTTAAAAACTGTAGTCATTTACTTTTTTATACTTGGTACAATGTGTTTTAAAGTAATGTGGTTTAAATGTTTTATCCAGCCATATGTTAGTGAAATGTTGACGGTTTTTCTTATTCCTCAGCAGTCAAATGGATGATTTTGTTAATGACTCATTTTCTTATAACGTTTCTCAGTATTGAAATGAAAAACCTTCAGGAGTACTACATAATCAATCTTCTTATGTTAATGCATAAAATTAAATATAATAGAGCCAAGGTATAAACAAAGAATGATGAAGACCTTGTTTATGAAACAAGGTCTGCTAGACTGAACTTTAGGAGAAAGAATAATACAATAGAGGAAAGTGTCAGGCATAACGGCATGTCGATATGGAATAAATTGACACTTGACCTTAAACAACGAGATAATCCACAAATTTACCTTTAAGAATAGTGTCCTAGAAAACTAAATAAACATAATGCAAAATATTTTAAAAATTTATGAACTACTGTCCTGAAAATCCGGCCTTCTCCAGATCTAAATTTATTTTGTCTTTGCGTTTTGTTTAATGGATAGCCTAAGTTAATTTTATTTAATCGGACACTACTGTAAATCAGTTCAAATATTTCTTAAGTTATTTTAATATGACTGAGCAAATATTTTTGTTGCTGAGTGTTAGTGGCAAAGAAAAATGGTTTGAAATATTTCAACCCAGTTTTCCCCGAATTCTGACTTTAATTTTAGACAATATCACATTAACTCACCACGTAGAACTTCAAAGGAAAGAATTATTATAATTCTTCACGGCACTATCATCTGCTGTGGGATTGTAACTAGCTTCATCATTTGTCTGATTTAAAAGGCATCGTGAATTACGTACTACCCTAACTCTGCCCTACCTTTAAGAAAATATTTTTGCCAAAAGGTAATTTAGAGCTATTAATAATAATACATAATTGGATATTCCTACTATGTTTAACAAAGTTTTTAAAGAGAAGTCCATTTAGAGGTACATCAATATTTTGTCAGAGGTTCGTGAAACTATGAAATAATTAATATACATTTAATTTTGATTAAAATTAAACCTTCGATTAAAAATTTTAAATTTCAGATAGTAATTTTTATAAATAAACAATATTTACATTAATTATTCCAATTTAGTAACCTGATATTAAAAGCATACACTTTCTGTATACTCTTTAACATTATTGTTAGATGACCGCATCATCAAAACGGATTGCGCCAATCGTTTTGCAAAATTTCCATGCCAATTAAATTTCTAGTAAGTTTCATAGTTTTTGCAATAAAGGTTTAGCGTAACTATGAGGGCTTGGCTATATAGTAGCAGATGAGTGCATTTAACAAAATAAACTTTGTATTTTGCTATTTAATCCCATGATTTTTAGCTTGTTTTCCTTATAATTCTATTTAAGTGTGAGCAGAAACTCCAGCTCATTGTTTGTGGTTAAGATTTTCTGGCTTAAGTAGATTAACTGTGTCATTTTATATATCTGGTATATCTGCAAAATTTATACTCATAACGATTTCGACACATTCTGCTAGAAGAAAAACAACTGGCCAAAACTCCTTGAAAATCGATTAGTCGAATAATACAAGTGGTATACAATGCGGAGTAAAATCATTGACTTTCAAAATATATTTAGAACACTACACTAACAGTTTTCTCAATGGTAATTGCTTACATAAAATCTTTATTAGGGAAATTCCTGCATGACATATTTTATTTTTAAAATCAAACAAGTCTTTTGACTTAAAGGAATATCGTAAATAAAGCATTCATTTATTTAGCTCAGATCTGCCTGTTTTAAGATCCTCTGATCCAGCCAATTGTGGTAATTAATTCTTGGATAAAACTTGGGGAATGATTTTTTTTCTCGCAGATTCTCAACCATTCGGAGTTTTGTTTTAGAGCATCAATATAAATGAGTAAATTAGGCAACATTTAAAACATGGTAAAACACTTGATAATTGCAGTTAGACTTATTTGTACTTCTGGTAACCTTTTCATCTTTTTCTTTCTTTTTTTTTTCTTTCAATATTTGCACATTTTTAATCTCCTATTAAAGACTTGATATGCACATGGTAATTTAGTAATTAAAAATTATAGAGCAGAAGCACATTGTATAGCTCTGTGATTTGCCAGTTGATATTTTGAAAGTCAAGCAAATAATTACATACATTAAGAAAGTGTTTTAATTACTTTTTCCCTTTTTCAATATTCTATTCATTCTCCAATTAACTTCAGTGTTTAAAAATAGGTACTTTTGGTTTTGTACATTGTTTTTGGTTTATTATTTGTCAAGGATTACTGTTTTGCATTTCAGCCTTTTACTTTTTCGTCATCAGTCCTACGTTGTCCAAAAATTATTAAAATCTGGGAATTTAAAGAATCGTCCTCGTCATCGTCCTCAGTCTTACCCCATCCAACACGTACACAAATCTCGAAATATGTATTTTAAGTTGTAACAATTTTACATTGATTATATCTTTTTAAATAATAAATTGCGGTTAAAACTTTTTGCATTACAAAAAACAAACCAAAAAAACACAAAAAAAACAAAGGTACCTATTGTTAAAAAATCCCCTTTCATGCTTGAAAAATTGGTTGTAGGTTATTTTTGTTAATATTGAAAAAATTAATTTCTAATATAATCAAAAAACGTTTTAAAATAATAATCAATAACAATCATTCCATATTTTATAAATTCGTCTGTAAAATAAAAAATTACTTGCGTTAATCCTGGGAAAGACGATCTAATCTTGGAAAGCGACATGAGAAAAAGATATAGAAAATTAGAAATACTAGCAGACGACTTAAACTATCTCGAAAAATTAGATTTTAACAAGAATACATTTCTCCATCCTCGCTTCAGTTCCTATAAATAGTTGGACGCATTATCGGTAAAATTTCTTCGGCTAACATTTTACATTTACAGGAGTCCTTAATTTAAGCAGCTATTGTTAACTTTCAATAATAAGTCTGCTGTTAGCCTCCATAAACCAAATAAAAACTACTAGTGAGTCCTTTACATGAATAGTTCTTGTAATCTATAAAATTTCAGAATTACATTCTGCTGTGTCGTCTGCTAGTATCCATAAACAACTTACCTAAGTATATTGGAGAGTCCTTCATATAACAAGTTTTTGTTACCTATAAAAACGGAATGCTTCTGCTAAGGCGACTGCTCGAAGAATGTTTAAAAGATAGAGAAATTAGCCATTGGTCTTTTTAAAAAGTGATATCAAAATTATTGGTTAGTTTAAAAGTAATATGTCAGCTATTGGTCCGTATAGAAAGTGATATGTCAGCGATTGGTCGGTTGATTATGTCTAGTGGAAACGTCGCTTATGATATCAAATATCCACGAATATCTCGCAACGTCGAGAAATGTCTAGTTAAAAGTTGAATTGTGATACAAACGGCATGACTTCATAATCTTTTTACACAACAAAATCTTCTAAAATACAATGACATCTCGCAACAACAGTGTAGTCAATGACGAAATCTTTAAATTTCCGGGAATACTGATTGGGTGATTTAAAAAAGTGATATGCAAACGATTGGTCTGTTTGAAAAGTGATATCGATATTATTGGTTAGATGAAAATTGATATGTCAGCGATTGGTTGTTCGATTATGTCTAGTAAAAATTTAAAATTTGTAGTCATAACGTCTTTTTTGCATTGTAATTTCAGGAGAAGGTGTGCCTTATAAGAATATTTTAAATTATATTTTTTAAAGCTATCCAATGAAAAATTTTTGAATAAGTTAGGGAACTAATAAAATTTGAGGATTATTAAAGGAACGATTCGAGGCGTTTACCAAATTTTGTTACTTGGGAGATTTTTACTACACAAAATCTTGTCTAGTCAAATTTATGTCGATGGTGACACAAACGGCGTTATGTCTAGTGAAATCTCAAAAAAATCGAGTCAGTGCAGCGTTGAAATAAGTGGGCTGAGACGTAAAAATGAATGGGCGGATAAAGTAAATTTCCTTTTCGTCCAATGAAATTTTCTAAATTTGGAAAAAAGCCAATAACAGTTCTCCAAAAAATTACTAGACACAGTGTGGAAAAATGTCGAGACAAATGTGTTGTGTCTTGTAATTTTCATTTTGTCTAGTAGAAAGTTAGTGTAAATGTTTATCGTGTAACGTCGTTTGATAGTTACGCCTCCGGTCCTCCCTTTCGATAATCGGGCGATTATTGGTTCTCAATTGTGCATAAATAATGAGCCCAAAACCGCATCACCTTATTGATGATTTCTTTTTTGTTCACGATGATGATTGGTGGAAAATTTGACTAGACATATTTAGAAATGACTACACACAAATTTCGACTAGACATTTTACAATGTGCCTCAAAAACGTCTAGTACTTTTTTACTACCTTCTGATTGGTGAGTTTAAATTTCTTTGAATTTTGATTGGTAGGAAGTTTTTACTAGACATAAATATCACTAGGCAAAAAGGTGTCGATTGTGACATAAACGGCGTTCCATAGCCGATGGCGCCGTGTCGCGCATATCTCTTCAACGGTTAGGGCTAGAAGAGTCAATGATATCTCGTTCGAATGTAGATACATCGCCATTGATAGCCTTTCATAAAGTTTTCAAATCGGAGCCCTAGAAGTTGGGTATTTGCCCAATTTACTATTTTCGGGGGTTTCGCTTAATGTGGTAGATATTTTATTTAAAATTAAGTCCGATAACGTTAAAAAATATTATTCGATAGGTTAGGATTCAGCGGACCTACAACTTCGGTTATATCAGTAAATATTAAATTTAAATATAGTTTTCAGGGTAATTTACATAACGTTCTTTAATTTAAGTCCGACTTTCATGATTATATTTTTGAATAGCTGTGGTTTCCATATAACCTAGAATTGCGTTGCTTAAGTTTAAATTGAAGTTAGGTTTTTTGGACAGCGTATACGTACCCCCTTCAACTTCCAATATTGGAAATACGCGTGGTTATAGAGACTATACGCGAGTTTATCTCTGGTATTTTCAACGCCGTTCTAATATGGCCCAAAGTAACAAATAAGTGTGACACTTATCGGAGTAATACTCAGTGCTTACAACGTATTACCTGAAGTAACAAATAAGTGTGGCACTTATCGGAGCGGTACGCGATGCTTGCAACGTATGACCTGAAGTACAAAATAAGTGTGACACACTTATCGGAGTAATACGCGATGCTTACAACGTATGACCTTAAGTAACAAATAAGTGTGACATACTTATCGGAGTAATACGCGATGCTTACAACGTTAGACCTGATGTAACAAATAAGTGTGACATACTTATCGGAGTAATACGCGATGCTTACAACGTTAGACCTGATGTAACAAATAAGTGTGACATACTTATCGGAATAATACGCGATGCTTACAACGTTAGACCTGATGTAACAAATAAGTGTGACATACTTACCGGAGTAATACGCGATGCTTACAACGTTAGACCTGATGTAACAAATAAGTGTGACATACTTATCGGAGTAATACGCGATGCTTACAACGTTAGACCCGATGTAACAAATAAGTGTGACATACTTATCGGAGTAATACGCGATGCTTACAACGTTAGACCTGATGTAACAAATAAGTGTGACATACTTATCGGAATAATACGCGATGCTTACAACGTTAGACCTGATGTAACAAATAAGTGTGACATACTTACCGGAGTAATACGCGATGCTTACAACGTTAGACCTGATGTAACAAATAAGTGTGACATACTTATCGGAGTAATACGCGATGCTTACAACGTTAGACCTGATATAACAAATAAGTGTGACATACTTATCGGAGTAATACGCGATGCTTACAACGTTAGACCTGATGTAACAAATAAGTGTGACATACTTATCGGAGTAATACGCGATGCTTACAACGTTAGACCTGATGTAACAAATAAGTGTGACATACTTACCGGAGTAATACGCGATGCTTACAACGTTAGACCTGATGTAACAAATAAGTGTGACATACTTATCGGAGTAATACGCGATGCTTACAACGTTAGACCTGATGTAACAAATAAGTGTGACATACTTATCGGAGCAATACGCGATGCTTACAACGTTAGACCTGATGTAACAAATAAGTGTGACATACTTATCGGAGTAATACGCGATGCTTACAACGTTAGACCTGATGTAACAAATAAGTGTGACATACTTATCGGAGTAATACGCGATGCTTACAACGTTAGACCTGATGTAACAAATAAGTGTGACATAATTATCGGAGTAATACGCGATGCTTACAACGTTAGACCTGATGTAACAAATAAGTGTGACATACTTATCGGTGTAATACACGATGCTTACAACGTTAGACCTGATGTAACAAATAAGTGTGACATACTTATCGGAGTAATACGCGATGCTTACAACGTTGGACCTGATGTAACAAATAAGTGTGACATACTTATCGGAGTAATACGCGATGCTTACAACGTTAGACCTGATGTAACAAATAAGTGTGACATACTTATCGGAGTAATACGCGATGCTTACAACGTTAGACCTGATGTAACAAATAAGTGTGACATACTTATCGGAGTAATACGCGATGCTTACAACGTTAGACCTGATGTAACAAATAAGTGTGACATACTTATCGGAGTAATACGCGATGCTTACAACGTTAGACCTGATGTAACAAATAAGTGTGACATACTTATCGGAGTAATACGCGATGCTTACAACGTTAGACCTGAAGTAACAAATAAGTGTGACATTAATCAGGAGTAATACGCTACGCTTACAACGTATGACCTGAAGATACAAATAAGTGTGACACTTATCGGAGTAATACTCTATGCTTACAACGTATGACCTGAAGTAACAAATAAGTGTGACACTTATTGGAGCAGTACGCGATGCTTGCAACGTATGACCCGAAGTAACAAATAAGTTTGATCAGAAGTCAAAAAATAAGAAAGACACTGATCGAAGGAATTTTCAATTCTTTCAAAGTATGACTAAAAGTAACAAATAAGTGTAAATTCAATTATGTGTGGCCGTGGATATATATTGGTTTTGATACCGGCGTTGCAGATTGCTGTGAATAGCTCAAACAAACTTAACACATTAGAAGGATTGTGTGTATTCTAATCGTCGTACGTCTTGTTTACTAATGGGTTGGAGATGGTGAACAATTTTTTCCTACAGATGGCTTGAAGTTGAGAATACGGTTCATTTCTTCAACTGGCTTTTTAAATAAATTAAAAGTAAAATAATTCCTTCCAAGTTCTTTAATGCTATAACTTCATGGAATACCTGGTTTTTCTTACATAAAAGTGAAAACATGCCTGTAACTTGCTCTGTTGAATGTTGAAATAAAAACTTTTGTCCAATTTCTTTTTTCTAACAGGTTCTCATTTGGATTAGGTTTTTCTTACATAAAAGTGAAAACATGCCTGTAACTTGCTCTGTTGAATGTTGAAATAAAAACTTTTGTCCAATTTCTTTTTTCTAACAGGTTCTCATTTGGATTAGGTTTTTCTAGTTCTTTGTTTAACGCTCTGATCGAATCAGCGTCTATGCTGAATCTAGCTATAATATATTTCGTTAATATAATAAAAGTTCTAGTCACAAACATCTTGCCATAGGTGTAAGTATTAGACATTTTGGTTTCTTCACAATTCTCCACCTTCTTCTTGAACTTCTTCGCGAGGTCTTTTACCCTTCAATTTTCCGTCTTTTCCTGCAATTTCAGGTACATGCTGATTATAAAGGCATTCTTGGCGAAATTTGTTTTCCAGAGGGTTCTGCAACTTCCCTTAAACACCATTTTAAATATTCTTTACAATACATTTAAACAATGAAAACGTACATAACCAACCTTTCCATTAACTCTGTCTCTTAGAAATTAAATTATATTCTCTGGAATTTCTGTACCTGAAAAAAAATCCAAATTAACTTAATTCACACAATGTGAAAAATCTGTTGACATCTTCGACCAAAACAGCTATAATTTATGCTGAAAGCCTCTAGCACCTCTAGATCTACTTTGAACTGAACATTGCAGGCAACCCGTGGTTGACCTACTTTTTTCCTTTTCTGTAAAACGAACAATACGTTTGTAACCAACCAGTCGCAGAGAAGTTCAACTAAAAAATTAAGTAACGTACCCTGAATGTGCCTTTCTCATGTAATCGATGATGGACATTGGTAAAAGTCCGTCAGACGGGGATCCGCCGGTTCCGGTACCCTTCCGGACGTTGAGCAGCCATAGCATTGCCATCCGCTAGTCCATACACGAAAAGAATAACCGCCAGTTCTTCTGAAGTAAACTCCATTGTTGCAGTTTGAAAGAGATGAGGAATCTGGGTCCGTCACGACTTAAAATACTGTTTACAAAAACTTTTTTTACCTATCAAACGAACATAAACCTTTATGTTAACATTTCCCTGCTGCTTGGTTTTGTGCTTGTTGCAGCCTACTTCCAGGGGCTAGTAGGCCACACTTTGAAGCTCTCTGGCGCTCTTTTAACTCATCGTAGGAAAATGGAAAACAAAAAAGGCATACTTCTCAACTCACCTCCTATAACTACTTAAAAGTTTTGCATAACCTTTTGAAACACCCTTTATACTGTGTGAATAGTGCACGCGAATGTTAATTTTGATCGCAAGGAGTTTACGAAATAAACATTAGCTGTTCCACCATCGCAACAAATATTTAAAATAAAAACTATCAAAAATTTCCGCCCAAATGGACAGTCTTATTTTGCGTTATTAATTGGGAGCCAGCGCCGACATTCCAGATGTCAGAAAATGTCGGCCCAAATAACAGCTTTTTAATGAAATTCTATTTTGGCCGAAATTAACGATTTTCGGCCCAAACAGCCACTTCGTAAATTTAAAATAATCAATTTATTTGTAAAGAAAAAAGTGAATTCTTACTTTGACTAAGCAAAGTGTGGAGTTTGTTAAGTCATGAAGAGAGTAAATGGCGACCACAGTCACGCACGTTTGTAAGATATCGAAACTGATAACTTAAAAATCCACAAACTGACCATTTTTCACTTTCCGCTTTCTCGTCCACGGCCCTAAGTTCACCTAGTTCCCCCCTCCCTCGAACTGGTTTCCATCAATATCCGCGCGCCACAGGGTTCATCTAGTTCGCGGAATACCTTATGTTCACTTTATAAATAAGATAAAGAGGTAGGCCAAAGGAATAATAACAAGATGTCACAGCCACAATCGTAGCCGCTTCCTACAAGCATTTTTAATTTTACCCCTTTGATTAAAACCGTGGCTCAGCACTGGCATATGTAGATAGGGTGGATGTTGAATCTTTTAAGACTAGTGCAGTGTTGACGTTTTCGCTACTTCAGATTAAATCGATATTGTGCGAGCTTTCTCCATGTTCTTTTTTTCAAGCCTTTATCTTCTTAAGAATATCCCTTCATTCAGTGGCGCCGATCGCTTTTCCCCCCAAAGGGGGCCGAAGCTCACTAATAAACTTGGAATGAGGCTACTGGCAACACTTTCTTGCTATGGATGCTTAAAAGTAAACGGCCTTTAACATCGTCGGTTTTCCCCCATGGGATCGGTGCCACTGCCTTCATTGATATATTCGTGAATTCGGTGATTTCACGAGATCATCGTGGAAAAGGTGCTGTCACAAATAATCTTTACAGGTAACAACACAGCTTTTCAAATAAAATAAAATAATTTTTTCCGTTAATGAAGAATCGGTTCAATTCAAAATCTGGACAGTTAGATCACTTCTGTTATTCATTCCGAGTTAAGTCCATCTGCTGGCCGAAATCCTTGAACCGAAGACCTTGCTTTTCTTGAGCTAGTTTTCATTTTAATAAAACAAATAAATGAACTTCGGCTGACTTGATCTGTTGTTATAGATTTATTTGTTGCTTCTTTCGACATCTCAATAAAGCAGCTGATGGGGTATCGAAGAATGAGCGGAGCCATACCTAGCGGCTGGACTTCCTAAGGTGGTGAAGATATGAGCTGGCCGCTAATTTTTTCAATATGGTTTTTTATACCCTCATCACGAATACTTCGGTGATATGGATCAAAACAGGATAAATAGCAATATTAAGATAATTTATGTGGAGCCTACAGGGGAGGAAGAAGTACGGCTTCAGAGATCAACACAAGTTTAAAAACTAACTCTCGCTAATGTCGGCGGCCAAATAGGAATACGATCACTGGGTGAACTGAAGTAATTGATCCGGTTCACTGACGACTTCTCTATTTAAAGGAAAATTTCCAGGTTTAGCGAGCATTTGAGGTCGTCGAACGTATCTTCGATAAGCAGAGAAGTAACCAAATAAGTTCTTTATACGAGGTAGTGGAGGTGATTTTGATAACCGAGATGTCAAAAAGACTGTATCGCAGATAAGCGGCATATTCCAAAAACTTAATAATTAGACACGGTAGCCAGACTGGTGTGCGTATATTAACATCCGTACAATAATGGATGTAACGACAGCAATGCAGCGTGCCATGAAGATGCTTCACAGTCTTTGGACTTAAGCAGACAATGTGGCAAATTTTAGCACCAATGAAATTTTAAAAAGTCGAGTGTAAGGAAAACATAATACAAGCTGATCTTTGGCAAAGAAGCATGAGTCAATAATTTTGGCTCGTAATGCTATGTCAAAACACCAGATGAACGACGTCAGATATGGGATCATAAAGGCGTCACATTGATGGTTGGATATAATAAAGATTTATCTGGATATTTATCTTTGTTAGAAGAAATAGCGCTTTCCAGAATGGATCTCTCTTGACCAGAAAGACACCGTAGACAAAGACAATCTAGACAATGTTTATATTATTTTCCTGAGCCCCGAAACAAAAAGATAGCAGTATCTGGAGGGTAGCTGTTGCAAACGAGATGCAACCCACATTTTGCTAATATTATCGCTTAAATGAGAGCTACATGTTTAAGCCCGAACGCTATACTGGGATATTTTTTTCGGAAGGATAAAAGGCTTATCTATATCTGTTTAGTAACGAAACTGGAAAGCTTTTGTATATGTTGACGATGCTTTTAGAGTAGTACGGTGCAAAGAGAAAATGGATTGTTTTTAAATTAAAATACCAAGGGTGTTTCAACGCCTTTCGAGAAATTTCAATGATCGTAGAAACAATTACTTTCAGAGAAGCAGTTTAATGGCACAATTATTTGAAAAGACCGAACATTTCGTTTGCGGTATGTGTCATCTCTCACTATTTAGGACAGCTTAAATCTAGAACACCAGGAAACGATTAAGAAATCCTGAAATATCCTTAGTGGAACGCCACAGTGGGCTTAACATTACAAATTTTCTTTTCAAACTGGTTTTCTTACATTGCCTTTTCCAGTTCTGTCAGAAAATTTTTTACAGAGCTCTTCAACTCTTTTGGGATAGCTTTCGCTAATTGCTTCCGTAACTTTAGTGTAACCTTACCAGCTAGTGTCGGTAAAATATTTGAATAGGAAGGCCAGAAATCTTAACGAATTTGTTCTTCTCCAAAATGTATTTTAACACACCGGTATTGTTCCTGCCATGTTATTATCACTTTAACTTTCAATTGAAAAACCAACCTTAACTGGGAATCCATCAATTGAATGTACATGTATAATTATTAAAGTTAATCAATGTGGGAAACAGCAATGGCTTAATTGATTTATACACTATAATAAACAACTTTCTTGATGTCCGAAAACAATTAGATAACTTTTCACATATCGTTTGAGATAAGAACGATGTGTGAAAGGACCTTTATCTTCCTACTTATTTTGATGAGCACAAAGAAGGAGATCAAAGTTAACCATTAACTTAAATTATGCAAGAAAGTTATAATTGTGTGATGAACCAAATGTTTCATTGCCTCCTCTAAATTCCAAACCAAGCTCTGCGAAAATGAAAGAGTACGCACCGCCAGTAGGGCTTCTCTGCTTAGTTTTTTTTTCTTATTTAGATTAGCACGTTTTCTTCTTAAGTATGCTAACATATCAATTTTGTTTGAAACAATGAAAGTATGACCCTAATCTGGAAAGCTTTTTTTCAGTAAACCATGTGACCATCATAACACGGCGTCAACTATAAAATGTTTTATTTCACTATATATTCAGTTTCTTGTACCTTCGGCACTTTTTTGTGATAATTGTGTGCTTTTTACATTGTCATTTTATCTAGAGTTTAACGTGGTAGTTATTGCAATGTTATCAAGCACTTCTTAAGTTTATAAAAACGATGTGTTCTAAATAATGTAATATTGCTTTTCAGAATTTTCAGTTCTTGTGTACTCTAATTCTATCGTTAATTTGGAAAAATTTCTGTATTCGAGTGTTTATCTACGGTTGTTTCTGCCTGCTGTACAAAGCTAATTAATATATTTACAGCTTTTGTTCCTTTGAACCACTCTGAAATCGCTAAATTGTTATTTTCACAAGAAGAAAACATTTGCAATTGTGTGATAATTCACATTTTTTTCCCCCAGAACGCCAGCCTTTAAAAGGTACAAGCTTCACACCCCTAGTGGCGGGATTTGGAAGTTCAAATGGAGATCACTTTTTTCTGCGACGCTCTTTGTTTTCCATAGGGTTATGGCCTTTTAGTAGAGTCAGTGGCGTATCAAGGGGGTTGAGGGGGTGGCCCGCCCCGAATACCACCCGTTTGGGCGTGAAAAAAAATTACACACACTAGACTCTTTATGTAGCACACCATGTTATCCGCTCCGGGTGTCACCCCATGCTATGATATCCACCCAGGGTGTCAGGCCCTAAATGTGTTAGAGTGTGCAATAACTGGTGGCTTTACCGGGGAGTCGGGGTCCGGCTCTTGTAACCCACAAGGGCGGTGTCGCACTGGGAGATGTTAGCTCTGATCAAATGGTCCTATCTCAACCTCCGACTTCGGTCAGGTTTGGGGTGGATACTGAGCTTCGGTTCAGGCTAACGGAGAGGGTCCAGGCAAACTGGTCACCTCGGCGGATTGGGTAGCCTGCTGTGGGGCGGCGGGCCTCCATATGCGGGCACGGCAGTCCTGTTTCCCGGCCTTTTGGAACCACACCGGGATCTCCGGTGCCAGCTGTGCCGGGTTACTTGGACTGCTGTGTGCTCGTCGTTCCCCTTTAAGAGCTCTCTCCAAAGGGTTTGGCTCCTTACCTACGTAGGTAGGGTGTCGGCTGGAGTTGCTATAGCATCCATTCTAAATCCCACTGCTATGTGCGAAGTGGGGATTGGTCCACCCATTGCTGCACCTTCTGCTGGGTTGAGTGGTTTGCGTTAAAGGTGCGAATATCAGTAGTAGGGTTCTGCTACCCATGATGGATTTGTCACCTGTACGGGCTAGGTGGACGCTGGCGTAGGGCACTATGATGATAGGCCTCCGGTGGTATGGTCTCTGTTACTAGGTACACCGGGCTATAAATTCTGACACACTGCCCAGGGTGTCACCAATGCTAGCTACGCCACTGAGTAGATTAAAAAATAAAATGGTTACAGGAGCAAAAATGAGAAAAAATATTTGCTAGAGGGTTTTCAACACGTTAATGCTTAATAAATTAAAATATAATTAACATTACGTTACTTACATTATGTTTATTTTAAAAAGTTCTACTACGCTTTGAGAAACATATCGCCGCCGAGAAAATCTTGTCCAATAGAAATTTAAATTCACGCCACTGGGGGTCTAAAGCTTCAGAAAGTTTTTAAATTATTAATGTTTTGTTTCAAATATCAACAAAAATAAAACTTTAAGGAACAACAATTCAGCTAACGATGGCGTTTGAAAATACAACAATTTTTCGCATCTCAATGTACAAGGTACGAAATTTAGCCAAGAGTTTTGAAAAATTGTCGATTCTTGGGTTTCAAAGTGAAGTTTGGATAGCAGCGCTGTTTTCTTTCGTAGCTGTTGATCTGTTGGCACGATGCTTGCCAGTGGTTCGCTTAACCAAACGAGGCACTACAAAGTTGATGGAACACTTTTGGTTCTTCGTTGCTGACCTACTCCAGAACAGTTCGGAAAGCCCACTATCTTTTTTTGCTTCCAAAGAAGAGTCTTTCCCATTCAAAAAAAGCTGTTATTTGAAATTTTAATACAAAACGTGTAGCTCTGGATCTGGCCTTATACAGTGTGATGACTTTGCTCGAAAAAGTGGGATACGCGTTGGCGAAATTTCATCGATTTAGGAAATTGTTTTCTTCAAATCTTCGATTCCCAATGCTAGATGCTGAATAAATTTGTTAATAAGAAACTTGTAGAAGGTCTTAGGAAAGGTAAGAATATCATTAGTGCGAAAACTTGGAAACGTGACAAGCTAAAATATTTCTTTTCATCGTTTCCACAATTTCAAATTTCGTTTGTTGAAAAAAGTGAGATACTTTTAAATGGGTATTTGGATTTAAAGCACGTATTTTGGAAAATAATCAGAATTTTGAAAGATAAACATTTCATTTTACCAAATGTGAACAAAAGTTTAACTAAATTCGAAAACCATTTATAAGATTGGGTCATACACCGTCGGTTCCGATGCAAGCTTTAGCTGAACAATCATGTTGTCAAAAGCACGTTGAACAAATTCTGGGTTACTTTCTATCATGCGTTCATAATTCTTTGACCAAGGTTCTCAAGCGTGTCAACGGGAGTGGTGTCAGTTTATCTTTAACGTATCCCCATTTGGAGAAAGAGGTCCGACGTCGTAAGACCTGGTGACTTTGTTGGCCAATTTATTGAACCATTTCTCCCACACCATCGTTGTGGAAGTTCATTATTTAGGAACTCGGTCACGTCTCTATGGTTATGAGGCGGAGCACCGTCTTGTTGAAACCATAGCTTTGGTCGTTGGGCTTATTGAAGATCGTCCAGCTCCAGCGTTAAAACGTTTTGTAAGTAATTTAATTGGAATTAGGGGTTTGAATGCTGGACGGTTTCATAGAAGACCAATCCAAACATTGAAGCGTCCAAATTGAAATTGGTGACGAGGTGGTGATTAAAAGGCCCATCTTTTGAAAATTGAAAAATTGTTCTGGATAAATTGAGGATCTTTATCCATAGAATTTTGCAGTTAGTTCCAAAAGTCCAGCCTTCCTTGAGCGTCTCCAACTACTGAGCCTTGGTGAAGCGTAGCTCTGTATGGATGGTACTTATATCTACGTAATATTTATCAAATGCGTGATTCACTACAAGTCAAATCCGCACTAGCTGCGGCACAAGTTTTACGCTGTTACATAACAAAAAATGCTAACACGGTGTTCCCTAAAGTCGAAATTACGCTGACCAAATCTACGAAATCTGGGTTCTAAATTACCAAACTGGTGAAACTCATTCACATTTCGCCTTACTGTAGTTACGGGTGGTCTTCTGTTCGGTTGTCGTTGTTCGAAAATCTCACTAACTCTTCTTAGATTTCTACCACCTTCTCCCTAGTGAATAGCAACTATGGACTTCTTTTTGCGATTTTGTTATTCTAGGTCTATTAGCATCTAGTAGTATTCGAAACCTTTTTATTGGTCAAAACAAGAAAATTTTAATTACTTATACATCGAAAAGTTAAAATACTTCTCGAGTTCAACAAATCCAAGAATTTTTATTTTAAACTCATAAATTGTTCAACGTGTGTTTGACAACATGATTGTTCTTATCCAAGCTTGCATCGCATTCGACAGTGGAGTGTTCAAACCAATCTTATAAATTTGGTTTTGTATTTAGTTGAAGTTTTGATCGTATTTGGTTAAATTAAATGTTGTTTTTTGAAAATTCTTATAATTTTCCAACAAACGTGTTTTAAATCATAATACTACTTCAGAAGGATCCTATTTTATCCAATAATCGAAAATTTTAATTCTCGAAATTAAAGGACGAAATATATTAACTTGCGTAACTTGTCACATTTCTTAGTCGAGTGTTTTCAGTGAAAAATTAGTGATTTGTTTTCGAACCAACGAAATGCATACGTTTTCGTATCTTATTGACAAATTTATTCTAGTACCTTGCGGTGGTAATCTGAGAATTCAAGAAATGTTAAAACAATTTCCGAAGTCTATGAAATTTCGCTAACGAGTGTACCCCAGTACGGACAACGTACCGTAAAATCTTAATAGTTCCATAAAACACAGTTTTTGTTAAAAAAAAAACTTTTTCGAGCAAATGACCACACCCTTTATTTTAATAAATGGAGTCCAGGTAGGGACGTCATCAAGTCACTGATGTCAAAAACTGAGAATGAATACGATATATCCTCTTTTCCTATCAAATCCTTTAACAAAGCCGTTGTTTCCTCAGTATGGGCTTAAAAACATTTGTTGTGACAGAAAATTTAAAAGTAACTAAAAATTAGCTCGTTGGTCTACATTTGAATATTTTAAATTAAATCTAGCTTTGCCAAATGATAATGGAAATTACACCAGGACGTTCTTGTGTGGATGGATTTTGGCAGTTTTCATTTTCAGAAGCGCTTATTTAAATAACTTGAAAGGTGAATTAGTTGTGTCAAATACTAATTTCATTGATTCCATCGACGATCTCTAATCGAAACCTTCACTTCGTCCGTTTGTAAATTACTACAGAAACTTTCGTGTGGTTTTAAAAGAAGTAAGATAATATTGTTTTTAAACATAAGCCAAAATAAATAAGCAGTGCTGTAGTCTTACACGGCTTCTGTCAAATTAGGTCAAATCGAAGTTGTTTGAACTAGTAATATAGCGAGCAACAACGTTCTAATGGGAACAAAATCCGCAAACCCTACGGATATAAAGATAGTTTTTGAATGACCTTGAAGATCTGGTTTAAATTCATTAAATGTTTCACTAGTAGATGTCCCCCTGTACGATAAATTTACCATAGAAATTTTAAATTAAAAAAAAGTTATTTATCATATTTCGTTATTTGGTGGACACCCTTTTTAAATTTGAAAACATGGCCGCTCCTTGGGATACCTTCGGAGTTGTGCAGTCGCTGTTACTCCTATTGTCGATAATCAACAATTTTCAAATCTAAAGCGCGCTGTTAACTCTTACGGAGCGTACTTCAAGGAATATAATGACGAAGTTTTGAATTCCATTTACGACGGAAAAGGGGCGATATTTCACGGTTCGAGTTTCACGACTTACCTAATGAAGTTGTTTGATAAAAAAGTCTTTAAAACCACCAAGAAGTTTTATTTGGGAAAGGAACAGTACGCGCATACTTTTATTCAAGATCTCTCGAAGCTGCTTCAAAGGAGCTCTGCAATTACCGGTATTTATTAAATGTTTTCAGGATATATTTTTAAGAACGTTACTTTATATCGTTGTTGATAAAATAGGAATAGTCAGCTTGTTGAAGCTTGTACGTGTTTTAGGTGGTATGGAGGAATTGGTGTTTATGTCGAAAAAACTTAAAAACCTAAAAGTGTAAATAATCCGCAATTCGTTTAAATTAATGATAACGCCAGCTAAACCTTATTCGAAAGTGATACGCAAAAACCGGTTAGAAATAATTATTTTCTTTTAATACATTGTAAAACATCACAATAACTGTTCAAAATGCCTACCTCCGGCTGCTATATAAAAATGACAACGCCGTACAAATGATTGACGGATCTTTTCGAAGATTTCAGGCTTGTTCCGAATTTTAAATCAAATTAAAACTAACGAACGACTGAAGAAGAGCCTCGGCTCGAAACGTCTTGTATAAAATAAGTTTTATCTTCTAATACCATGCCGTTTTCTCTGAATTAAACATAATTTCTACTAATATTCACCATGGTAAATAATAAGTTTAATATATTGTTCCGAATAGTCTCACATCCATCAATAATGCGTAAACGAAAGTCATTAATGTCACGGACATCTGTTTTATAACCATGATCCTCCAGATATCTACAAAGAAAAAAATCGCAAGGGTTTAAATCGGGAGATCGAGGCGGCCACGAAATAGTGCCTCCTCATCCTATCCACCTTAAAGGAAATGTTGCATCAAGGTGATCTCGCACTGCGTGGCTGAAATGTGGTGGCGCTCCATCGTGCAAGAACCACATTCGCACTCTAGTTGCCAACAGGACTTCTTCCAATAGCTCTGGTAACGATTCCTGAAGAAATCGTAGGTATGACTCTCCTAGGCGGAAGAAAATATGGTCCCACTAGATAGTCTCGGACAATGCCACACCAAACGTTGAGGCTAAAGCGCTCTTGGTGAGTTTCGACTATAGTTCCATGTGGGTTATTTTGGCTCCATTGATTATGCCGTTCCGGGAAAAATTGGCCTCATTGGCTGTTAGGTTAATACTTGCGAGCTATGGGTCATTCAGTTCTCTGTCCCCAAACCATTACAGAAGTTGGTACGTCTAGGATAGTCGAGTCGTTCAAGTCTGGGACTTTTTGAAGATGGAAAGGGTGAAAACGATGACCACGTAGGATTCTCCAGACCACAACATGATTGACACCTAACTGTCTTCCAACTTGTTCCCGGATCATCATCGAAAATTGTAAGAACCTAAAATTTTAACAGAAAGATGTTAAAAAATAATAACTTAAAAGAAGTTATAAACCGAGGTAGTTACCTGTTCTTCCACGTCAAGTGGATAGTCCTGCACTCTCTCCCGAGACGGTTGAAGTGGCCCGCTCTCTCGTATAAAGATTAACCCTTCATTGAGCGACGACCCCATCGTTGTCAGCCTCTGAGACCCAACATGACGAAGCTCGAACATTATACACAATTATGAAGGGAACGTTAATCAATGTTGACCATAGATATTATTTTAAGATGTGTGAAAGAGCCTTAATAAACAGACTAATGACAATTTTATTTTATTTTCTTGATTCCTTAACTATTTTAGACGGTCGATAATCAACAATTTTCAAATCTAAAGCGCGCTGTTAACTCTTACGGAGCGTACTTCAAGGAATATAATGACGAAGTTTTGAATTCCATTTACGACGGAAAAGGGGCGATATTTCACGGTTCGAGTTTCACGACTTACCTAATGAAGTTGTTTGATATAAAAGTCTTTAAAACCACCAAGAAGTTTTATTTGGGAAAGGAACAGTACGCGCATACTTTTATTCAAGATCTCTCGAAGCTGCTTCAAAGGAGCTCTGCAATTACCGGTATTTATTAAATGTTTTCAGGATATATTTTTAAGAACGTTACTTTATATCGTTGTTGATAAAATAGGAAAAAAAAATCAGCTATGCTAATACCCAAGGCACCACCATAGGCCTAAGTCATCAAGCGACTTTTAAAGCCAATAATTTAGGTGGCCGGGTTACAATGCGTAGGAGGGTGGTATTACTCTTTATTTAAAATTATGGATCGTGAGTTGCATAAAATCGAATTAAGTTTTGGTAAAAATATTGAAAATATATATCAAGTACATTAAATAAGATAGCTTAACGATTTGCGTTTCAAATCTTGTTTAAATTTAATTATTTGTCCCGATCGGGACAAAAATTTAACTTCGCAAATACCTGCAGATTTTTCAAAATAGGCTAAAATATTTCCATCTAAATCAATTATTTAAAATAAATAGTTTAATGGTTTATTTTTTGTAATATAGACATTTACGTTACACTGAAACTGATCAAGGACAACCAATAAAACGGGCGGAAAAATATTTTTACAAAAAATATTTATTGAATGAAATAACAACGATCAAAAAGTTGGAGCCACTGTCCCGCCATTTCTTGTTCCCTGCTTTCCGAATCTGGTTCAGTGGCACTGTTTCAGCGATGGCAATCTTTATGATTAAAAAATTATTCGGTATCATTTCCAAAATTTGTAATATGCGGTATAAGAATATTTGAAAACCACGTAAAATGGCCGCCACCGATAACTTTAATTACAATTAATCTAAAGGCGATTATTGACAAGTAAAAAGTTTTAACAATATTAATTGTAAAATAATATTAGAAAACCATTTCTGATTACCAAAAAGAATTGCGTAAAGATGACTTTCCTACGAAATATTATCATATTAAACTCTAAAAGGATAATTATCTGCATTAGTGAAATTCTGGATATAATCTGGGTGACGCCATAGCTGATTTAATTTTCATTTAGACGTTTAAAATGTTTAAAATTCAATTTCAATCAGTCTAGGTGCACGGGTATATATTAATAAAGTTGGTTGTCAATACGTGCATTCTTTCCGAAGAAAAAATCTAACAGACTCAAGCATTAGAAAATTGGTTAAAAATAAAAATTAACTCTTAAAATGTTGCTTATGTGATAATCTAGTCACAAATATTATCGAAATAGTTTTGAGTTGTAAGTGCGTTTTGTCCTGAATCGATAATTAACGGTAGATTTTTCTAAAAAGGTTGACATTTAAGCATTATATTATGTGATATACCTTTCTTTGCTGTGTATTACTGGTGTTGTTCTGTCAAATAAATATAAAATACTATAGTAAAATAATTATGATTGGCGCCTTGAAAGGTGTTATTTCGTTTATCATGTTGAACTTTATATCATATTTGTATTAATTTTTAAATAAGCTTCGAGTATTTGCTGCTATTGTACAGAAAAGTGGTCTTCTCGTTTTAATGTTTAAGGCTAGCTAAGACTATCTTTCGAATAGCACAGCCTCTGTTCAAACATCTCTTAATTCTTAGAGCAAGCAGTTTCTCATAACTGAGATTGTCATTCAAATATTGTGTAAACAAACTATTGTTTAAAAACGTTTTTTATAATACGAAGAACTGCATCATTCGAGACCATTTAGTTTGACAAACTTTATTCTAATTCATTTGACGAAAGAAATGCACAATCACAAATTCAAAAAGTACCACACATCACTTAATTGTAACCATTTATAGTGTACATTTGTGTAGGTACTGCTTCGTTGAAATAAATCATGTATTCTTGTTAATATTTTGATATTTTGAACTCAGCGAATATTTATTTTAAGTTTCAGCTTAACATGTTGAAATCGGATATAAAAAAGGTCTGTATGGGGCCTTTCCACATAAAGAAACGGATTTTATGAAATAGATACAACGGTTAGTAGCTCGCTTTGAAAAACAATTTAGAAAGTATAAACTGGAGTAGGGAATATAGTGTCTGACTGTTACAAAAGTTCAATAATTCCACAATAAATTATTTCTTACAATAAATATCTAAGAGGACATTTGAAAAGGTAGAAGTAAGTTTTTAAGCATGCCTTACGCTATTAAAGGTTCCTCTAAGAAAAGGAAATAAACTTAAAAAATAGTAGATACAAATATAAGACAGAAAAAACCAACAATACCAAAGATTAGAAAAACAAGATTAAATCAACATAATTTCATTCGTAAAAAAAACCAGATTACGCCTTCATAAATCCATTCAAGACTTTATTGCCTATTATGCTTACGATGAGTGTCTTATTTTCAGTGAAGCTAAGCAGCTATCGGTGGTTCTGTGATAGAGCGCTCCACTGCCAAGCCGAATGGCCTGGGTTCGAAACATGGGTGGCGCATTTGTTTTTAATCAATAGAGAAAACGCTAAATTAGAATTTCTTCGATGCAATAATTTCAATTTCAATTCCTTTTAAATTAAACCAAAATTTCGTACTCTATTAAAATTAAATACGCTTCCGATGAAGCTGAAGGTCTAATTTTCAATGAAGCGTAACGAGTGTTGGTGGTTCTGTGGTAGAACGCCCGCCAGTCAAGCAGGTGGTCTCGGGTTCAAATTCCGCCCGATGCGATCGCAAATTGTCACTAAGACTAATACCGTAAACTATTGGTGGAAACCCTGCCATTGGAAGTTGAGAGGTTGCCATAACACTCAGCACTCGGTCCGTCCCAAAAGTCAATGAGTTGGAGAATACGCACCCATAACAAACGTAGCGACGGTGGGCGTTAACGAAAAAAATAAATATTTAATTAAATATAAGATTAATATAATTTATAAATATTTAATTAAATATAAGATTTATATAATTTAAATAAATATAAGATTAATATAATTTATAAATATTTAATTAAATATAAGATTAATATAATTTATAAATATTCAATTAAATATAAGATTAATATAATTTATAAATATTCAATTAAATATAAGATTAATATAATTTATAAATATTCAATTAAATATAAGATTAATATAATTTATAAATATTCAATTAAATATAAGATTAATATAATTTATAAATATTCAATTAAATATAAGTTTAATATAATTTATAAATATTTAAAATGATTTAGAATAAATTATAGTACCTAACGTTATAACTTCGTAAAAGACATTCACCAAAGCTATTTTTTAGAAAAACACCGTGAATTAACCAGCGTTGGTGGCTGAGTGGTTAGAGTACATCTCTTGCACGAGGCAGACCCGGGTTCGATTCCCAGCCGGCGCCAATAAATCGCAAATTGACACTAAGACGAATACCGTGTATAATTGGTGGAAATCCTGCCATTGGACGTTGAGAGGTTGCATAAAGCACCCTCGGACGGACCCAGCACTCGGTTCGTCCCAAAGTCATTCAGAAGAAGTTGGAGAGAAAACGCCCATAGAAACACAGCAGACTCAACATCTACAACCATCATAACACAAACCCAACAAACTCAACACCCACAACCGTTATAACACGAACTCAACATCCACAACCATCACAACACGAACTCAACATTCACAACCTACACATAACAATTACAATAACGAAATATTTAATCAAACTGAATTAAAACTGTCGCGACGGTGAGCGTTGACGAAAAAAGACCAACCAAACCAAACCCAACAGCAAATCAATCCGTTAACGCTCACCGTCACACGGTGGTTTTGCTACCACTTCGAGAAACTGCGAACGCAGTGAGCCAAAAAACTGCGTACGCAGTGATTACCCTTTGCCCCGAAAATGCGAACGCGTTCGCAGGCCTGACAGACAGACCCACAGACAGACATACAGACAGACAGACAGACACGGTGATTGTATAACCCCTCCTAGGGGAATTTGTCCCCTCAGAGAGGTAACAAGTCGATCAAGCCCGTAATATTACCTCTCCTCGGAGGATATATCCAGGTGTCGTCACACACCACTATAACTGTATTTATTAACTATTATGCTTACGATGAGTGTCTTATTTGCAGTATAGCTAAGGAGTTATCGTTGGTTCTGTGGTAGAGCGCTCAACTGCCTAACTGAACGGCCCCGGTTCAAAACCTGGGTGGCGCATTTGTTTTTAATCAATAGAGAAATCGCTAAATTAGAATTTCTTCGATGCAATAATTTAAATCTTACACGAAATCTTGTTCTATATCAATTAAACCAAAATTTCATACTCTATTAAATACGCTACCGATAAAGCTGAAGGTCTAATTTTCAATGAAGCGTAATGAGTGTCGGTGGTTCTGTGGTAGAACGTCCGCCTGTCAAACAGGCGGTCTCGCGTTCGCAACCCGCCCGATGCGATCGCAAATTGATAATAAGAAGAATACCGTGAACAATTGGTGGAAATCCTGCCATTGGACGTTGAGAGGTTGTCATAACACTCAGCACTAGGTCCGTCCCAAAAGTCAATAAGAAGGAGTTGAAAAAAACACACCCATGACAACCAGCGCGACGGTAGGCGTTAGTTAAAAAAAAACCATCCAACCAACCAAACTCAACGCAATCACAACTTTATCCGTTAACGCTTACCGTCACACGGTGGTTTTGCCAACCTTTAAACTGCTAAAACGGTTATTCGACAGCGTACGCAGTGATTACCCTTTGCCCCGCAGATATGACAGACAGACAGACAGACAGACAGACATACGTCATAGACTATTCATTTTTATCTAATCATCAAGGGGGCGTATCTTGCGGATATAAAGCAGTTTCTTTTTTAGATATAATGTAAACGTTTCCTTTAACAATATAATTCCTGGTTTTCTACAAAAATTTGAAATTAATTTTACCGTGTTAGATTTTAAAATTACCGCCTATAATTGTTACGTCCCTCAAAACGAAAGGGAGGCACTTGAACTCCTAGATAAACTGGAAGAGGACATTCTTAAAAATAATCAACAGAAAAATATAATTATAATGGGCGATTTTAACTGTACCCTAAACCCTGACGTAAATCGTCTGAATTGTGTTGAACATAGAGGACGCCTTATACGTAAATTTTCATCTATAGTTATTAAATATAATTTGCATGATGGTGCAGATCTTGTGACTCAAACGGGTACTAAATTAACATGGTGTAACGCTGCAAACAGAAACCAGAAAGCGCGACTAGATAGATTTTACGTGTCCTCCGCTCTGGCTCCAATGGTTACCGGACTTAGAACCTATTGTTCTGGGTCAAAATCAGATCATCTTCCGATTGTTTTGGAATTGGAATTAATTTCCGATTATAGGCTTCCCAGAGTGTCCGATATTTGGTGCTTCAATATCAGTCTACTACAAGACCAAAAATTTACGAAAATATTAACTTATAATTTAGAAACACAAATTACATTAAAACCAAAAGAGCCCAATGACCTCCTTCACTGGTGGGATAAACTGAAACTGAAAGTAAAACAAGTGGCGAAAGAGTACACTTTCAGATCTAAGGCCAAAGAAAATGAAAATATTAATTATATTGAAAACCAATTAAAAAACATAAACTTACTTGAAAACGCACGGAATGCCTTGGAAGCGGAACTTGAAACAATACAACAAAAAACCGCTAAAGCTTTACTTGTTAGATGTAAACAAGAATGGAATGTGTTTTCGGACCTACCTAGCCATATTCTCCTAAATCCTGAAATCAAAAAGAGTGTAAATAATTTAACTAAAGTCAAGAAAAGAGATGGTCTACTTACCTTGGATCCAGTCGAAATTTTAAAGGAAACCCATTTTTATTATCAAGATCTGTTTAAGTCCGTCGAATGTAATCTTAGTAAACAAGCCGAATACGTGTCTATTCTTAGAGAGAAGGGTGTCTATCTGGTGAATGAGAATTTCATTCTCATTCACCAGATAGACACAAAGCTGTAGCTTGGCTCCCGCCGTTCACCAGCGCCTCTCCCGTTCCTCCCCCACCCGCGCCTCTCCCCCATCTCAATCACCAGAATTTCTAATCACCAGATTCTCCCGTTCACGGGTTGCTTTCCCCCAACCCCCCATTCACTGGATACTTTATCTCTCGTTCACCAGCTCCTTTCCCCCATTGCTTTCACCCCTTCTAATCACCAGTTGCTTTCCCCCATCCCCATTCTCCAGAATTTGTTTTGCTCGTGCAGATATCTGGAGATTAGATTTTTACCCGTTTGCTTATCGCTTCAGAACCCCTTAATTTCTAATCTCTAGGCAATAATAACAAGTTATTTACATTTAATTTTTTTATTTTAGAACTTTGTTTACATGTTAGTAGGTACTATCAGATATTCCATTAGATGGTTATCTTGTGCATTACACAATGAAAACAAATTAAAGTAGCTAAGTTTACAGGTTAATTGATTATCTACGAGTAAATTAGTAAAATCTTGTAGTACTTCCGAGGGTGATTTAAAACAGCCAAAATAAGATTTTACTTGATGGTACGAATTAAATTGATCTGGGTACAAAAATAAACCCTCGAAAGGTTTTCCATATAATAATTCGTGAATTTTTTAAGGTTTTTAACAATAGCTAAGTACATGCATTCGATAACATTTTTATATTCGTTTAAAAGATTTATTTGAAACCGAATAAAATCAATTTTTTTTTGGAACTCACCGATTTCGCGAGCTCCCAGATCCAGAACATGACCGTAGGCAGAGTTCAATTTGATGTTGTTGGTAGTGGCGACGATGGATACGTTGTTGTCGTGATAGTCGATGATGTTGTGGGTTAGAGACGATGCTCCGGTTTGCGTAGCGGCGAAAAGCTCTCCCCAAAGAGAGAGTAGATTGGTGAAAGCTTCGGAGGTCAGGAACAGAATATTTTCGTTCGATTTTTTGAAGAAGAGAACTTGTAATTTTGATCCGTCGAAACCAAAAGAAATGTAGACTGATCCTCCTAACGTGATTTTTATGTTGATACGTCTTTCTTGGCCCCTGCGTTTGGATACGGTATGCGTCTCGGCTATAGAAAATGAAAATGTTAAGCCTTTGTCTATTGAAATAGTAATAGTATTAATAAAATAATGCTTACCAATAGATCGTTTTTCCATGTTTACGGTAGATGAGGAGAGCAAAGCGGATGCACTTCTTTTCAGTTCAGCGTCTCAGAGAGAAATGACGCATGGGAGATTAATCAGTTCCTATCTTGTTGAGATTAATTCATCACGTGATATAAACTTCAAATAACCCTCAAATTCTATCGGCTCTCTCTCTCTCTGAGATAACAGTTCTAGACACTCTAAATTAAACCGTCTCGTACTCGAAACTGCCTCTAATTATTCCCCATTGACGTCACATATTAATCCACTTGGAAGAAAAAAAACCCATTGTAGTTTCCTCTCGAGAGCTTGTGATGCAATCATATCCTAGAAAACAATACAATTAATAGAAATTAACATAAAATTAGTATACTTTTAATACCATTTAATAATTTACAAATAAATGTCTATTGACTTTTCTTCATCCTATAATATAAGTTTATTCCTAAATTTTTAAGCTTATTACAATAAGATTTCTTTAAGAGAGAGAGAGAAAAGAATTGCTTAAATGATTAAGTTAGGGTTATAAGTCAACATGATAACTTATATCCCGGGTATAATTTACTAAACTTCAATAACTTTGACTTGATAAAGTAGGGTAATATATGATTCCATCTAAGTATACAAAAAAAATGCTTCAATCTTTCAATAACTTTATTTAAATTACATTGATTACTGGACGACTTCACTACGGTACCCTACGGCTATAAAGCGAATCTAATTGGTCCTGAGGACGGGGACGTAGAGCCATCCAATCGCTAATTCTCGTTTAAAATTAGTGTCACCACTCTAAAGTGAATATAGGTTTCAGTCTTACGACTCTAAAGTGAATATAGTCTTGCGACTCTAATGTGAATATCAAACCTATACGGGGTAAAGCTTAAAAATTTAGGAATAAACTTATATTATAGGATGAAGAAAAGTCAATAGACATTTATTTGTAAATTATTCGCAATTTTATTAATTTATTTATTTATAAAACGAACTACAGTTCGGTCTCTGGGAGGCTTAGGGTAATGACAGCATCCCATGAAATCGAACGCTGAGCACTCCTCCCGTCGACGGCTTCTCTTCGACCCTCTTCTTCCACAGTACGTACAACGGAGATGGGGCGGGAACTCCTTTATAAGATACCCGGGGATGTGTTTGGTATAGACATTACCATGTCGAAAAATTACACCCATTTGATAATGCGCGCACTCTCGACCCCAGCAAAAGTAGAGTCCTCCACCTCTTACAGCCAATTCTTCCGTACATTCGCCGCAGTGAAAGCAAATCATAGATTCGGTTGTCGTACCGACGTACTCATTTCCCGAGGCCAAAGTTATGGAAATAGGATCCATTTCTATAAAATTAGTAAGAATGAATGAATGATTGAATATAATATATCCGTCCCATTAGTCCAAAATTTGGGAAATTTTGGATATTATTATTCAATATTTTAACAGAACCTGGTAAATTAGGAAAGGATGGAGGCGTTATTGGAACGTCAACCAACCCACCTCCAACTTGAGGAGGAGGAGACGAAGTGGGGGCAGCCAAATTTGCGTTCTCGGGGTTCGCGTTTTTCTCAGCAGTCTGAGACGATGGAGGTGAATACTGCGGAGCTCGTGAGGGGGCCTGCGACCGCTATAGGGTCATTATTACGCTGAGGGGAAATATTATGAGGTGGCCTACTACTACTACTACTAGCCGTACGAGCAGCTAACAACGCTTTAGCTTCCTCGAACATTTCGGCTGCGGCTGCAAGTTCCTCAACGTCCCGTCGGGCAACTTGTACGTTCTCAGCTAAGCGCTGAATGCTGTCCGTACTGAGGGACGACATGATAAAATTATCTTCCAAAGATAAAGAGTGGCATGTGTCATCTGATTCTAGAAAGGGTGAGGGAGCATCCATAGGCGTATACGAGGGCGAAAAACGTACTTCGTCAGGTGGAATAGAACTAGGTCTTAAAAGGGGTGAAGGTAAATTATCGATAGGGGGCGAACAGATTTGATAGGTTAGTTGATATTCTCTAAGATAATCTCGTACCATTGTCATTTCTTTTAAACGTTCCAATTGCGAATCAGTTACTGTAGTTAAGGAAAGGGTAGGGTCTTGGGTATCAGTTAAATCTATTATTTCCATTTCTGGAGAATCGGGTAAAGTTACTATGGGTACTTCCGGGAGCTCGTTATCAGTTATATCAATCAATTCAGGGGAGTCGATTATAATCATTTCCGGGGTATCAACTAAATTAATTTCTGGGTATTGTACACCTTTCATTTTAATGCCGATTTACTTGAACCTTATTCAAAAAATTACGATAAAAAAATCAAAATAAACTTACGTAGAGAGAGAGGGCGCGCTTCAAAAAAAATCCTGGTACTAGACGCACAAAGAACAACAATAGAGTGACGTTCCCCCCGGTTCAGGCACCCCCTTATATAGGGCCTAGGGGAAGATAGTAAGCTTATCTCTTATTCCCAAAGAACTTGTTAAGTTCTCGAGAATATATTAGGGATATGCTAAAATTTATACTTATTTACGCAAAATATTCCATTTAACTTCATTTCCGATATGGACACTGAAGTACAAACATCAGCCATAATCACCGTCCTGAAACAACCTTCTAAAATTATAGCCGTAGTGATTATTTTAATTACAATTTTCTTATTTGAGTTCATTTTGTGGTATTTTGAAAACGTTTCTACCGTAAAATTGTAACTTTTTTCACTGTAGTTCACAAAATGCTATTAAAAGCATACTAATTTTATGTTAATTTCTATTAATTGTATTGCTTTCTAGGATATGATTGCATCACAAGCTCTCGAGAGGAAACTACAATGGGTTTTTTTTCTTCCAAGTGGATTAATATGTGACGTCATGGGGAATAATTAGAGGCAGTTTCGAGTACGAGACGGTTTAATTTAGAGTGTCTAGAACTGTTATCTCAGAGAGAGAGAGAGAGCCGATAGAATTTGAGGGTTATTTGAAGTTTAGATCACGTGATGAATTAATCTCAACAAGATAGGAACTGATTAATCTCCCATGCGTCATTTCTCTCTGAGACGCTGAACTGAAAAGAAGTGCATCCGCTTTGCTCTCCTCATCTACCGTAAACATGGAAAAACGATCTATTGGTAAGCATTATTTTATTAATACTATTACTATTTCAATAGACAAAGGCTTAACATTTTCATTTTCTATAGCCGAGACGCATACCGTATCCAAACGCAGGGGCCAAGAAAGACGTATCAACATAAAAATCACGTTAGGAGGATCAGTCTACATTTCTTTTGGTTTCGACGGATCAAAATTACAAGTTCTCTTCTTCAAAAAATCGAACGAAAATATTCTGTTCCTGACCTCCGAAGCTTTCACCAATCTACTCTCTCTTTGGGGAGAGCTTTTCGCCGCTACGCAAACCGGAGCATCGTCTCTAACCCACAACATCATCGACTATCACGACAACAACGTATCCGTCGTCGCCACTACCAACAACATCAAATTGAACTCTGCCTACGGTCATGTTCTGGATCTGGGAGCTCGCGAAATCGGTGAGTTCCAAAAAAAAATTGATTTTATTCGGTTTCAAATAAATCTTTTAAACGAATATAAAAATGTTATCGAATGCATGTACTTAGCTATTGTTAAAAACCTTAAAAAAATTCACGAATTATTATATGGAAAACCTTTCGAGGGTTTATTTTTGTACCCAGATCAATTTAATTCGTACCATCAAGTAAAATCTTATTTTGGCTGTTTTAAATCACCCTCGGAAGTACTACAAGATTTTACTAATTTACTCGTAGATAATCAATTAACCTGTAAACTTAGCTACTTTAATTTGTTTTCATTGTGTAATGCACAAGATAACCATCTAATGGAATATCTGATAGTACCTACTAACATGTAAACTAAGTTCTAAAATAAAAAAATTAAATGTAAATAACTTGTTATTATTGCCTAGAGATTAGAAATTAAGGGGTTCTGAAGCGATAAGCAAACGGGTAAAAATCTAATCTCCAGATATCTGCACGAGCAAAACAAATTCTGGAGAATGGGGATGGGGGAAAGCAACTGGTGATTAGAAGGGGTGAAAGCAATGGGGGAAAGGAGCTGGTGAACGAGAGATAAAGTATCCAGTGAATGGGGGGTTGGGGGAAAGCAACCCGTGAACGGGAGAATCTGGTGATTAGAAATTCTGGTGATTGAGATGGGGGAGAGGCGCGGGTGGGGGAGGAACGGGAGAGGCGCTGGTGAACGGCGGGAGCCAAGCTACAGCTTTGTGTCTATCTGGTGAATGAGAATTTCATTCTCATTCACCAGATAGTCACCCTTCTCTCTCAATTCTCATTCACCAGATAGACACAAAGAGCTTGGCTCCCTCCGTTCCCCCGTTCCTCCCCCCACCCGCGCCTCTCCCCCATCTCAATCACCAGAATTTCTAATCACCAGATTCTCGTTCACGGGTTGCTTTCCCCCATCTCAATCACCAGAATTTCTAATCACCAGATTCTCCCGTTCACGGGTTGCTTTCCCCCAACCCCCCATTCACTGGATACTTTATCTCTCGTTCACCAGCTCCTTTCCCCCATTGCTTTCACCCCTTCTAATCACCAGTTGCTTTCCCCCATCTCTAGGCAATAAAAACAACCATAATTGTTATCTCTCATACTATCGATCCCAATCGCTAGAAATTGGCTTTTTCCCCATTCGCTATAAATCGCAGCAGTTTGCCAGAATTAGTTTTATCTCTCCGAAATAATTAATGTACCCAAAATTGGACCGCCAGTTTATTATTCTTTTTAGGGGAATCTCTATGGGAGTTTAACATTACAATAAAGCTAAAAGGTCCAGTTTGGGGTACATTTGGTCCGAAATGGGGTACATAGGGCCGAAAATGGTGACTTTGGTCGTTTTTGGGGTACATTTGGTCCATTTTGGTCCATTTTTGGGTACATCCCTGCTTTCCCCCATCCCCATTCTCCAAAATTAGTTTTCCTCGCACAGATATCTGGAGATTAGATTTTTACCCGTTTGCTTATCGCTTTCGAACCCCTTAATTTCTAATCTCTAGGCAATAAAAACAAGTTATTTACATTTAATTTTTTATTTTAGAACTTTGTTTTACATGTTAGTAGGTACTATCAGATATTCCATTAGATGGTTATCTTGTACATTACACAATTAAAACAAATTAAAGTAGTTAAGTTTACAGGCATTTAAATGGGGTGAAACGATCTCCTGCAACTTAATTTAATTAAAAGTTCTAACTCACGTATTTGTAGTGTTTAGCAACAGTATCGTCTGACATCCGAGGGACAGTCACAAACGTCTTCTTCTGGTACAGGTGAGAAGCTTTTGTCAGAGACCGTAGTTGCTTTTGGCGTCGGGGGAATGTCCCATTCTAGCGAAAGGTACTTTTTTTCCGATGGTGAATTATCCCTAGCCGGACAGTTTGGAAAGAATCTAGCATGTTCAAGTTCTGGTACGTCTCCTGATTTCCATCCTTCTAATACGCCATGGCATTTGTAACATCGTACTTCATCGCCCTGCTGAATATAGTAGAATCCAGCCTTCGCTAGTTGCTCCTTAGTGACGTGCGGATTTTTCCAGTGACGAAACGTTTCAAGTCGATACACTTCAATGTCCATATCTGATCTAGACCAAATACGTTCTATAGTTTCAAATGATACATTCTCTAAGCCTACATTTACCCCTAAGTCTACTAAACCTAATTTTATCAATATGGTTAAATTTCTACGCTTTTTTCAATATGCAAATTGTTTTAAATATGTCTAAAAATATAGTCTATTACCAAGAAAAAATAGTTACTTACTTTACGGGTAGAAATCCTTTGTCGAGCTGTAGAAAAGACTGAGCGATCCATCAGCAGGTCTTTACTCGTCAATGCGCCGTAGAGAAATGACGCACGGAAGATTAATTTATTCCTATCTTGTTGAGAATAATTCATCACGTGATCTAAACTTCAAATAACCCTCAAATTCTATTGGCTGTCTCTCTCTCTGACAGTTTAAACTGCCTCTAATGATTGACGGCACATATTAACCCACTTGAGTGTTTGGAAAAAACCCTTTGCTACTCGAAGGAGAGTTTTGGAAATACCACGTTGACGATATCAAAATCGAGCTCTCACTTGAAAATGTTTACGGAAAACAATCCTCTTGGAAAATTGAGTTACGTAGAAGATTGCTAAAAAATGGCTAAGTGTTATGTTTTTTTCCATAATGAGTCTTATTTTTTACATTTTAAAGTATTTATTAAGAGTGAAAAATCCTATGACTACACTGACGGCATATCTTAAGTACCGGTGGAAAAAAAATCCATTGCTCAAAGTTCAGTTATCTTATTAAACGTGCGCGTGCACAGAAAAATGAACGAGTCACGTGATAGTAACTTAATTTCTACGCCCAGAAGGACACAAAGCTGTAGCTTGGCTCCCTCCGTTCCTCCCCCACCCGCGCCTTTCCCCCATCTCAATCACCAGAATTTCTAATCACCAGATTCTCCCGTTCACCGGTTGCTTTCCCCCAACCCCCATTCACTGGATACTTTATCTCTCGTTCACCAGCTCCTTTCCCCCATTGCTTTCACCCCTTCTAATCACCAGTTGCTTTCCCCCATCCCCATTCTCCAGAATTAGTTTTCCACGTGCAGATATCTGGAGATTAGATTTTTACCCGTTTGCTTATCGCTTCAGAACTCCTTAATTTCTAATCTCTAGGCAATAAAAACAAGAAATATACATTTCCAATTTTATTTTACTTTTAATTACATGATTGCGTAAAACAGGTTCTAATATTAGACCGACAATATAAATAACGCGTTTAAATCGCATTTTATCAATATAAAAAAAATTAACTCGATCTTCGTAAGGAATATGTACAATTTCATTTAATGGGCTGAAACGAACTACCTTCTGCAAGTGCGGTTTGTATAAATAAGTTTATTAAAAGTTCTACCTCACCACGTCTGACCGGAATAGATATGAAATCGTCATCCTCCAGTGCCGCTGCCTTTGGTGGTGCCGGGATCTCCCATTCTTGCGAAAGGTACTTTTTTTCCGATGGTGAATTATCCCTCGACGGACAGTGTGGAAAGAATCTAGCATGTTCCCATTCTGGTACGTCTCCTGATTCCCATCCTTCTAATACGCCGTGGCACTTGTAACATCGTACTTCATCGCCCCGCTGAATATAGTAGAATCCAGCCTTCGCTAGTTGTTCCTTAGTAACGTGGGGGTTTCTCCAGTGACGAAAAGTTTCAAGTCGATACGCTTCGATGTCCATACTGTAAACTGATAGTTTCTATAAGCTATTGTCAACATTCTTAAGCCTAATTGGTTAAGCCTAAATTTCAATAAATGTTTTTTCTATTTATTTTGGTTAGACTCTAAGACTATTTGACTAGAATCTAAGTCTATTTACTTCAATTTAAACAAGGCCTAATTTCCTACTACAGTAAAATAATAAAGTCACTTACTTTTACGGAAATCCTTAAGCCTTTGCCTGTAAATAGAGTCGAGAAGGCGGGGTACGGAGCGCGAAAATCTACGTGTCTCTTCTCGATGAGGTCCAGGAACTAAAAGAACGCTGAGTCGTATATCTAGAGGTCAAATAACACTCGAAACTTCAAGTAAATCCTGATTTCTCATTGGCTGAAACCAATTGACGTCACGGGAGAATGTAAAATGTAACCAAAAATAGAGGTTACTGCTCATCGGTTAGCGAAAAAAATTCGTCACGTGTTAAATTAGGCAAATTAGAATAGCTGAAAATACATTGCGCTTACTTCGCACTAATTTACTTCTGATACAACTTTGATAAAAATTAATCCTGTTTCGGGGAACCCAGGAGGAAATCTTAGAGACTATTAACTCGGTAGAATACACTATTTTAGCAATTGCAATTGCATATAACCCTTGTTATTGTAATGTTTGATATATACTGAAATGATTATTGTTGGATAGGAAAATAAAAGAATCGTGATAAATGCTAATTTTTTTATTATAAAATAATTGGGACGATGAGTAGTATCCTACTGGAATGTATTTCGCCCTCATCGTCCCAATATAATTGATGTTCCCAGACTTGAAGAAGCTTCCAGGGCTCTCCAACCTCAAAGCTAACAGAACAATACATAAAATTTTAACTTTAGTACAGTATAAATAATTCGTGAAATTTAATTTATTACCTTATTCTAATCTCAAATTTAATAGAATCATCGCTCGCACTTTGCATTAATATCCCCTTAATTTCTTCAATTTGTTTTTATTGCCTAGAGATTAGAAATTAAGGGGTTCAGAAGTGATAAGCAAACGGGTAAAAATCTAATCTCCAGATATCTGCACGAGCAAAACTAATTCTGGAGAATGGGGATGGGGGAAAGCAACTGGTGATTAGAAGGGGTGAAAGCAATGGGGGAAAGGAGCTGGTGAACGAGAGATAAAGTATCCAGTGAATGGGGGTTGGGGGAAAGCAACCGGTGAACGGGAGAATCTGGTGATTAGAAATTCTGGTGATTGAGATGGGGGAAAGGCGCGGGTGGGGGAGGAACGGAGGGAGCCAAGCTACAGCTTTGTGTCCTTCTGGGCGTAGAAATTAAGTTACTATCACGTGACTCGTTCATTTTTCTGTGCACGCGCACGTTTAATAAGATAACTGAACTTTGAGCAATTGATTTTTTTCCACCGGTACTTAAGATATGCCGTCAGTGTAGTCATAGGATTTTTCACTCTTAATAAATACTTTAAAATGTAAAAAATAAGACTCATTATTGAAAAAAACATAACACTTAGCCATTTTTTAGCAATCTTCTACGTAACTCAATTTTCCAAGAGGATTGTTTTCCGTAAACATTTTCAAGTGAGAGCTCGATTTTGATATCGTCAACGTGGTATTTCCAAAACTCTCCTTCGAGTAGCAAAGGGTTTTTTCCAAATACTCAAGTGGGTTAATATGTGTCGTCAATCATTAGAGGCAGTTTAAACTGTCAGAGAGAGAGACAGCCAATAGAATTTGAGGGTTATTTGAAGTTTAGATCACGTGATGAATTATTCTCAACAAGATAGGAATAAATTAATCTCCCATGCGTCATTTCTCTACGGCGCATTGACGAGTAAAGACCTGCTGACGGATCGCTCAGCTCGACAAAGGATTTCTACCCGTAAAGTAAGTAACTATTTTTTTCTTTGTAATAGACTATATTTTTAGACATATTTAAAACAATTTGCATATTGAAAAAAAAAGCGTTTATATTGAGAATTTTAGCGTAGAAATTTAACCATATTGATAAAATTAGGTTTAGCAGACTTAGGGGTAAATGTAGGCTTAGAGAATGTATCATTTGAAACTATAGAACGTATTTGGTCTAGATCAGCTATGGATATTGAAGTGTATCGACTTGAAACGTTTCGTCACTGGAAAAATCCGCACGTCACTAAGGAGCAACTAGCGAAGGCTGGATTCTACTATATTCAGCGGGGCGATGAAGTACGATGTTACAAATGCCATGGAATCTTAGAACACTGGGAATCAGGAGACGTACCAGAACTTGAACACGCCAGATTCTTTCCACACTGTCCGTCGAGGGATAATTCACCATCGGAAAAAAAGTACCTTTCGCTAGAATGGGACATTCCCCCGACGCCAAAAGCAACTACGGTCTCTGACAAAAGCTTCTCACCTGTACCTGAAGAAGAAGACGTTTGTGACTGTCCCTCGGATGTCAGACGATACTGCTGCTAAACACTACAAATACGTGAGTTAGAACTTTAAATTAAATTAAGTTGCAGGAGATCGTTTCACCCCATTTAAATGCCTGTAAACTTAACTACTTTAATTTGTTTTCATTGTGTAATGCACAAGATAACCATCTAATGGAATATCTGATAGTACCTACTAACATGTAAACAAAGTTCTAAAATAAAAAAATTAAAAGTAAATAACTTGTTTTTATTGCCTAGAGATTAGAAATTAAGGGGTTCAGAAGTGATAAGCAAACGGGTAAAAATCTAATCTCCAGATATCTGCACGAGCAAAACAAATTCTGGAGAATGGGGATGGGGGAAAGCAACTGGTGATTAGAAGGGGTGAAAGCAATGGGGGAAAGGAGCTGGTGAACGAGAGATAAATTATCCAGTGAATGGGGGGTTGGGGGAAAGCAACCCGTGAACGGGAGAATCTGGTGATTAGAAATTCTGGTGATTGAGATGGGGGAGAGGCGCGGGTGGGGGAGGAACGGGAGAGGCGCTGGTGAACGGCGGGAGCCAAGCTACAACTTTGTGTCTATCTGGTGAATGAGAATGAAATTCTCATTCACCAGATAGACACCCTTCTCTCTATTCTTCCTAGTTTAAATCAACAAGATAGTGAAAAATTTAATTCGCCGATCACATTACCTGAACTATCAAAAGCCTTAAAAAGTATGAAAAACAATAAATCTCCAGGGCGCGATGGATTAACATTTGAATTTTACGCCTTTTTCTGGCCGCTGCTTGGTACGATTCTCTTCGAGGTGTTGAACGTAGCGCTGTACACAAACAAATTCCCAAAATCGTTCAACGAAGCCATAATTACGCTTTTGTTAAAAAAGGGTGACCACACAGACTTGAGTAACTGGCGTGGTATTTCGCTTTTGAACTGCGACTTAAAAATTTTAGCAAAATCTTTCGTTTTGAGACTGAGGGAGATAATTTTTAAAATTATTCAAGAAGATCAAACTTGCTCAATAACTAACAGAAAAATCACGGACAATCTAAACGTGATACAATACAATACTTCAACGACACAAATGGAGATTTAGCAATTGTGTCTCTGGATCAAAAGAAAGCTTTTGATCGCGTTAGCCACTCGTACCTTTTTGCAATTCTAGAGCATGTTGGCCTACATGGCCAATTTCTAACTTTCTTAAAAAGTATTTATAAAAAAGCCACGGCAAGACTGAAAATCAATGGCGTCTTAACAGCAGTGGTAAATATTAAAACGGGAATTCGTCAAGGCGATCCCCTCTCAAATATCTTGTTCGTTTTATCCATAGAACCTTTTCTATGTCATCTGCGAGTTAAATTGAAATATTATAGCGTCAACTTGTGTTTCTTACATCGAATTTTAACTACACGCGACTATGCGGATGACGTGAACATTTTAGTAACCAAAGAGAAGGGCTTCGCTGTGTTAAGCGCAACATGCAGTAAATATGAGCAAATCAGTAACGCCGAGTTTAATATAAATAAAAGTCAGGGACTATGGGTTGGGAAATGGAAATACCGTACGGATACGCCTTTAGGAATGACTTGGTCCAGCGAAAGTATAAAAATTCTAGGTTTCACATACCACAACGACTCTGAAAAGAATTTTTAATCCAATTGTTAAAAAAATTGAGGCAAATCTACAATCGAAAATGTTCTCCAGTAACCTGTCGCTGCGGGCTCGAGCAATTATTTGTAATGGTGAAATGTCGGCATTTTGGCATATCATACCTATAATCTCCATGTCTGCAAATGTTATAAAGAGACTCGAGGATGTTTTCTTGAATTTTATTTGGAGTAGTGGCAAACATTGGATGAACAAAGCTCAAGTACACGTTGCAGTTGAAAGTGGAGGTCTTGGTCTCTTAGACATAAAAAACCAAATCTCGAAAATGCTCGTCAATAAAGTCATTGTAATTTTACAATTAAAGAGAAATTGCATGGCACGTGATTTCTTCGTGTACAATTTAAGTTTGACCAATGATTTATGTTATGATATCGAAATGTTTTTTTTTCAAACGATATTGATCTTTCGTACGACAACCTACAAAAATCTATGAAAATATTATCAAGACGTGGAAAGCTTCAATAAGTGATATCCTCACAGTTTGTATAAAATGAAAAATGTCTTCCGTACCAAGCTTTATTCTACAACTCTAATTTGAACATTTTTACTCTTTTAACACATAAAATTTGGAAAACAGTTGGTTTTACCCACGTTAACCATCTACTAGAACCTAATGACTACACCAGGGCAAAAATTAATTATAAAAAACACGAAGAAGCTCTTACGGAAAACAGAACCACGAAAACTCAGCTTTTAAATATACTTAAAAACTGGAAAAACCAATACCCTAAAGCCTTCAAAAACAAATATCTCCGGAAAACGATATAAACCCAATTTCGAAATTTTCGAATTTACCAGATATTTCGCTCCGTATAAATGGTGAGAACCACAACCTTGAAACGATTACAAAAGTACATATAAAAACAATAATATGCCAAATAAACGAGTCACAATATACACCAAATCATATAGCTGGTCAGTTTAATTTAAAAACTACACACAATCGTACAATATGCTGGAAAAATATTTGGCAAAGTAATTTCACTCCGAAAGAAAAAGACGTCATATTTAAACAAACATTTTTCAAGATTTTGTCTCCAGATGCGGGAAAATATGTTTACCCGAACCTAAACGGCTACTGTCCATTTTGTAATAATCCAAAAGCTTCAAATTTACATATTTACTCGGAGTGTGTGGTGGTTAGAGCGGTCGTCGTCGTGCTTAGTCAGTTTTAAAGAAAATAAATCAGGATATAAATCTACAATGGACTAATTTGTGGCTGCTTGACTTTGAAGAGTATAAACTTTCAAGGCATGAAAATAGACTTTTAAGAACAGCGGTTATATGCTTAAGACTATCCATTTATTTTCACAGCGATGAACCCTTAATTCATGATCCCCAGCAGAAACTATTGGCTTTTTTTTAAGAAAAAGTTGTCAATTATGCTTACGTATGAAAAATATAACAGTTCCGATAGTATGTACAGTATCGCGCTAAATAGAAAAATGGTTTATGTGGTCAAAGAAGATATAAAAGTAATTCTAAGATAGTTTTAAAAAAAGCTATTTTATAGAAAAGATATGCAAATGATGGTTTTTAAAGTGTTGTTGTTTTTACATGTACATATTTTTTGTTTTTAAAAGAAAAATAAACGCCTTCCCTTCTTGGGGTGAGGCCTAAAATATATTAAAAAAAAATATATATATATATATATATATATATATATATATATATATATATTCATCACCAATTATTGCATGGCGGTCGCTATTCAGCCGACATCTTTTACGCTCGGGCTTCCGTTGAAATCCAACGTTAAGATAGTTATATCAAAAGTCAAAATTTCAGCCAGAGATTCCAACAGTAGACCGGTTTCGTCCTTTTGGGGCTCATCAGTACTGTGTAGGAACTCTGGCTATCCTCGGAAATCTGCTATTTGTTTTACTGATATCGGCAGATTTCCGAGGATAGCCAGAGTTCCTACACAGTACTGATGAGCCCCAAAAGGGCGAAACCGGTCTACTGTTGGAATCTCTGGCTGAAATTTTGACTTTTGATACATTCTATGGGTCTCGATGAGTAAAAGATGTCAAATTAACATGGGTTCTTAAGTGCTTCGTTTCAGAGATATGGGCGCGTACAAACAACCCCAAAAAACCAGACACAGCCTTAAATCTGGTAAACAATACTCTTCCTTGAACGAAATTGTTTTCATTAAACTATCAATTGTTTTTTATCCGTGGGGCGAGAAACTTTAATAACAAATGGCAAAAGTTCATTAATGTCCTTTTAGAAGTAAAATGAGTTTGAAGAAAAAGCCATTTTAATTTAGTGATACGATTCTAATTATTAAATTTAAAGATACAAATGTCATAAAAATTCTAAAGGAAAGGTTTTAAAATTGTCTAATTCGTTCTGTAGCTAATATGGCACTTTGGTCTAGGAACGCTAATTGCATGGACGGGCTCAAGAAAAATGGGTAAGAAGCTGAAAGATTCAAACAGCAGTAGATTCCTAAAAGACTGATGTCAGATCGACTGGCGTTTGAGTCTGTAGATAGACGGCTAAGAGAAATACAAGACATCAATTGAACGTCCTGGATACGTCTCGATTAAGGTGATATTTAACCATACTAAATAATCTTGGACGTCTTTAGGCTTAACGTACACTCATCCTCGGGTTGTTCACGAAAAACCTGACGGACGTCTTAGTATTTATCCTTGGGAGTAACTTTGACTCTGAGAAAATCAGACATTTTCTGGTCTTTTAACCTCCGAGTTACGTCAATATCTCTATTTTCATCCGGTTTTCGGGACATTTAACGGACCATTGCAATATACCGGCGTACTGTCCAAAGGGCGCCGGAGGGATGATGTTGGTTCTACGAGGATAGTCAGCTTGTTGAAGCTTGTACGTGTTTTAGGTGGTATGGAGGAATTGGTGTTTATGTCGAAAAAACTTAAAACCTAAAAGTGTAAATAATCCGCAATTCGTTTAAATTAATGATAACGCCAGCTAAACCTTATTCGAAAGTGATACGCAAAAACCGGTTAGAAATAATTATTTTCTTTTAATACATTGTAAAACATCACAATAACCGTTCAAAATGCCTACCTCCGGCTGCTATATAAAAATGACAACGCCGTACAAATGATTGACGGATCTTTTCGAAGATTTCAGGCTTGTTCCGAATAGTCTCACATCCATCAATAATACGTAAACGAAAGTCATTAATGTCACGGACATCTGTTTTATAACCATGATCCTCCAGATATCAACAAAGAAAAAAATCGCAAGGGTTTAAATCGGGAGATCGAGGCGGCCACGAAATAGTGCCTCCTCATCCTATCCACCTTAAAGGAAATGTTGCATCAAGGTGATCTCGCACTGCGTGGCTGAAATGTGGTGGTGCTCCATCGTGCAAGAACCACATTCGCACTCTAGTTGCCAACAGGACTTCTTCCAATAGCTCTGGTAACGATTCCTGAAGAAATCGTAGGTATGACTCTCCTAGGCGGAAGAAAATATGGTCCCACTAGATAGTCTCGGACAATGCCACACCAAACGTTGAGGCTAAAGCGCTCTTGGTGAGTTTCGACTATAGTTCCATGTGGGTTATTTTGGCTCCATTGATTATGCCGTTCCGGGAAAAATTGGCCTCATTGGCTGTTAGGTTAATACTTGCGAGCTATGGGTCATTCCGTTTTCTGTCCCCAAACCATTACAGAAGTTGGTACGTCTAGGATAGTCGAGTCGTTCAAGTCTGGGACTTTTTGAAGATGGAAAGGGTGAAAACGATGACCACGTAGGATTCTCCAGACCACAACATGATTGACACTTAACTGTCTTCCAACTTGTTCCCGGATCATCATCGAAAATTGTAAGAACCTAAAATTTTAACAGAAAGATGTTAAAAAATAATAACTTAAAAGTAGTTATAAACCGAGGTAGTTACCTGTTCTTCCACGTCAAGTGGATAGTCCTGCACTCTCTCCCGAGACGGTTAAAGTGGCCCGCTCTCTCGTAGGCGCCGGTCTTCAGCTTAAAAAATTCGCCTATTCGGTACCCTTCTTAGTGGGTAGTGTTCTTGATACAACCTCCGGGCCACATCTCCTCTTCCTTCGGCTCGTCCGTACATCAAGTGCATATCCGCGCATTCAGCGTTAGACAAATGTGCCGGAAATATCGCAATTGTGGTTACAAAGTAAATAAGTACCCCAAATAACCAGATAATTTATACGGATTTATTTTAAAAAAGTTCAAAATACAAAGTTTGAACATTGTTTTTCATGATTGGCATGTAACCTGGAGAAAGAAAAAAAATTATTTCGACTGGTTTCACCAAATAGACGAACGATTGAATCTTTGAACTTGTAACCGAATAAGCGTTCTTGGACGTGCCATATTAACCACAAAACAAATTAGACAAACTTAAAAGCATTCCTTCAGAAATCTGATGACGTTTGTATCTTTAATTTTGATAATTAAAATCGTTCATAACGACAAAATCTTTTTATTTTATTTGGAACCATGTCAATAAAATTAAAATGGCTTTGTCTTCAGACTCAATTTACTTCTAAAAGGACATTAATGAACTTTGGCCACTTGTTATTAAAGTTTCTCGCCTCACGGTTAAAAAACCAATTGATAGTTTAATAAAAACGATTTCGTTCAAGGAAGAATATTGTTTGCGCGTCTATTTGCTGCCAGCCTTTCGATAACTGATTATGGTCTACATTCATTATGGGTGTTTCCCGTATTTCCCTGCCAAAATTTAGGAATGCGAGAGAAAATCCCGTAGACTCATTTTTGGAACTGCGTAAGGCCATAGCGAACTGTTGCAACCCTTCGTCCCATTACTGGTGACTTTCTTTAACGTAACATTTTATCATCATTCCGAGGTTTTTATTATCTCGTTCGGTTCAATTTTGCAGTTGAAACCCCTAACCAGAAGGAAAATGGCGCATATTTTAATATAGTGTTGTAAGTCGGAAAATTTCCAGCTCGAAAAATTTTCCGGAAAATGACCGAGGCCTTTTTTCCGGAAAATTAGCCGTATTTTTTCGAAAAAAAATAAAAAAGTTTTCATTCCATGATTACTCTAATATATTGTTTGCAAATTGAAATAAAGCGGTATTTTCGCTTAATTTTTTCGAATCTGAAAGTAAAACTAAACATCTAGACTACTTTAAACTGATTAACAATGTAACGCTATTAATGTTTTGTAGTATGTTTACTGATATTAGACATTTTATATCGATAAAAATTTAAAAACATTAAAAACCCTTAAAAGGTAATTTATGTTTAAAATTTTTATTTTTCCGATTTGCGGAAAATTGCGGAAAATTTTCCGCATTTTATTTTTCCGGAAAATTAACATCCCTATTTTAATAGTTGGATGGGAAAGGGGGGAGGTTATTGATGACATTTTATAAAATCGACAAAATAGTTTAATAAAAACGATTTCGTTCAAGGAAGAATATTGTTTGCGCGTCTATTTGCTGGCAGCCTTTCGATAAAGAAACTAATTTAATAAAATATTACTCACCGTTCTATCACCCGTGATTGAATAAACAATTATTATTGCAATATAACGAATCTTCTCAATGCTGGTACAACCAATTACAGAAATATATTATTTTGCAATACCGAATTTTTCGTCTGTACCGAAACTGTGGCTGCTTTCTTAGAAAATATTTCAATAGGTATTAACCCACCTCAGTTTAGGCCAAAGGAAAATCCCCAGAATTTCATTTCAAGGGCTCAACTTGTATATAAAAGCAGCCGTCGGTCGAAATTTTTCCCGCCGTGCTTCAGCAGTGCTACCATAAACGCCTCTAACCGTACGGCTGGAGCGTTGCCAACCTTATCGAATAGAAATATCGTACAAGTTGGAAACGCTAAAAGGCTGGTCAGAAGCTTCTCCCTTGTTTCGAGAACCAATATATCTATTTCCTGTCGACAAGCATTGTATTACTTTTCGTCTATTCCCAGGAATGTGCGCGTCAAGGCTGAATGGCTGACCTTGACGGAGTTGAGCTATCTAAGACTTGTGAACATGGAGATAGAAGAATCTCAAAGCCTTTATCAATAGTCCTAGGTGACCGTGACTGCGACCATATGGTTAAGAATGAATTTTAATCCGAAAGTGTGTCGACGTTAACCATTCTTTTTTCTATTGTTAATAAACTACTCTCAAAATGGCCGCGATAGTCCAAAGTTTAGGACCGATACTACTCTATAGTTACTAAAATATGATTCAAATTAAACATTAATTAATTACAATTCGTTACTCAATTATGTAATAATAACATTATAATTTTGTTTCTAACGGTATTATAAATCAAAGATGAAATACTTTAGAATTCTCTAAGGTTTTCGATAAAAGGCAATTTACAATATTAATTTGGCAAAATATTTGAATATATATAACTCTTGATGTTAGAAAGCAGTGCCGTAACTAGCTTTTCTTGGGCCCTGCGCAAAGTTTAATTTCGGGCCCCTTTTTTGGCCCTAAATTACTAATACAAGCTTAATACAGATTAACTAAATAAAAACTGAAATATTATGATTCTTGAATTAATGTCGAACGGTACAAGTTACAACTAAGGCGGTTTTATGTATACATATTTTAATTTTTAAAACTAACGTTTTTAGAATTTGCGCGAAGATAAATAATTTTAGTAATTAAAATTAGGAACACTTTTCTTAAAGTTTTTGGTAAAAGTTCCAGATGAAACTTGTGCGTTTCTGCCAAATAACCGGCTGGTCAGTTGCCTTTATTCTGTGCAGAGAACTTATTTATAAGAAGCTAGATTTTCCAATTGAACTAACCTAATGTTGTATTATCCATTTCCGTTGGCGGTTTTATAATATTCCTTCATGGCAGCTATTTCCGCCAGGGGGCGCAGGGCTTTCGTTCTTATATTTTATTGAATCGTCTAGTGTACTAAACCAGAATATGTAAAAAGATTTTCACATTGTCTTTCGGGGAATTTATTCAAAAATTTTTACTTAGAGAGAAACACTGTGAATGTTTCTTACAATTCAATATTGTAAAAAACCACTGGAGGAAGTGCAGTAATGATGTGAAGCGCAGTTAATGGAATATAGCCTACCAAATTCTTTCATAATGTCGGGACCAACGAAAGGGAAAGACAGACAGCCACACCATCACAATAAGGACAAGAAAACAAGAAGCTCGGGTTTCCGCGGCCACAACGAAGCGATCCTGCGTTCCCCCCATCATTTCCGGTCGACGGGTATAAAAGGTCGCGCTCGTGTCAGAAGGGGAGAGTCTCTCCTCGGAGTTCTTAGTGGGAACATTAAAGCTGAAAAGCTAAGCCTACTAAGGACAAAACGACCTGGGACGCATTTAGCTGAAAAGCTAGCCCTGGGGAGTTGCCATTCGCCGAGAGACCTTTTTAAGTTCCCCGTTACTTAAGTCACGTGCCTCTTTTAAGGTGTAAATATTTTGTAACATAGTTTTAAATAAAAACCAACTCTTTTCGTATCATATCACTGGTATTTCTTACGCTGACAATCAGATTGGATACGAATTGCGGCCCATTATCACTAGCTATTATTTTGGGGACGCCAAATCGACTTTTAGCCGTCGCTTTCTTTAGAGGGAAATCTTCTACCCACTTGGTGGAATAATCTATAGCTACTAAAATTTGAGTATTCCTCCTTTTTACTTGTCGGGTATTCACCTTTTAGTTCGATCCCTATTACTATTGAGAGCGTTCGGCGGACTTCATAAAACCGGCCAACTTGATGGAGGGAGATTTATGGGCCTGACAGACTTTACATGACTTGACAAATCTACTCACATCTTTCGTCATTTCCTCCCACGTGTATTATTTTCTAATTCTTCCTAATGTTTTACTATAACCTTGATGACCGGACGATGGAATATCGTGACAGGAGGACATTATTGTGTTGGCTAGACTTTTGGGAACTACTATTTTAAACGAGTCTACTATTTGACTTTTGGAACTATCCCTATTAGTAGTTTCTATAGGGCTATTTACCCTGTTTTTGCTACTATCCCCTTCTCCTAACTGACCTACTACAGGAATATTTCTATAAATTATTCCGTCAATTAATTTACAGGAGGGTGCTATTCGGTTTACCCAGATGCCTATTTTGTCATTGGCACCAACTGAACCGTCCTCCAACCAGGTCAACAGACGATCAACTTTCGAGTCCGTACTCTGTTGATCTTTTATCAATTCTCTATCTAATGTGATACTTTCAAAATTTTCGGTTGCTATGTCTACTAGTCCTACGACAGGTTCGTCCATTTCTAACGCTTCGGGTATGCGGGAGAGCGCGTCTGCTACTACATTGCCCTTATCAGGGATGTATATAATTTAAAAATTATAAGGCTGGACTCTAGTACTCCACCTAGTAAATTTAGCGGTCGGATCTTTCGCGTTTTTTAACCACTCGAGAGAATTTTTCTGGCACCACGTCAGCTCTTAAGGTAGTATCTTTTTAAGTTTCGTGTCGTATCACAATTTCACAAAGGAGCTGTAATATTTAGATTTACAGTTTTGCGAATATATTTTCTTCAAGTTATAAATCCCAAAAAGGCTAGAAGCATTCTCAATACAATTTTGCAGAGAATGATACTTTGATACTTTTGAAAAAAAAATTATTACTGTCCAAAAGTGTACTCTGATTGTGTTGTCAGTACTGACTCGCAATTCATGTGTCAACTCTTGACTGATTAACGGTGATCATTCCTCGCATATCTTAGAAACTATAGTATAACTGAGATGACCATCCAAAACTTATGTAATTGAATATTCAACTCTCTGGTAAATTCATTTTTATTCTTACTAGCCATTGATATGAAAAACCTCTCAAAAACATTTAGTTGAAAGACCATCAATATAGAACCGTTAAATTTATACGAATATTTCAGAAGACATGACCTTTACTATTTGTAAATAACTGTATAATTATTTATTTTCAAATGTTAACTGTATTTATTCACCTTTCCGAAATCATTCGTGTTATCCACAGACAACGAGGTAGTTGTCGATTTCAGCTACGAAAAGGCTCTCAAAGCTTCAGTCGGAGAACGAAGTCTACGGGAATCATAATCCAGGGAGGGAGTCGTTTAACGCAGCCGCGGTTTAAAATTTCGATGGTTCTTAAGAGCGACTCGTCGCTGCGCCGTACGGGTTGTTTGGGAAAACCTGGCGTCAATTAACGGGGAGAGGTTAGTTTTTAATGTCTTCATTGAAAATGTATACGAGGAGCTTAGTCGCCATAGAAAAACCACGTGGAATCGAAACGCCCTTGAATGTTTATTCGGCGAGTTTCGTTACCGTTTTTTTCGCCCGCGTGGGAGGAATCGCGGACTGTCTTCGGGAGGACCCGGCGAATTGAAGCGGTTTCGAAATTCTTCGACAAGGTAATAATCCAAATAGGTCTATATTCGATTTACTTAAAATTAAATTTGATAAAGAACCAATGTTTGAGAGAATGGTGGGGAATAATTCATTTAATAAAAGATGTAGCTCAATAAAGGTACGACCAATGAATCAATACGGGAGCAAAGTACTTGTGGAAAAGTACTATATAAATCAAAATTATTTCCCACAAACTGTAGTCCTTGTTGTCTTTCGCTACGAGACACTTCGGGTGGCAAAATTTTAAATAACATTTCGTTGGAAGAAGTTCCCTTTATATAGGACTATGCAGGTGTACGTTGAACTACGTTACAATCATTTTGCGCTCAAATATGTAATACCCAATCAATTAGAGAAAACGAGCTAGGCACTAAGAATTCATTTAAACTAATTTGGTAATGTTCTTGTTAACTTAACAGAACTTTCTTAAACGTTTCTCTCCGTCGAAGAAATTCGAAACCGCTTCAATTCGCCGGGTCCTCCCGAAGAAAGTCCGCTATTCCACCCACGCGGGCGCGAAAGAACGGTAACGAAACCCCGCCGAATAAACATTCAAGGACGTTTCGATTCCACGTGGTTTTTCTATAGCGACTAAGCTCCTCGTACACATTTTCAATAAAGATTTTAAAAACTAACCTCTCCCCGTTAATTTGACGCCAGGTTTTCCCAACCAACCCGTACGGCGCAGCGACGAGTCGCTCTTAACAACAATCGAAATTTGAAACCGCGGGTGCGTTAAACGACTCCCTCCCTGGATTATGATTCCCGTAGACTTCGTTCTCCGACTGAAGCTTTGAGAGCCTTTTCGTATTTTTCACTGCTGGCGATGAAGCCACCACGAGCCGGCACTTTTGAAGGACGTTCAAGGTTGATTATATTCCTCATAGAGAATCGACGGGGAATCAGAAAATCCTCGTTGTTTCCCATGGAAAACCCTTTTTCCGTAATCCAGTTCTCTCATTTATATACTACTAAGGTGCTTCCTCTAGATATCTATTTCGAGGATTTTGTAAACAACTTTCCCTTGGGGGATTAACCCATAAAGTTGAGAAAAGCTGAAATTAAGTTCAATGTTAAAAGCAAATCGTTGAATTTATAACTCCCATACTCACAAGATTATTTTATCTTTCAAACAAAGTTTCTTTCTTCATGCAAGTACTTAAGGTTAGGAGTCACCGCAGTTGGAAGACAATCAAGAGCATCAAATAAAACCATGGTTTCTTTGATTATATCAATTGCTTCGTCCTTCGATTTTATTTTCAGAGATTTTGCCATGATTGCTAAAAAGTAAGAACAACATAATAATTGACTTATAAAGATTTATTTTTAATTTCCTTACTTTCAAAAATGGCTACCTTCTGTCGTGGATGCAAAATGGTTGCAATTAAAAACGAATCATTAAAGAGTTATTTTTCAAATCTCGATTCCATTTGTGTTAGGAGTTCTTGTTTGAAATTTTGATAGTATTGAGTTACAGCCTGGCAAACTTCATTAATGGCAAACACAATATTTGGAATTAAAAAGGACGAAGCCACTCCGTCTGCTTAAATGTGGTCAGTAGCTACTTGTAGTGGTTTAAGGATCTTTACCCGATCTTCTACTTGTGTCCTTTTGAGAAAATAGTTTAATTAATCCTCCGGGTTTGCTGCGGAGCGACGGCAAATGTCCTGACGGGATGACGCTTGTCCCGTGATACGGAGGGAAGTCTTTAGTGTGGGACTTTACGTGCACCTACCCTTTGGCGCCTTCATACTGGGCTTCTTCTTCTACAGCCTCTCTCTGGGCGGCTACCCCGGCTGAATCAAAGAAAAAGGCAAAGTATTCAGCTCTCGAGCATTGTTTTCAGTTTTGTGCTTTGGCGCTTGAAACCCTTGGCTTCTTTGGGCGGGACGGCTTGGCCTTAGTGCACGCGATTGGCCGGAAAATGCGCGAATTAACCGGAGAGCCGCGTTCTGTGGAATTTTTGACACAACGTATCGGCATTGCCGTGCAACAGGGTAACGCGTCCGCGGTAATGAACACTTTCCCACCTGGCTCCTCCCTCGAGGACAATTTATACAAACTTTAAGGGTTTTTTTTTCTTTTGTATTTAAATTTTAACTGTTTTACGTAAAACGTTATTCGCTAGTTTGTTTATAATTTTAGGTGGCTGTACTGACATCTTTCTATCCGCTAAAGCTCCATGCATTACTTGCTGAGCAGCAAGGAATACTTCGTCCTAGATAAATTTTTTAAAAAAGTTTTCTATACCACTTTACGATTAACTTCGATTCAATACATTTTGAAACCTCTCCAACGCAAAAAGAATAAAATTCCACCTTGTGTTGACTGGTAACTTCAAATCTAATTTAGCTCTTGGCACAAGCTTAGCTGAAATAAAATAGGAAAATTCCGTACCTTCCTTAAAATACTTTAACGTTATTTGTGTATTTGGGTGACTTCCGGAAAAAAATTATTATTTTAGTGACGTATTCTACGAGATTATTTGCTCGCTCGTCCGATTTGAATGCAGTGTTGAATGCCAATTGCAAGGTGTGCACAGCGCATCTTTTCCGATCCCAATCGAGACTTAACAAATCCGGCTGAGCCTCAGAGTCATCATCAGCCATGAAATCTATTAAACATAAAATATTTTAACAAACGATAAATAAAAGGATAGGCAGAGAGCATCCAATCATTAAGTTTGTCACTGTCTTCAGTGTCTTCGAATTCTCCACCTCCTCCATCAGAGAATCCATTTTCTTTCAATTCGGTGTTGAAATTACCATCCTGTTTTTGGGCTTCAAAAGCTTTGGTAATGTTTGAAGCATTATCTGTGACTATTTTCCCGATCTAAGAAAACAATTATTAATAATTCGAATACACTTCCAAGAGGATATGAAATTCACCCTAGATTGATTCAATCCTACAGCTTCCAAAATGCCCTCCACTTTTGTCTTTATGTTGTCACCAGTGCCGTAACTAGCCTTTTCTGCGCCCGGTGCGAGCTTCTATAACTGCGCCCTTAAACAATGTTCTAATCTTTCCCGGTTCTGACTATAAAATAAACTATGTGACAATGTCAATAACAAAATTTATCATTCAAAAACTAAATTTTGGTTTGAGTATAGGTACTTGGTAAAATTTTCAATTAATATAGGTACTCGGTAGAATTTTGAATAATTATATATAAATTAGTTAAAAGTTCATTTAATTGAAAATATTTGCCAAAATACACAAAAATCCGATTAGTACCGAAACTAGTTAGACTACTATCTTTTTAAAGATTTGCTTAAAGCGCTTTCCTCATTGCGAAGTCCTTGATTACGTTTTCATACGACAGGAGCCGTGCTATGTCAAGTTCAATTTACATAGAGTCACGTAGTGGCAAACGCGTGTAGTTTGTCTTCTAAGCGGACGATTTGCCGTAATAAAAATACAAAGCGTCTGCTAAGCAGATGAAAGTCCAGCAGTTTATGAGCTTCTCACGTTTGCCGTTACGTGGCTCTATATTATTATATAAACTGAAATAGCAAATTTCCTGATGTAGAAATATTATGTGTATAAATTATGTTCATTGAAATAGCGTACAAACCCAACCGACATAATCCTTTATAGGAGCCCACTAGCCCAAGCTATAAAATTAACCTGGTAGGTGAGACACACCTACACAACTCTCATAGCTACGGTTACACTACAAGATAAAAACGTTTCGAACCGTTTAGAAACAAATCGAAACGGGTTGAGTCAAAATTCTTGATGTTACCTTTAACCTACGTATTTTAGCAGAGTTTAACCCTAAAATTGCTCTTATTTCTACCCTTCGCGTACCCAAATTGACTTTTCAAAAAACGTTTTATTTTTTATTTGCGAGTATATTTTACACCTAACCTAAGGTTATAAATATTTCATCAAAAACGTGTAAATTTAGTTATTAGAATTTCGGATAACACAATAATTAATTATTAAATCTTTTATAATAATTTAGTGACTATAACCAGTCATGCTAATAGCGACTACAGTGGAGCTTAGAAGACATAGGGATGTTAACTACTAACACCTAGTCACTCACAAGCGTATATTTTAATTTTATTAGATACAAAATAACTTACTTTCAATTTCTTGCATCCACTAATCACTAGCAATTCTAAATCAAGAAAAAAAGAGTGGCTTCCGTTTAAATTAGCGACGAATACCGTGCTACCTTTCTTTCACGAGCTGCAGTTACTCTGATCCCTGGAGCTAGGCTGAGCCTGAATTTCCCTAATTCAGCATAGAAGTCGGAGCTCTGCGGTTATATTACTAAATAAAAGCTCTTAACAAACGCGGACTAAATATGCGATAGTTTTGCAATATTGCGATTAGGGGCTAGGTGGGCCTAGGCCGAAATACGGCCCTGACGTATGCTTCTAAAAACCATGCATATGGCATGATGGCATGATGGCCCAAACCTTGGTTCTGGCCTGGTCATTTCTGCGCCCCTCCAATGTCTTCGCCCGGTGCCTGGCCCCCGCTGGCACCGCCCTAGTTACGGCACTGGAAGGGAGCACTGAAACGTTTGATTACTGGCAACAGTAGTTATTGTTACATTTCTAAAAACATGGTATCTGCTTATATGGCTTCTAATGCTAGACACAGTTCCAAATTTTCTTTTACAGTCTTTAACAACACAAGCAAAACTAACATTTGGGGTATTTCTATGACACATATAATGTGATAAAAGATTATTTCGAGCGGAGAATGCTTTTGAACACACTGAACATGTAAAAATTGGTGAATCCATTCTTCAATAAAATCGAACCTGAACATTAAGTTCAATTATCCCATTACTGAACAAGGCCCAAAGAGTCAAGCAATTGTAGTGTACCTAACATAGAAAGACATTCATAAATCAATATGCTAATACAGGGTTTGTACACAAATGTTTTACATAGTCCCTGACTTTTCAAGGTTATCCCGGAGCAATTTTGCCAATATCTCTTAACTTTTTTTGGTTATATTTCAGGACATGTTTTTTTTATATTTCAGTTCAACAATTCTTGGCAATGTGTGGTTTGGTTGACTTAATTAAAATCCCCGTCTTATCCCTAAAAATTTAACCAAATTATTCAAATCTCTGACCTCATTCCTACATTTTACATATCCCTGACTTATTCAGGCACTATACGAACCCTATATTATAGGCTAAATATGTATTGTTTCAAATTAACCTATGGTGTACTTAAAACTAAGCTAATCGCTACCTCCACACTGGTATCTTAGCCAGAATAATATAATTTATTCACCCAACTTTGAAAGAAAAACCAAGAAATATTCACCACACCCCTTTGGTGTACTTAAAACTAAGCTAATCGCTACCTCCACTCTGGTATCTTAGCCAGAAAAATATAATTTATTCACCCAACTTTGAAAAAAAAACAAAGAATTATTCACCACACCCGTTTGGTGTACTTAAATCTAACAGTCACTACCTGCACTTAGCTAAAATAAAAATTACCCCACCCCCCAAATTACATTGATAATAGATTTTAGTTTATCTATATGAATTAAGAAAACTATACAAAATTTCTTAAACCTAGAAATTTTATAAAAATTATAGGTGTATATCATTAAGAAAACTAAAATCCAGTTTCTTAAATAATACGTACTTACTGCACATGAAAGATAGTTAGAGAAATTAAAGACAAATATGCAAACAATAATGTAAAATCTACATTTAAAAAAGGGAAAATAAAAATAATTAAATTTTATCTTAGCTACAAAAATGGTGGTAAGCCATTCTGCTTTGAAGAATAACAATTTTTTTTAGTAATTTCAATAAAAATATTTACCCTCTTGTAAATGTAGATTATTATTATTGTTATATTAGCACTAAAAGCAAGGAGCTCACATGAAATATGGCTTTTCTAATAATAGGCCTTAGTTCAAATTACTTACCGCCACAGTCCTACCAGCTATCACCACTGTCCCAGCACACTTTGTAAGGAGTATAGCCATTATAAATTTCAGTCAGATTAATATAAAAAATATTTTAAAATAAAATCACAATAATTACCTAAATTTGAAATAGTTAAAGCGACTTTAAACTTTCTGGTTTTAACTTTTAACCGCACAGCAAATTCCAACGTGCTACGTCACGTGTTTAAACTTTTTTCAGTGTTGCCAAAGTTTGAGGAGCGAAAATCCCACAGCACAGGATCAAAATTTCAGACTAACGGGCCAAATGAACTTTTTGGCCCCAAATAACCCCCAAAAAGTTTTTAGCCACGCCCCCTCGTAAAACTCACTAGAAAATATTTGGCACGTTTTCACTATTTTATATTTTCGTAGGCTAGACCAGGAAAAGTTAAGTTAAATAATTATTCAAAAATATCAAATTCTGATGGCCATATTAAATACACAAAAAGATAAACTATATATTTCCCTCAGAAACTGTTAAAACCTTTTTAAGGTAAAAAATCCCACACTTTTTGCAACACTGCTAACGATAAAACTTCTCCCATAGAAATCGGAATAATTTATCCACGAGTAGTTTTGCCAGATTATGAGATTTCCATGGCTGCGCCAGCTCGATTTGTTAACTTTTTATCTTGTTCAAAATGTATTCTAATTGATATTTTTAAGTGGTGTTCCCCGAGCCAATTAGAGTTATGTTACTTAAAAGAGTACAAAATTTTAAAATAGACAAGATTGCAGCCCTAACTATTAAGTTGATCTCAAAAATTGAACGAAAAAACTTTCGCCACTACACACACAAAAAGGGTTCAAATTTATTTTTGATTTGAGGAAAAGAATGGGGATGTTAACTAATGATGTACCCGCTAGGTTCGTGACCGAGGTAGAGGTCCTCTAAGCGGACGACGCGTTATTTTATATGCCGAAATTATCCGTCGTCTGCTTAGAGGACCGCTAACTCGGTCACGAACCTAGCGGGAACATCATTAGTTAGCATCCCCATTCTGTCAAAATCACATATGGAAAAAATTAGAGGGACTATTAAATACGGGAAGATTGAAAACTAGTTTTGACCCCCTCCCCACCGCACTTTACACGTGCATAAATCGGCTGCGTTCAGCGAGAATCCGATCCGTACCGCTCGGTTCGTTAGAAAACCGAACCGGCAAAGTACCGGACCGGTACCGTAACTTTTCTTCATTGAACGACTTGTAACTTTGCGGTTAAGATTAAAAGGGCACCGATAAATTTTGCCAATATCCGATAACTTTTTAAAATCTCAGGGGGTCATTGGACATTTGTCTGATAGCTTTTTAATAAAATGGGACTCTTTTTTTATACAAAATAAAAATATTAACAATTATTTTACAAGAAATATGAGAAAATACCGAATTGCTGAAGCTGATATAAGACTATAGTCTTATTGTCAGTCAACCTTATCTGTGAGTCTGTGGGATTTAGAGATCGCTTTTCTCTAATGTGTGATATTTTTGAAATTGTATTCCTTATTTCTGTCTCAAGTCACGGATTTAAAATTTTTAAATAAGGGCCCTTTTGATATCCCGCGGAGGGGGGGGGGGGATTTGTCGTTACGCCCACTGTTCAAATCCCAGCAACTGGTGGATAAGTCTCTACGGAAATTAAAATATTCCTGAAGCCCCATTCAACATCCTAGTGACTTTATATCGCTGCCCAAGCGGAAAGAGGCTTCAGTATTATGACTTTTATTTTGTATGTTGCTTCCAGTTCCATAACTGGTTTTCAGTCAGAAAAATCTATTTCACAGTGGTACAAAGGAAAAGGAAGAAGACTTAGCTGTAAAAATTATTTCCTATATTTATATTATCTGAAAAAGCTGAGCTACGCTGAGAAAAAAGGGGATATATAGGTACACCTGGGCATTTTACTGCGGCTAAGAAGGGACAGGTATTAGTGAGGATGGTATTAATTTCAAACGCCCTAACTGACATCGTACCTTATGACATCTTATTTAGGGTCATTGTACGAAGGGACATTGCCCTTAGTAGAAACGTACCTAGTGGTATCGCCATAAATGGCATATAGTACCTGGTGGCCTTGCCCTAAGTGGAATTGTACCTAGTGGCATCGCCGTAAGAGGAATTGTACCTTATCTGGTACTGAAGTCTGGTGTGTGTCCCTTCGTACAATGTCCCTAAATAAGATGTCATTAGGTACGATGTCAGTTAGGGCGTTTGCAATTAATACCATCCTCACTAATACCTGTCCCTTCTTAGCCGCAGTAAAATGCCCAGGTGTACCTATATATCCCCTTTTTTCTCAGCGTAGCTGAGCTTTTTCTGATAATATCTGACCCTTCTTCTGAACTGAGGAATAAAATAAAATTTCAGGACCGTTGTACTTGATTTTAAAATAAACAATAATTAAGAGGAATGAAGATTAAAAATTGCAAAAACCACTTCTTGTACAATAAAAGCTTTATTTAAATCTTTAAATTTTTTTCAAAACTTTAAAATTTGGACGACTAGTTTCGCCACCATTCGGGGGCTTCGTCAGGTACCAAGAAAATGTTTTAACATGGTCTCTTTTATTCTCCAGTCCCCACAGTCGCATGGGTTAGACAAATATACAGCACTATTCGACAGCTGCTTTAAATTGTATACCAATTCCAGCAATGTAGCAGCACAAAACCTTTTCTGTCTTAGTAGATGAATATTTGGCAGTAATTGAACAGTGCATTATCTGATTTGAAATAAACTGGTCTCCAGCCACTTGCTATGAAAGAGGTACGCCACTACTCCGACCAAGAGAATGTTTTTACAAGGTCTCTTTTATTCTTCGGTCCCCACAGCGTGGGTAAGACAGTCTCAGATAATCTGTACACCGAGTTCGAGCATTTCGCACTGTTAAAGGTACATATTTTCAAGAGATCGTGAGTTCCATTTAGCACTGTCAAAGGTACGGCAGTGTACACCTAGCTCGCAGAGTGTCTTACCCCTCGCCCCACAGTCACATGGGTTAGACAAATATAAGGCGCTAGTCCAATGACACCTGCTTTGCATTATATATCCATTCCAGTAATGTCGCAGTAGAAAACCTTTCCCTGTCTTGATTTGGCCAATAGTATCAAGTAGATGAATATTTGCCAGTAATTGAACAGTGCATTATCTGATTTGAAATAAACTGGTCTCCAGCCACTTGCTATGAAAGAGGTACGCCACTACTCCGACCAAGAGAATGTGTTTACAAGGTCTCTTTTATTCTCCGGTCCCCACAGTCGCATGGGTTAGACAAATATACAGCACTAGTCCAATGACAGCTGCTTTACATTGTATACCAATTCCAGTAATGTAGCAGCACGAAACCTTTACTGACTTAGTAGATGAATATTTGGCAGTAATTGAACATCGAATTATCGAGGAATGAATGATTTGAAATAAACTGGTATCCAGCCACTTGATATCAAAGAATTATGCCACTACTCCCATCAAGAAAATGTTTTTAAGATCTTTCATATTCTTCAGTCCCCACACACTGAGAGAAAAAATCCCTGTTCAAATTACATTAAAGTGTTGGAAGCAGGGGATGCCAAAACGTTTCTGTAAATATAACAGCTTATTCCGTATTATAATATAAGTATTTTTATGTTAATTTAACATGATAAAATAGCTGTAAATAACACAGTAATAAAGTCTGTCAAATCAACATGAATAACAGTCTGGAGTACGTGAACCTCATACGTAATTTTATTGGCATATTAAAGTTGGTTTTACACATCCGTCGGTAGAAAATCCTTTTTACATCTCAGTTAATTCGATTAGTAGCAAATAATTAATTCAACAAACAATATTGTAGAAAATACACAAACACTTTTAGTCAATTTTACTAATATGAAACTGAATTTTTGACGTGATAGCAAGGGGAGAAAAGTGAATATGCAGGGCCGATCTCACATTTACATATAATTAAAAGGTTATGCGAACAGGCAATTCGATAAACTCCGGGGCTAAACGGGTCAAATCCCTCAAACAGACCCAATAATGCACAATTATTTCTTTTGTTTTCCAAAGTTAGGCTATGTTCAATTGCTTTTGGTTAGTAGTTATTAAAGTTTCACGCGTAAGGTTGATTTCTAGTACATAGCTAAGGTAGTCTACGTCAAGTGACTATATTCCAAAATATAGCACGAAATTACTGATACAAAGCTATTTCACTAGCAAAAATGATTTTGTTTAAAAATAACAATAAAATCAGAAGATTTTAAACAAAAATTTACATGTTTTACGAGGCAACTGCCTCTCTATAACCTAAAGTAAATAATCACGTAAGTAGTATTTACCGAATTGTTTATTGCTGTAAATCAATTCGACAAATGACAAAATATTAAAGCGCTCGCTCTTTTCTGAAAGAAACACTCGCTTAAGTTGTATAAAATATATCACGGTTTTTATATTTGTTGATTTTTCTTATTTATTTCGTAAATTTCGTATAATTAATTAATATTTAATTAAAACCATTTGAGGCTATAACCACAAAACATACCATGACTCTATCATTAATAGATTTCAAAATAGAGCTACAACGGTTGCTGGTCCTGGAGAATGTTCCTGACAAATTCTGGATTTGGAAAAAACCTTGTAAAGTGGAGATAGCATAGTAGGAGTTATCGTTATTCAAAAATCCTTTAATAACCAAAATTGAATTATCTTTAGGAATATTAGCACTTGCAGATTTAGGCACTCTAGCCTTGGAGAGACCAGCTTCATTGCATACAACAGCTTCAATACCCAAATCCATTTCATTCCCAGTCTGATACGGGTAAACTTGTTTTTGCTGATCTTTTTAGATTAAAGGTTATTTGTGGTAAATCAAGCCTAAACTCAATTCTTAGGCGATTATACTCAACTACTGCTTTACCATCAGGATATATTTTAGACGCATCAAAATCAAGCAAATGAAGGCCATCCAAAGATGTGACTCTCGAAAGAGCAACGTATGCCATCCCACTTTGAAAGACGCTTGGTCCTATATTTATCAACGCACATTCCACACTCATACCTTGACACTTATGTATAGTAACCCCATAAGCCAAAACCACTAGAAATTGACTTCTTGAAACATAAAGGTTTGTTATAATTTCAAACTTACTACAATCTTCCATGTTGCTTACTAACTGCGACCATGGTCAACGGGGCCCGAGCGCGCCGCTTGGTGGTGCCGCCATGTGTCGACAGCCCAAGAGTCACACAAACTGATTGGTGGAGACCCGAACCAAGGCGGACGCTTTCCAAAGGCAAACGTAACGCCAGAGGCTGCGTTCAATTAGCTATTTAGAGTACCATAAAGCCTTCTAGCGGCCATCGTCAGAAGCTCACGTAGCTACTGGATTGCCGTCCGCAAACTCACTAAACCTCTACAAGACTGGAGGTAGACGACTATAGCAGACGAAAATGCAGTACGTAAGCGAACTTCTTGCAGTGGTCGCTAAATGGTTCTATGCTAACCGAAATGGTTAACTCCGGAAAATTAAACTGATCTCTAAAGTGATCGCACTTTCATCAACGACCATCGTGACGTCAAAGGCACCGGTACGCTCCACTCGTCACCTGGTTATAATAAGAAGGTTCGAAGGTTATGCTGCCATATACACCAATTCTAAATTTAAATATTTGGAGATAAAAAAATTCGCCAATGGAAGCATGAAGGATCTGAGGGATGTGATATCAAAGATATTATTTATTTATTTAATAGACACACCTTGAGAAAATTAAGGAAACTTGTTGACTGTCAGAGTTTATTTATTTATTTATTTAATAGACACGAAATAGAAACGAAAATTTAGGAAACTTATGTTAATTTCAAGAGAAAATAACGGTTAAGAACGTGATTAAAGGGGCCGAAAACCTTACATGTACGAGTGTAGTCTAAACGCTTTTATTAACTCTTCACTATACCTAACACTTTGTAATTTCTGACATATAACTTACAACGCCAAAGCTGAGAGATTCACGCATGCGCAATGAATTAAAAAAATGTACTAGCAATTTTTAGTTCCACATCGAGCTATATATATATCGAAGTAGGACTATTGCTATGGGTGGATTGTCGTTAAGTGTTTGTTTGTCGTGGAAAAGCAACAACACGGTAGATGGAGCTGCGAAAAATAAATTTTCATTGGCGGCGCCAGGACTGGAACCCAGATAGCCGCTGGCCGCGTAATCTCTAGTACCGATGAATCTACCAACCGATCCACGCCACTCTGCGCAAATTTACTCGGAACTTCTAGTGGCTTTTAGCGACGCCGGGCGATTTGTCTAATTAATTTGTCGCAACTCCCGTTCGTTTTTCCCGAGGGGATGATCACTCCGTGTAATCGCTCGCCGTCAACCATTCGCTCGCCGTCAACCCTTCACTCGCCGTCAACCATTCGCTCGCCGTCAACTATTCGCTCGCCGTCAACCATTCGCTCGCCGTCAACCATTCGCTCGCCGTCAACCATTCGCTCACCGTCAACCATTCATTCCCCGTCAACCATTCATTCCCCGTCAACCATTCGCTCGCCGTCAACCATTCGCTCGCCGTCAACCATTCACTCGCCGTCAACCATTCGCTCGCCGTCAACCATTCGCTCGCCGTCAACCATTCGCTCGCCGTCAACCATGCATTCCCCGTCAACCATTCGCTCGCCGTCAACCATTCGCTCGCCGTCAACCATTCGCTCGCCGTCAACTATTCGCTCGCCGTCAACCATTCGCTCGCCGTCAACCATTCGCTCGCCGTCAACCATTCATTCCCCGTCAACCATTCGCTCGCCGTCAACCATTCGCTCGCCGTTAACCATTCGCTCGCCGTCAACCATTCGATCGCCGTCAACCATTCACTTGCCGACAACCATTATCCCGCTGTTACTGTCTACATTACCTTCTTCCTCGCTATCACTGTCACCCTCGCCACTTTTATCGCCTTTGCCTTTGGTGCCTCCTGTAGTTGTCTCTCTTCCTCGCGGATTAACTATAGCGCATGTTAATATTCGATCTTTACGAGCTCAATTGCTTTCAACTCATCATTTATTGACTCTTTATGACCTGGATATATTATGCCTTTCGGAAACTTGGCTTGATGACACTGTTCCTGATAATATCTTATCGTATCCTGGATACTTAGTATAACATCATGATAGGCAGGGTAGGCGTGGTGGTGGAGTACTAATTTTTTATAAGGATCATCTTCCACTGTCTACAGTGACCATTCCTACGTCTGATACTGAATTGATGTTTTGCCGCTTACAGCATCCATTTCCCGCCACGATCTACAATGGGGTGACCTACTTTCCGCCTGATGTGGATCCTTCTCGCTTTGATGATCTCTCTCAAACACTTGGTTTAATTCTTGAAAACGAATCCAGTGAAGTTGTGCTTTTGGGAGACGTTAATGTAGATGCTCTTAAACCACTTGGTCGTCGTGGCCGCCTTCTTCGTACTGCAACTGAAGGGCTGAAACAATTAATCACAACGCCGACGCGCACCACACTCACTTCTCGTACTGCTATTGATCATGTGTATGTGACGCATCCGACAAAGATTAAGATGACTACTGTAGTTCCTGTTGGAATTTCAGATCATGACCTTATTATTTGTGTACGCAAAGGCCCTAAAGTTTTAAAGCATTCGAAATTCATTCAATCACGATGCTTTCGTAATTTTGTTCCCGATAAATTTATTGCTAGCCTTTCTACGTTACTCTCTCAACTAAAGCGAGGAATGTTAATTGATGCCGGTTGGACAGGTATTAAAGATTCTATTTAAACTGCCCTAAATGTCAACGCACCTATATTCTCGCGCCGCTGTTCAACTACTGTTCCTAAATGGTTTACTCCACATATTAAACATTTAGCGTACCTTCGTGATCACCACCGTGCTCGCAGATCTCAAGCTAATGCTGAATTTCATGAAATTGAATATAAAAAGCTTCGCAATGCAGTTAAAAATGAGATTAAATTGGCAAAAAGATCGTTCTTAAGTAATGAAATTGTCGATTGTAAAGGGAACTCTCGTTTACTGTGGAAATCCTTAAAGAAACATTTATCTGTACCGCACGTATCCATTTCTCAGCTTGATTTTTCCGGCTTAATAATTACTCACCCCCACGACATCGCAAATACCCTTAATTCTCACTTTACTAAAAACTCACCGGTTGATCCGGCAATGATTCCCTATGGTCCAGACGTTGAAAATGCATTCCATTTTACTGAAATCCCCTCTCAGGATACTTTTTTGGAATTGAAGTTGTTATCGACCAATAAGGCAACTGGTCCTGATGGAATACCAGCGAAGATACTAAAGGGTGCAGCGACGCTTTTAGTTGATCCTCTAATGGAACTCATAAACCTTAGTTTCAAAACTGGATGTTTACCGACTGATTGGAAAGATGATAAAATCTGTCCTTTTTATAAAGTTAAAGGATGCAAGTCAGACCCTAACAACTATTGTCAACTTGCTGTTTTTCATTCCGTCTCTAAAATACCTGAACGACTTGCTCATAAGCAAGTCTTATCTTTTCTTCTTGATTCTGAACTACTGTACCGCCTGCAGTCTGGATTTCGACCAAAGCATTCCACCATTACCTGTATTGTTAATCTAGTTGAACATATCCTAGATGCTCTCTCACGGGGAAAATTTGTTGGAGTGGTATTCCTGGATATCGCCAAAGCCTTTGACTCGGTTGATCATACCACTCTCCTTTCTACCCTCCGTGGACTTTCATTTTCTACAGATGCGTTAAACTGGATACACTCTTATCTTTTAAATCGAACTCAATCTGTGGTAGTTGATGGTGCTTGGTCGTCTTTGGGTACTATTAATATCGGTGTTCCTCAAGGCAGTGTCCTCGGCCCACTTCTCTTCTCGGCCCATATCAACGACATCCCAGATTACCTTACTAATAGCTTGGCTCACCTATTTGCTGACGACACGGCAACACTCACCATAGCTGATGACCCTTTATCACTAATAACATCTATGGACAATGATGTTTGTAATATTATTGCCGGGTACGATGAAATTAAACTTTCTCTTCAACCTAAGAAATCGACCTTTATGTTATTTGGCTCTAAACTCAAGCTTCGACCATTTGAAAATATACAGTCACTTCCGCGATCTAAAGTCGACCGTGTTGCTCAAATGAAATACCTTGGCATTCAATTGGATGAGGGTCTTTCATGGTCTAATCATGTGGATTATCTTTCAACCAAAGTTAATCGGAGGCTATGGTGCATTCGTTCCTTGAAGCCCTTCTTTAATGTACCCCTTTTGAACTTGATTTTTAAAACGATGGTCAAGCCGTTATTTGACTACGGCGATATACTATATCATTCAGCCTCTGTTGCTAATGTAAATTTAATGAAATATAAGATTAATATAATTTATAAATATTTAATGAAATATAAGATTAATATAATTTATAAATATTTAATGAAATATAAGATTAATATAATTTATAAATATTTAATTAAATATAAGATTAATATAATTTATAAATATTTAATTAAATGTAAGATTAATATAATTTATAAATATTTAATTAAATATAAGATTAATATAATTTATAAATATTTAATTAAATATAAGTTTAATATAATTTATAAATATTTAATTAAATATAGGATTAATATAATTTATAAATATTTAATTACTTATAAGATTAATATAATTTATAAATATTTAATTAAATATAAGATTAATATAATTTATAAATATTTAATGAAATATAAGATTAATATAATTTATAAATATTTAATGAAATATAAGATTAATATAATTTAAAAATATTTAATTAAATATAAGATTAATATAATTTATAAATATTTAATTAAATATAAGATTAATATAATTTATAAATATTTAATTAAATAAAAGATTAATATAATTTATAAATATTCAATTAAATATAAGATTAAAATAATTTATAAATATTTAATTAAATATAAGATTAAAATAATTTATAAATATTTAAAATGATGTAGAATAAATTATAGTACCTAACGTTATAACTTCGTAAAGGACATTCGCCAAAGCGGTTTTCGTAAAACACCATAGTTTAACAAGCGTCGGTGGCTCAGTGATTAGAGTATATCTCTTGCACGCAGCAAACCCGGGTTCGATTCCCGGCCGGCGCCAAGAAATCGCAAATTGATACTTAGACGAATACCGTGAACAATAGGTGAAAACCCTGCCATCGGAGGTTGTATAACACTCAGCACTCGGTCCGTCTCGAAAGTCAATAAGAAGAAGTTGAAGAGAAAACGCTCGTACAAACACAACACAAACAAAACAGACTCAACAACCACAACCGGCATAACACAAACTCGACATTCACACCCTACACATAAACATTACAATAACGAAATATTTAATCAAACTGAATTAAAACTATCACGACGGTGAGCGTTAACGAAAAAAACCATCCAAACGAAACCCAACCGCAAATTAATCCGTTAACGCTCACCGTCGCTTTGCCACCCCTTCGACCGTCCTAGCAACTGCGAACGCAGAGATTTCGGGAAACTGCGTACGCAATGATTAACCTTTGCACAGACAGACAGACAGACAGACTCAAAGACACGGTGATTGTATAAACCCTTCTAGGGGACTCTTTCACCTCGGAGAGGTAAAAATATCTAGAAAAGGCAATTGGTTATCGATTTCAGTTTCAAACATCCATTGAATTTTGTTATTAATGGAATTAAGGTATAATATAAAAACATCTAAATCCGCTAAACTATGTTCCCATTTTGAACGAACGTCACTTACATAGCGTTGCCGAAAATTATTTTAAAGGGGCTATTATCTAAAGCTTCGATTTCAAAATCATTCATAAAAAGAAAACGGAGACAAGCTCGAACCCATCGCCAGACCATCATTTTGAACGAAAATTTCCCCATTTAGTACAATAAGGAATTATACGCGGCAATACGCGTAAGATTTATAATATCTATAATCTCGAGAACATTTAAGTTGACCGATCGAAGCCTTGACTCAAAAATGTCAATGGCTTCGTTTACTGGAACCGATGTAAATAAGGAAATGACATCGAACGACACAAGTAATTCACCCGCATTATCATCCGATTGTTGCAGTTTTGTGAACAGTTCACTAGATTTTTTGACGGTATGTTGATGTTGAGCGGTTAAATACCCAAAAGCGTTTGAAATATACTTTGCAATTAGTTCCGTCGATGTATTAAGATTCGGAACAATAGGTCTAAATTTTAGTTCTTCTTTGTGAATTTTAGGAGAAAGGTTAAATCTTGGAGCGATGTAGGTTGAAGGTACAAGTTTTTCCTTTTCTCCGTCAGTTAGGAAATTACAGTCTTCAACAACACTTATTACTTTATTGTGAAAACTGTGAGTTGGATCTTTATTAAATTTAAAACTTAGTAATACCTAGTATAATTTTTCTACATTGGTGCTGTACACTTGGTAAAAACCTTAATGCATTTTCTTAAAATCAAAACGCGGTTTACGGGTGGCAATTAATTGTGGTTGCCATTTCAATTACGTTTATTTTAACTATGTTCTGGTATATACATACAGCGTTGGTCAACAGATGGCGATGGTAAGAAAAGAATCAGTTTAAAATAATATGCGCTAGCCTCGTAAATTGCACATGAGTGTCAAAGAAAAAACCTAAAATACATCCGAATGTATTTGGTCTTAAAACTATTTAATATATTTCCCAATTTAATATTTCTGGCACCACGTCAACTCTTCAGGGAGCATCTGTTGAAGCTTCGTGTTGTATCACATTTCACAAAGAGTTCAGTAAAATTTAGACTTATAGTTTTGCGACTACATTTTGTTATAATTATATTATTTCTGTACCACCAAAAATGCTAGAAGCATTCTCAATACAATTTTGTAGAGAGATCAGCTTTTTTTTATTATTACTCACGTCCAAAAATGTAGTGTGATACTGTTGTCAGTACTAACTCGCAATTCCTGTGTCAACTCTTGACTAATTAACGGTGGAGTATAGCTTGATTATAGCTCCTATTTCTTAGAAACTATGGTAGAACGGAGATGAACACCAACAAATTATCCAATTGAATAATCAACTCTCTGGAATATTCACCTGTTTTCTTACTAGCCATTGTTATAAGAAATATCTCAAAAACATTTAGTTGAAAGACCATCGATCTAGAACCCTTAAATTTATTAGAATATTTCAGAAGACATGACCTAAACTATTTGAAAATAACTGTACAATAATTTATCTTCCAATGTTAACTGTATTTATTCACCATTTCCGAACTTATTCGTGTTATCCACAGACGACGAGGGTCTATAATAATTGTCTCTAAACATAATAAAACCTAAAGATTAAGAAAGTGAAATTAGCTTGCCTCCCGCGGATTAGTTTTCGCCCTTCTGTGCCTTGCTTCTTTTCCTAGCCTTAAAGTTTGACTGTTTATGAACCATGTTCATTCGACTGATTTAACACAAACCATTGTAATAAAATTTTAACCGTATCTTTGTTATTATTGTTGATATATTTTCATTGAAGCCCACGAAGGCCACTGTTTTTTGTATAAAATATGATTCTTACTTAACATAAATTAGTGTACGGAGTTATTTTTTTCAGTCGGGGTTTAGTTCTGGATCACCTGACCCTGACTTTTAACCTGTTTTTCGCAGACTGATATTTATTGCAGTTGTTTAGCCTTGGCACTTAACTTTTAAGAAACTCATTCCTCGCAGCAGCATTTTCGGTTAGCAACGACCACCGTCTGCTGTTTCTATTTCCGAAAATCCGTTTCTTTCTGTGGAAAGGCCCCATCCATACCTTTTTTATATCCGATTTCAACATGTTAAGCTGAAACTTAAAATAAATATTCGCTGAGTTCAAAATATCAAAATATGTACAAGAATACATGATTTATTTCAACGAAGCAGTACCTACCCAAATGTTCACTATTAATGGTTACAATTAAGTGGTGTGTGGTACTTTTTGAATTTGTGATTGTGCATTTCTTTCGTCAAATGAATCAGAATAAAGCACATATTTTCCAAAAACTAAATGGTCTCGAACGATGCAGTTCTTCGTTATATAAAAAAAAGTTTTTAAACAATAGTTTGTTGACACAATATTTAAATGACACTCTCAGATATGAGAAACTGCTTGCTCTAAGAATTAACAAATCTTTGAAAAGAGTCTGTGCTATTGTAAGCAAAGTCTTAGCAAGCCTTTAACATTAAAACGAGAACACCTTTCTCTACAATATCAGCAACTACTCTAATATTTTCCCTCCAAGTGTATTTAAAAATTAAAATAAAAACGATATAAAGTCCAATAGTTTAAACGAAATTAAACCTTTCCAGGTGCCGATCATGATTATTTTACTAAAATATTTTATATTTATTCGACAGAAAAACACCAGAAATACACAACAAATAAAGGTATATCACTTGATATAATGCTTAAATATCAAACTTTTTAGAAAAATCTACATTTAATTAGCGAGTCAGGAAAAAAACACACAAACAACCCAAAAAAATTTCGAGAATACTTGTGACTGGATTGTGACATAAGCAACATTTTAAGATATATATTTTTTTATTTATTCTTTTTGGTTATAAGAAATGTAATTTTTTTATGGGTTTCTAATATCTGTATACAATTTATATTGTTTACATTTAGCACTTGTTGATAATCGCTTTAAGATTAATAGTTATCGTAGGTGATATCCTTTTACCCCGGTTTAAAATTTCGGTGACGGCCAATTAATGTGGTTTTCAAATATTATTATACCGCATATTACAAATTGTATTTCTCAATTTGGTATGTTTTGGGAAATGGTCCCCAATATTTTTTCAATCATAAAGATTGCAATCGCTGAAACAGTGCCGCAGAACCAGATTCGGAAAGCAGGGAACAAGAAATAGCCGGACAGTGGCTCCAACTTTTTGATCATTGTTATTTCATTCAGTAAATATTTTTTGTAAAAATATTTTTCCGCCTGTTTCATTGGTTGTCCTTGATCAGTTTCAGTGTAACGTAAATGTCTATATCACAAAAAGATAATCCATTAATCTATTTATTTTAAATGATTGATTTCGATGGAACTATTTTAGCCTTTTTTGAAAAATCTGCAGGTAGTTGTGGAGTTAAATTTTTCTCCCGAGCAGGACAAATAATTAAATTTAAACAAGATTTGAAACGCAAATCGTTAAGCTATCTTATTTAATGTGCTTGATATATATTTTCATTATTTTTTACCAAAACTTAACTCACGATCCATAATTTTAAATAAAGAGTAATACCACCCTGCTACGCATTGTAACCCGACCACCTAAACAGGGCCGGCGGATCGTGTTAATCTCGGGTGGGTAGTCAGAAGAAGGGGGGGGGGGGATTTATTGGGTTATCCTACATAATAAGATAGGCCTATATAATACTAATTAAGAGAAATTGATAGAGGTAAAAACTACAAAAATTTCGTATTATTCAAATTTATTATTACGTAGTATTAATTGCGCAATGCAAAAACTGTACTGCGCTTTGCATTTTCGGAAATGAACTGATTCAACAATTTTTCCAAATATTTTGACTCGTGATTTCATGTAGCTATTAAAATTCATATGGCTACGTGTAACGATGTTTGAAGGATCTGAGTACTAATATTTAAACTCAATTATATAGAAAGGTAGAGACAACGTTATTAAACGTAGTACTGACAACTGTGGGTACTTTTACTACCCCAATTTGTGGTAGAAGACTTCGTTCCTTAAAATTAGGCACCGATTATTTAAATTACAATTATTTAAAAAATAAATGGAGACTTTATGGCTTTGGTGTCAAATAAGCAGTTTAGGGAGAATCAGTTATTTATTTTTTGAACACTTACATTAGAGCCCACTACTAACCAAATAATCAACTCAATATCATATATGTAATATACATTTAGTATCGTTTACCTTCTAAAATATATAGTGTATGCATATGCACTTATAATTCCTACTTCACAACGGGAGGTCGCTAATAACTATTTTATATAAATGTTTGATACAAAGAGACTAATGACCACAAACATTAACGTTTAAATACAGTTATGAAAATTATGCTTTTGTCATTTTATCTATTTTTAAATTTTGATTTTGATGATTTACTTTAATCTATTTCAATCGGGGCAGTGCCGCGTGCATCGTTTTCAACAGCACCGATATTGAAAGCATGAGATAAAGATAGTGTTGTATTTAACTTCTGCATCACTTCCCGATAGAAGTCAGTCTTTACCGTATTTTCAGAAATAGAAAGGGGATGGACGCGAAGGAAATGAAAAGACTTGTCAAAGGTCTATGCTTAAGTTGTGATTTGCCCTTTTGGGAAGACTGCATTTTACCATTCACGCTTGTCTCATTAGAATTAAAAACTAATATTTAATAACCTATTTTACAAATTTACTTCTGCAGTTTTTATACTGAATGAATTAACTTAATCAAGGAGGGGGTAGGAAAAATACGTAGTCCCTGGAAAATTGTGGAAACCTAGCTATTCTGTGACAATGGCCGTGGCTCTATCCCCATAGTACCGACTTTGATGACATCAATTCCGGGTGGGTAAAATACCCACCCGGAATTTCCCGGGTGGGTACTTCTACCCATTATACCCACATTATCCGCCAGCCCTGCACCTAAATTATTGGCTTAAAAAGTCGCTTGATGAATTAGGTTTATGGTGGTGCCTTGGGTATTAGCCTAGCTGATTTTTTTATCTATTTTATCAACAACGATATAAAGTAACGTCCCTAAAAATATATACTTAAAACATTAAACAAATACCGGTAATTGCAGAGTTCCTTTGAAGCAGATTCGAGAGATCTTGAATACAGAAAGTGAATAAAAGTATGCGCGTACTGTTCCTTTCCCAAATAAAACTTCTTGGTTTTAAAGACCTTTTTATCAAACAACTTCATCAGGTAAGTCGTGAAACTCGAACCGTGAAATATCGCCCCTTTTCCGTCGTAAATGGAATTCAAAACCTCGTCGTTATATTCCTTGAAGTACGCTCCGTAAGAGTTAACAGCGCGCTTTAGATTTGAATATTGTTGATTATCGACCGTCTAAAATAGTTAAGGAATCAAGAAAATAAAATAAAATTATCATTAGTCTGTTAATTGAGGCTCTTTCACACATCTTAAAATAATATCTATGGTCAACATTGATTAACGTTCCCTTCATATTTGTGTATAATGTTCGAGCTTCGTCATGTTGGGTCTCAGAGGCTGACAACGATGGGGTTTTGGCTTTTTTGGAGCTGAATCGTACTCACTACAAAGATGGCTATGGTTGCCAATGTTTAAGAGTGGAATACTTTCCGTGTTTTGGAACGGTCTGATGGTGGGAATTCATCATCTTGCCTTGCGGCTGGGATATTAATACCTTGGTCTTATTAATGTTGAGACGTTTTTGAGTCCCAAAATTTCTGAATCCAGAGCGAAATTTTTCTTTCAATCCTTCTACCTTGAAAAATAGGAGTAACAGCGACTGCGCAACTCCGAAGGTATCACAAGGAGCGGCCATGTTTTCAAATTTAAAAAGGGTGTCCACTAAATAACGAAAAATGATAAATAACTTTTTTTTATTTAAAATTTATATGGGAAATTAATCGTACAGGGGGACATCTACTAATGAAACATTTAATGAATTTAAACCAGATCTACAAGGTCATCTCTATATCCGTAGGATTTGCGGATTTTGTTCCCATTAGAACGTTGTTGCTCGCCATATTTCTAGTTCAAATAACTTCGATTTGACCTAATTTCAAGAATCAGAAGCCGTGTAAGACTACAGTACTGAAATATTCTCGAAATAAATTTGAACGTTGCGTTGAGAAATAATTACTATGAGATGTTTTAAAATCACACTATTGATATTTAATTAAAGTCATTAAATTAAATGTTACTTTTTACATCATATTACGATAGTAGTTCGTCGAAGACTGCCCCCGTCCTTCTATGTTGACAGGTTTTTATACTTATATTTTTACATTTTTTAACATTTATCAAGTTTAATTTTAACCCAACGTTTCAACTATTATTTTTTTAAATACAACAAATTTTAACGATAAGAAAGATAAAAAAATTACCCAAATTTTACACACTCCTAACCATGAACAGATCATGTTCATTTTAAGTAATTTCTAGAGGACACAATAGATTCATGGGTCTTCTAAGTATCGATCCGGAAGGTAAGCGTAATTCGCCGGATCTCACTTGACCATCTCGACCCAGGAACGTTTCTTGAATTCTGGCTATTTTCCACATCAGTCTTGGTTGTCGGTTATCGGAGATTATGACGACATCGCCCTGTTTCAAGGTCGATTTTTTGGTAGTGTTTACCCGATGAGCCGTTCTGAGATCTCGAATGTATTCAGTTTGCCACCTTTTCCAAAATTGGTCCATTAGTCGTTGACGGTATTTCCATCGCTTTGTCATTTGCTGTCGATTAAGTTACTTTTCGGTGTCTTTGAAGATCTTTGAAGGAAGACACGCTAATCGCTGACCAATTAAAAAATGAGCCGGAGACAAGGCAATAGGATCGTCTACGTCGCTGCTGACGAATGTAATAGGACGGGAATTGATAGTGGCCTCCGTTTCAGTTAAGATAGTAAGAATTTCTTCGTATGAGAGCAACGCTTTCCCAAAGATTTTTTTTATTATATTTTGTATAGAGCGTACCATTCTTTCCCAGAAGCCCCCCCACCAGGGGGCTAGCTCCACTATGAATTTCCAAACGATTCCTTTGGAACCAAAAAATTCTTTAATTTCAGTTGACCTGATAGTGCTCCAGAAGATTGACAAGTCCTTTTCGGCTCGTTGAAAAGACCTTTGCATTATCAGAATAGATAATTGTACAAACGCCTCGTCTCGAAATGAAACGGCGAAACGCCAGCAAGTATCGCTTCGTTGACAAGTCTGAAATAAGTTCTAAGTGCAAAGCACGAGTGACTGCACACGTAAATATAACGATATAAGCTTTCTTACGATCTTGACCCTCTTTGTAAATCACTGGACCAGCAAAATCCACTCCTGTTGTTTCAAAGGGTGGAGACTCTATGATTCGATCTCTGGGGAGTTGAGCGGGAATTACTTCCATAGGCTTGGCTTTAAACCTTTTGCAGATTAAACACTCGTTTAAACATCTTCTCACTTGTTGACGTCCCTTCAGGATCCAGTAGCATTCTCTTAATTGGATTAAAGTGTCAGTAGTTCCGGAATGTAGCACTTCTTTATGAAAAATTTAAAATAACTAAATCGGAAAATGGATTATTGTTTGGTAACAAAATGGGATGTTTTTGATTAAAATTGAAATCTGCCTCCCAGTCTAATAATATCGTTGTCGTCGAGAAAGACGTTGAATTCGTAAATGTTTGACGTAACATCGATTGGTTTTCCTTCTTGGAGACGTTGTAGCTCGGTTCTAAAGGCTTGTTTCTTTGTTTGTTTAATCCAGTAGAATTCGGCTCGTTGAAGTTCATTCGCTGTAAGTGAACCCGTGACCTTAGTAGTCCCGTTTTTACCATTTTGAAAAAGTCGTTGGATATGGGCAGTGACTCTCACTTGTCTTCGAAGAGTGCTGAATTTCTTTATGTCCAAGATCGGGTCGGCGTCCTTAGTTTGAGCTACCACAGATTTCACGATTATCTCTTCAAGATCGTTCTCTGAGGACAACTCCTTGGGTACGATGGTGCTGGGCCAATCTATCTCGGGACTCAACAACCATTTTGGACCATGCCACCATGCTATAGTCGAAAGCAACTTCTCCATTGAAAGTCCTCTACTTAAATGATCAGCCGGATTCGTAGAGCCGCTGCAATGTCTCCAAGCCGTAGAATCTGAGAGCTGTCGTATATCTTTAACACGGTTGGCGACAAAGGGTTTTCATTTTCGAGAGTAGCCAGTGACCCAACTGAGGACAATAGATGAATCAGTCCAATAATAAATTTTTGACTCACCAACTGGAAACTCGTTCTTCATATAGTTAGTCAACCGTGCAGCTATGAGAGCACCCATCAACTCCAATCGGGGAAGCGTGATTTTCTTTATGGGAGCTACTCGGCTCTTGGACGAAACCAGACTGATTATTACTCGACCATCTGTCATTTTACAGCGCACGAAAAGGACCGCCCCATAGGCCTTCTGACTGCCATCGCTGAAACAGTGCAATTGATATTCTTCTACGTCCTGACTTTTGTACGGTGACGTGTATTGTCGAGGAATCAAAATTTTCTTTAGGTCTACGAGTTCCGAACACCATTGTTGCAAATTTCCATGTAAGGGATCCGTAAGCTTTTGGTACCAATTGATTTTCTCGACCCATAATTCTTGAAAGATAATTTTTATTCTAATGGTAAAAGGTGATACGTAACCTACCGGATCAAAAATTCGTCCTGCTGCTTTTAGGATATCTCTCTTTGTCGACTTAGATGTTAACAGGAACTCTAGTAGGTTTTCGATTTCAAACGTGAACGCGTCTGATTGATCGTCCCAGGATATTCCCAAAACTTTTAAAAGTGATGTTCTTGGAATCTCAACTCTATCGTTAGGTTGGCACTGATCCCAATTTTCTAACTTCCAGCGTTCGTTAAGCTGTAGAGAATTACTCTTCCATTTTCTCAACGACATATTCGCTTTAAGCATTATCTCTTTGGCTTCCTTCGATCGTTGATACGCTGCGTCGACATCTTGATCTCCAGTAAGGAGGTCATCCACGTATAAATCCTGATCCAGTCGTTGGGAAGTTTCCGGGTATTCATCCAGATGTTTTTTAAAATGATAGCGGATTGTGGCTGCAAGTTAGACCAAATGTTACTCGTGCAAATTGGAATTTTCTAATTTTGGGTGCTTCAGCTGGAGAATTTAGTTCTACGATCCAGAGAAACCTCACTGCACTTCGGTCTTCCTCACGCAAGGATATATGTAAAAATGCTTGTTCAACGTCTGACATAACTGCATCATTGTGGAAACGGAATCGAATTAGAATCTTTAACAGTTCTGGGTTTAAATTTGGCCCGGATAATAAACACTGGTTTAAGGAAAGAAAGCCAACTTCGGTAGAGGAACCATCGAAGACAATGCGAATCTTTGTAATACTACGTCCAATTCGAATTACGGGCTGATGTGGTAAGTAATAACGACCATTTTTACAATCTGCTGTGGTTACTTCTTCTATAATACCCTTCTCTTGGTATTCGCGGAAAGTCTCTTGATAAGCTTGATATAAGGCAGGATTTTTCTGAAGACGTCTAGTTAATGAACGAAGTCGATTAAGGGCAGTACCGTAGTTTTTAGATAAATTACCACAATTTTCAACCCATGGAAGCGGAACTTCATATCGCCCATTGGCGAATTCGATGTTCTTTTCAAAACTCTGTACTAACGTTTCTTCAATTGTAGAGAGAGACGATCCATCAGCGTCTTTTATCCCCAGTGATTTGAGTTCCCAAAAGTCCTTTAGTCGCTCAGATACTTCTTGGGATTCTTGAGCTATACCAAAGTTCACTCCCACTGCAGCTAGATTCACTGCGACGTGCATACTGGTTACCAGACTTGGACCTTGAACTACCCATCCTAGGGAGGTCTCCAACGCTTCAAGGGATTCGTTAATTCTTTTTATCTTACCAGTGACAATAGTCCAGTAGAAATCCGAACCCACAATCAACGTTAGGTCGTCGTTTTGTTTATCGGAATTTGAAGGTAGAGCGTCTGCTAAAAATTTATCTTCGGTCCCAAGGTAATGTTTGATCTGATCGCCGGGTACCCTTATAGTAGCCATGCTTATTTCATTAGACTCCAAAGCTTCAAGGTCAATAGTTTGGTTATTTACCATACTTTTCAGGGTTAACTTCACTCGAGTATACGTAGTTTCTTCGGGTCTATTGGTCCCAAATGTATGTAACATCAATTTTTCTTCTCCGACTGGCTGAAGTCCAATTTAACGTGAAATATCCTTGCGTATGAAAGTACGCTGACTTCCTGTATCTAGTAAACAACGAATTAACGTATTACCTTGAGACCCAACGATCTGTGCTCGGGCTGTCGGTAATAGTATAACACGCTGTCCAATGTCTCTAGGAACCACAGTCGTGACGACAGCATTTTTTGGCTCATTGTTCGTCTTTGGCTTTTGAAAGTTGTCGTAATCTTGACACACGGCTTGATGATGCCGAAATTTACATTTCGTACAAGACAGCTTGATTTTACAGTTCCTTACCCGGTGATGTCCAGTTACGCATTTGAAACAAAGGGATTTCTTCTTTAAGATTTCTTTCCTTTCGGATACGTCTGCGACTTCTTTACAGTTTTCAGGACTGTGACCCTCCTTTTCACAAAACATACAGGCTTCACCACCAGCAATAGTTAGCGCTGAAGCTGAGGAAAACTTTCCATATTTATTAGCATCCTGGGAGTTATCGTATTTATGAAGGTTATCGTATACGTTACTCTTGAATAGTCGTTTTGTTTTGTTGTCTTGAGGATCTGTTACGCCGTCGTAAATTTCCGCTTCTTCTCGGCTCTCTACCTCTTTCTGAATGCAATCAAGAATTTCTGGTAGATAAGATTCCCTCGGCTGCCTATTGAGCTCTACTCTTAATTCTTTTGGTATCAGTCGTAATATGATAGGACAAAGAATGGCACTGTATTGGTCAGAATCGACTCCCAAATTTTGTAGACTTCTTACTTCAGTTTTGCAAGTGTCGTAAAACTTTCTTAGTCCAATTACGTCCGATGACCTCATGACCGGCCTCATTTTCAGCAACTGATTTACGTGAGCGTCAATGAGATATTTCTTTCTATCGTACCTCTCTTTGGGAAGGGTTATCGCTGAAAGGTAATTTTCGGGTGTTATTTTGAAACCAGCTATAACTTCAGATGCTGATCCTCCAAGATACCTGAACTTGTCAACATCAGCTAGACAGCAATTTCCATGAATGGATACCTCGAACGATGACCAGAATGTCTGCCACTTATGAATGTCCCCGTAGAATTTCTCAATATTCAACTTAGGTAAGTTTGCCATCACTGGCTGCATTGACGTGCCTCGAACTCGGTTGTCGTCGCTGTTGTTCCCATTACCTGGAATTATGTGTCTGTACATGTTGATCTTCTGATTAGCGAGATTTACCCAATGAATGACTTTATCTTGAATATCTAAAGCATTAGTGGTCTCAAGTTCCATTTCGTCTTCTGTCTGCAGGAAATCTTCGTAGCCAGTGTCGATCTCTTTTAATGCCTCCGCTTTAATATTTAACTTCTGAACGAGACTTTCTTGCTCTTGAACGTCGACTTTACTTTTGGCAGCTCGGTTTCGATGAGATTCGAGATCTTCTTAACGGCAGATCGGTAAGCGGTTCGCTTTCCTTTTAGCTTTTCCATCGTCTTTACTCTTTGGACTTCGTAGCGTTGTCTGTAGATGACCTTGGGTAAATTGAACTTAGATTGAACTCAAATCCTTGGTCCCGGGTTTCGGCACCATGAAATATTCTCGAATTAAATTTGAACGTTGCGTTGAGAAATAATTATGAGATGTTTTAAAATCACACTATTGATATTTAATTAAAGTCATTGAGTTAAATTTTACTATTTACATCATATTACGATAGTAGTTCGTCGAAGACTGCCCCCGTCCTTCTATGTTGACAGGTTTTTATACTTATATTTTTACATTTTTTAACATTTATCAAGTTTAATTTTAACCCAACGTTTCAACTATTATTTTTTAAATACAACAAATTTTAACGATAAGAAAGATAAAATATTACACAAAATTTTACAAATACTGCTTATTGATTTTGGCTTATGTTTTAAAAACAATATTATCTTACTTCTTTTAAAACCACACGAAAGTTACTGTAGTAATTTACATATGGACGAAGTGAAGGTTTCGATAAGAGATCGTCGATGGAATCAATGAAATTAGTATTTGACACAACTAATTCGCCTTTCAAGTTATTTAAATAAGCACTTCTGAAAATGAAAACTGCCAAAATCCATCCACACAAGAACGTCCTGGTGTAATTTCCATTATCAATTGGCAAAGCTAGATTTAATTTAAAATATTCAAATGTAGACCAACGAGCTAATTTTTAGTTACTTTTAAATTTTCTGTCACAACAAATGTTTTCAAGCCCATGCTGAGGAAACAACGGCTTTGTTAAAGGATTTGATAGGAAAAGAGGATATATCGTTTCCATTCTCAGTTTTTGACAACAGTGACTTGATGACGTCCCTACCTAGACTCCATTTATTAAAATACAGGGTGTTGTTTTTTGCTCGAAAAAGTTTTTTTTTCACAAAAACTGTGTTTCATGGAAGATTTTACGGTACGTTGTCCGTACCGGGGTACACTCGTTGGCGAAATCTCATAGACTTCGGAAATTGTTTTAACATTTCTTGAATTCTCAGATTACCACCGCAAGGTACTGTAATAAATTTGTCAATAAGTAACGAAAACGTAAGAATTTCGTTGGTTCGAAAAGAAATCACTTATTTTTCACTGAAAACACTCGACTTAGAAATGTGACAAGTTACGCAAGTTAATATATTTCGTCCTTTAATTTCGAGAATTAAAATTTTCGATTGTTGGATAAAATAGGATCCTTCTCAAGTAGTATTATGATATAAAACACGTTTGTTGGAAAATTATAAGAATTTCCAAAAAACAACATTTTATTTAACCCAATACGATCAAAACTTCAACTTTATACAAAACAAAATTTATAAGATTGGATTTAACACTCCACCGTCGGTTACGATGCAAGCTTGGATACAAACAATCATGTTGTCAAACACACGTTGAACAATTTCTGAGTTTAAAATAAACATTCTTGGTTTTGTTGAACTCGAGAAGTATTTTAACTTTTGGATGTATAAGTAATTAAAATTAGCTTGTTTTGACCAATAAAACACGTTGAAAAAGGTTTCGAATACTACTAGATGCTAATAGACCTAGAATAACAAAATCGCAAAAAGAAGTCAAAAGCTGAAAAGACACATTTATTTCATCAAAAATTCTAATGCATTTAGTGTTTTAAATTATTATGGAAATTTATAATTATAATAATGCCTCAATATTCTAGAACGGATCGTACTGAAATAGTTGCTATTCACTACGGAGAAGGTGGTAGAATTCTAAGAAGAGTTAGTGAGATTTTCGAACAACGACAACCGAACAGAAGACCAACCATAACTACAGTAAGTCGAAATGTGAATGAGTTTCAGCAGTATGGTAATGTAGAACCCAGATTTCGTAGATTTGGTCAGCGTAATTTCGACTTTATGGAACACTGTGTTAGCATTTTTTGTTATGTAACAGCGTAAAACTTGTGCCACAGCTAGTGCAGATTTGACTTGTAGTAAATCACGCATTTGATAAATATTACGTAGCAAAAAAACCATCCATACAGAGCTACACTTCCCCAAGGCTCAGTAGTTGAAGACGCTCAAAGAAGGCTGGACCTTTGCAACAAACTGCAAAATTCTGTTGATAACGATCCTCAATTTATCCACAACAATTTTTCAATTTTCAAAAGATGGGCCTTTTAATCACCACCTCGTCACCAATTTCAATTTGGACGCTTCAATGTTTGGATTGGTCTTCTATGAAACCGTTCAGCATTCAAACCCCTAATTCCAATTAAATTTCTTACAAAACGTTTTAACACTGGAGCTTGACGATCTTCAATAAGAAAAACGACCAAAGCTATGATTTCAACAAGACGGTGCTCCGCCTCATAACCATAGAGACGTGACCGAGATCCTAAACAACGAATTTCCACAATGATGGATACGACTTCTTTCTTCAAATGGGGATACGTTAAAGATAAAGTGACGCCACTCCCATTGACACGCTTGAAGACCTTGGTCAAAGAATTATAAACGCATGGAAAGTAACCCAGAATTTGTTCAACGTGCGTTTGACAACATGATTGTTCAGCTAAAGCTTGCATCGGAACTGACGGTGTATGAACCATTCTTATAAATTGTTTTCGAATTTAGTTAAACTTTTGTTCACATTTGGTAAAATGAAATGTTTCTTTTTTTAAAATTCTGATGCTTTTCCAAAAACGTGCATTAAATCCAAATAGCCATTTAAAATTATCTCACTTTTTTCAACAAACGAAAATTGAAATTGTGGAAACTATAAAAAGGAATATTTTAGCTTGCCAAACTTGTCACGCTTCCAAGTTTTAGCACCAATGATATTCTAACTTTTCCTAAGACCTTCTACAAGTTTCTTATTAACAAATTTATTCAGCATCTAGCATTGGGAATCGAAGATTTGAAGAAAACAATTTCCTAAATCGATGAAATTTCGCCAACGCGTATCCCACTTTTTCGAGCAAAGTAATCACACTGTATAAGGCCAGATCCAGAGCTACACGTTTTGTATTAAAAATTCAAATAACAGCTTTTTTAGAATGGGAAAGACTCTTTTTTGGAAGCACAAAAAAGATAGTGGGCTTTCCGTACTGTTCTGAAGTAGGTCAGCAACGAAGAACCACAAGTGTTCCATCAACTTTGTAGTGCCTCGTTTGGTTAAGCGAACCACTGGCAAGCATCGTGCCAATAGAACAACAGCTACGAAAGAAAACAGCGCTGCTATCCAAACTTCACTTTGAAACCCAAGAATCGACAATTTTTCAAAACTCTTGGCGAAATCCATGATGGTAATTATAATTACACTGCTCTCAAAACTTGGCGGAGGAGCATAAATTTCTAGCACTTGCTTCTCATTCAGAACGTAATTATTTACAACGGCGTCCAATACCTGGGGGAAACATTTAAAATAATACGAATTAAATTGCAAAATTAGGCAATTTTGTTCAAAAATATGAAATGTAGATTTCAAAGATTTCCTGATTGTAAACATAGTCAATTCTTTAATTTTTATATTTAAAAAATGTAAAACTATTCACGATATTAAAATTTCATTTTGCACCGTTATTCGGTAGACAATACGTTCAATGAAAAGTTTATATTTGTAGTCATATTCTCTACGTAAATGATCTCTTAAACCCAAAAACTGTCGTGTAAGAAAATATGTAAAAAGATAAATAGCTACTTTGTTGACATTTTGAAATTTCTCTTCATCGCGTTCTAAAAATCATTTAAATCACATTTTTGTTATTCCTAAGTGAGTTTAAATCGTCTTATTTTTTAAGCATTTAGTAGTCTCATTAAGAAAATTAAAACAACTTAAATTCCGTATTTTGTAAATGATTTCTTTAAAACGAGATTTTAAATATTAAAAAATTCGGTATGCCCATTTGCATTTTTTTATTATCTGACCAATAATCCATAAATAAGCTAATGTACCGGTACTGACAAAAATATTAAACTTATTAAAATAATACATATATTTTACTGTAAAACGATTTCTGTGTAACTCAATTATAGTTTTTAAGTTTGTTCTCATTTCCACAGGCAAGAATCGGCTTTGATGTGATTAAAAACCTTTAAATTTTGCTAGCCTCAATTCAAGCGGCTATAGTCTAGTAACAAAAATGTAAAAAAAAATTTACTTTGTTTAAAGACCTTTAAGCGATGGAATAGCAAACCATATGTGAAAGACAAAAGAACCTAATATCAATTTTGATTATAGAGCCCTTATAACCAGGAACCTTTAGAATTTTGAGGAATAAGCTTAAGCCACTAAAATTGAACGTTAAATTAAACTCGATGATAGTTAAATTTGTTTAAAAAGTTGGTGAAGTTAGAGTGAAAGGTCTTAAATATACACATTACATAAATGGAAAATTCAACGTATACAATTTGGTAATTTTAAACGTTTTTAACAATTGCAAAAATACGATGATTTATATTACTATATATGATTAATATGTTATATACATTTAACGTCTTCTATAGATACTTACATTAAGACGTACCGCATCAGCTAGGTAAAAAATTTCATTATTGCCGTGATCTAATCCATAGTTTTGTTTCAAACTTAAAACAACTTGGTCATGCTTAATAATTTGTAATCTACAGAAAAAGAAAATAAAGTTAAAATTAGCGATATTTAGCAGTTCCACAGGATCCGGTTTCATTTTCAGTAAAGAATGATGATAAGGTTTATGATGCTAACACATTAAATGGTAACCCTCTCTCAAAATATAAGTTTTTATAAGGAAATTCCGACGTAAACTACCGCACAGTTTTTTACAGCAATGACAAGATACAAGAATAAAAGGGGTTGACTTGAATGCCACTTTCTGTATATTTTCTTCTGCTAGGAGCTTTTAACTGTCCAAAGCCACAGACAGAGCCTGACAAGCGAGGCACTTGTTGAGGACTTAATAATTTAAGGGAATCAAATTCACCGACTGGAATTACTTGTGAAAATTTAAAAAAGTCATAGAAGTAAAGTGTTTTGTTCCTAAGATGTGTGAGTATATCTCCCTTTTAAAACGCGTTTTATTAACAATAACGACTGTAAAATAATTTATTCTGACCACTTATTTAAAAAAATACTTTTGAACCAAACTCAACTTAAATTTATAACTTAAGACGGGCCCATTGCCCAAATTTGTTGAACACTGCCCTACCCGCTTGCCTAGAAACTAAGAACGTAACACTTATCCGTCCTCTTATGAACAATTCTAGAAACTGCGGCTCAGCAACGAATCTAGAAATGACACTACTGTTATAAAAAAGTCGTTGGCTCAAGATATTTGACTTTATCAGATAGCTTTCAGGCATTTATTAAGAAGTTAGCACCTAAACGCTTGATAACCATAGTATAAGTAATTTAAAATTATTAATCAGGCTCAATTTACGCATTAGCTCAGGGCACAAATAGGCAAGCTTCAACTTTATGAATTTCCAAGAAATATGGCGAAAGATAAACTTTTAACTCAGTCAAGTTTGTAAGAACTGTAATCTTACGTTTTATTGAGATTGCGAAGTACATATTTTGCACAAGATACTTCCTGGGCAATATGGGTTATGAAATTATTATTAAGAAAATAATTCACTGCCCAATTGCTATTTAGAAAATTCTACAGTTTAAAAAACAAAAATGACATGATAAGTGTAAACAAGATTTTCAAATGGATTCGTTTCAATTAAACAAATAAATCGTACCTTGTACATTGAAATGCGAAAAATTGTTGTATTTTCAAACGCCATCGTTAGCTGAATTGTTGTTCCTTAAAGTTTTATTTTTGTTGATATTTGAAACAAAACATTAATAATTTGAAAACTTTCTGAAGCTTTAGACCCCCAGTGGCGGGAATTTAAATTTCTATTGGACAAGATTTTCTCGGCGGCGATATGTTTTTCAAAGCGTAGTAGAACTTTTTCAAATAAACATAATGTAAGTAACGTAATGTTAATTATATTTTAATTTATTAAGCATTAACGTGTTGAAAACCCTCTAGAAAATATTTTTTCTCATTTTTGCTCCTGTAACCATTTTATTTTTTAATCTACTCAGTGGCGTAGCTAGCATTGGTGACACGCTGGGCAGTGTGTCAAAATTTATAGCCCGGTGTACCTAGTAACAGAGACCATACCACCGGAGGCCTATCATCATAGTGCCCTACGCCTGCGTCCACCTAGCCCGTACAGGTGACAAATCCATCATGGGTAGCAGAACCCTACTACTGATGGTCGCACCTTTGACGCAAGCCACTCAACCCAGCAGAAAGTGCAGCAATGGGTGGACCATTCCCCACTTCGCACACAGCAGTGGGATTTAGAATGGATGCTATAGCAAATCCAGCCGACACCCTACGTCTAACCACGCGGCAAAAACTACGATTAAAAATACACCGTAAAACGTTACGCAAAATTGCCCAGAAAAAATTGGGCTGGCAAACTAAAAAACGAATATTAATCAATGAAAAAGGTGCCGGATTTTTCTCGTTTCTTCTGATTATTGTGTCGTCGCTCGTGGGAGCCCTTACAGGTTGAAATTTAAAAATGTTAAGATACTCGAAAAAGATGACTTTAGCGCCGATTACGGCATCCCCACAACTCAAACCGGATATTGACACGGAAATGGCGTATATTTTAAAAAGCGAAGCGATCGATGACCGAACCAAGTGGAAGATATACAAAGATATGCTACTGAAAAAGCACGCTCGAAATAAACAGATTAAAAATAACCATACGCCCAGTTTCGAAACATTAGTCAATCTGTTCCCGCTAGGATATAGAGCGAGCGCCCGAGCTATATTTAATCATTTGATTTCGGACAGCGGTCGACTGAGGTGGGATAGCCAGGGGCAGATTTTATGAGACGGTGAAATACAAACTGATTCTGATATTGTTGATTTAGTGTATTATCTAATAAGTCCCTACGCGCCGAGACCCCAGAGTTGGTCAAAATTTATTAACCTTGTTGGTAAACTACGAAAAATCACCACCGCCCCATTACCGTCTACTTCTTCTTCGTTCGTAACAGCTTCCGCCCCCCCAGGCCCCCATCTTTCGCTCGCATCCTCCAAACGAAACAAAACTTTGTCGTCAGCGGTCGAGCCTAATTCTTTCGCGACACCTCGACAGTCACCGAAACTTTGGTCTCCTACTATTAAGAACCGTTAACGTAAAACAAAAACGCCGAGTGCCAAAATTTTGAAATGGGAGAGTTACCGATAAACGTAACGACTAGACTCGAAAAAATATATTTCGATTCTCGTAATCCAGCTAGCTACGGGGGTGTTGAAAAATTATACGACTATGTCAAAGAGCTCGGAATATCTAGGGAGAATGTTGAAACGTTTTTGCAAACTCACGACGCCTATACGTTACATAGACCAGTCATTCGAAAATTCCAAAGACGAAAGTTTCGTGTAGGAAACAGACTAGACCTCTATCAGACTGATTTGGCGGATATGCGCTCTTTAGCGAGCGAAAATTCCGGATACACATTTATTCTTACTTGTATAGATTGCTTTTCGAGAGTGGCATTTGTCGTCCCCCTAAAACGTAAGACCGGCGCGGAGGTTGCCCACGCCCTGAAAATAATTTTTAAAGAGCGGGGCAAGCCCCGCGCTATACAGTTCGACCGTGGGTTGGAGTACGTTAATTTGACTGTTTTAAAACTCCTAAAAGAGGAGGGCGTTAGACATTACCATTCCGAAAATAGCGACGTTAAAGCCGCGATGGTAGAGCGTTTTAATAGGACCCTGAAACAGCGCATATATCGTTTTTTTACTCATAAAAACACGCGACGCTATCTCGACGAGCTACCCAATTTAATTCATTCGTATAACGCCAGTTATCATACGACAATTAAAATGAATCCCTTCGATGTAAACGACAAAAATATTCTTCAAGTTTATAGAAACATTTACAAACCAGGGCAGTCTCAGCCAGCCACCCTCAAGCCCCGAAAATGCCGTATCAAAGTCGGCGATTACGTAAGGATTTCCCGAACTGCCAGACCGTTTTTAAAAGGATACAGCGATTAAAATTGGAGCGCCGAAATATTTAAAGTTGTTTTCAAGAATACTAAAAGACCTCTTCAATTTAAGCTCGTTGATTTGGCTGACGAACCCATCACGGGATATTTTTATTTCAAAGAAATTCAACGAGTTATAAAACCGGAAGAATATACAATTGACAAAGTATTAAAGAAGCGACGCTCAAAGGGTAAGTCGAATATTTCGTTTCCTGGTTAGGGTATCTGGCAACATTCAATTCTTGGGTTTCTGCTAAAGATGTCCGAAGCCTTTTACCTAACGATACACAGTAATTCAAATCTCGAGATATTTCCGAATAATACGGTAGCCTGTTTCACTATTAAATTACCCGAACCTATCGAATTAAAGGGGGGGGTGGGAAGTTGCGTTGGTGGAAATATTGTATCCCTTTTCGTTTTACAGCGTGTTGCCCTATGACAATTACGTCTATTTCCGCGTTAATCCCGCCCAACATGGGGGACAGGCTGACCCTAAAATGGTCGGGACGATGCGAGAAATCACTCCGGGCCATTACTTGAGTATTGACCATTTAATTAAAGTAGTAAACGACACCGCGCTATGCACCGCCGCTAATGTGTGTCTTACCCACGATTCGCTGAACGGACACGTGGCGCTGGTTGGAAAAATTTTTACCCCTATGGCGTATTTATGAGCGACGGATTGAGCAACACGCTAGGATTTGAAAGAACTAAAACTATCGCGGGTAGAAGCGAGAAACCGGCTCGCTTAAATTTCCACATTCCGCCCCAAATTTTCGTTTATTCTGATATCGTCGCTGATCAAGTGGTGGGTTCGTCGCTCGTCAAATTGTTAAGAATAATAGCGGTTGACGAATCAGCCCGATTTGGTACTCATATCGAGAAAACATACATTTCGCCGCATTACGTGCCCATTGAGAAGAAATACTTTGATACTATCCAAATAGATCTACGCGATGTTTATGGGAAACCAGCTCCTTTTGAGTTTGGCAATCTAACCGTAAAACTTCATTAGCGTCCAAGATGCCCTTAAGACACGTTCTTGAAAAAAGACGCTGCGCCTCGCGCCCGTACGCCCAATATTACGCCACTCAGGCAGGTGGCTCTATCCCCGAAGTATACGTAGGGTCGCCTTATCAGCGGGGGCACGGGCAATTTGGAAGCGGGTTTGGAAGTTTCTTCTCCGGCTTGTACAAGCTAGCGAAACCTTTTCTTTTACGGGGGGCGAAATTTTTGGGGGGTCAAGCCATCTCCACGGGAAAACAAGTTTTGGCTGATGTATCGACGGGTTCATCCATACGTGAAGCCACCAAACGGCGACTCACAGAAAAGTACGATGATCTCAAACAACAATACGGGACTGGGAAACGTAAACGCAAAACTAAAAAGAAAACAATTAAGAAAAGACCAAAACGCGGTGAAAAAAAATCATTAGTAGGCCGGAAACGAGCTAGAAAGGTCGTTGATATTTTCACCTAAAATCATGGGGCACTGCGAAGCGTTGAAAAGTGAACTTGATATTTTTCAAAGCGCACCGATCCAAACGTCAATTGAGTGAGGAAAATGGACCACCTTCAAACCCATCTCGTCGCTGAGGGGCGATACCGTAGAGTTTAATATTCCTGGAAGCGGGCACGAGTACATTGATTTACCGCTTACGTACCTACTTGTTAAAGCTAAAATCGTAGCCGATGACGCTGGTAAGGTTTATCCGCGTCGGACGTTGTTGGCGGGTGTAATAATTTTTTGCACACGTTATTTAATCACGCGGAAGTTTACCTTAACGGTACCCTACTGTCTCCGTCAGCTTGTTCGTACGCTTATCGGGCGTACATTGAAACGTTGTTAAATTTTGACAAGGGTGCCAAAGCGTCCCTTTTAACAGGCGCGCTGTGGTACAAAGATACGCCCGGCGAAATGAATTCGGTCACGGCCAACGAGGATTTTAAACAACGGAAAGGATTCACGGATCAGTCGAAAGAAATATATTTAATTGGTCCGCTGTTTCTTGACGCGCTCAATGTCGAAAAATATTTAATTAATGGAGTAGATTTACGTATTAAACTATCGCGAAGTAAAGCGAGTTTTGCGTTAATGGATACGCCGAAGCCCGGGGTGGACTATAAAATTATCATTACGGACGCGAGCTTGTTGGTACGTCGAGTCCAAATTGCACCCAAAATACTTATCGCTCACGAAAACGCCTTGTCACGAGCAGCAGCAAAGTACGATTTTACACGCACCGAAACTAAAATATTCACCATCAACTCGAATATCCGAAACACCGTTATTCCCAACGTATATTTGGGTACCCTCCCGGTTCGCTTGATTGTCGCGCTAATGGATCACGAAGCCTACAATAGAACCTTGGCAAAAAAACCGTACGCTTTTGAACATCAAGATTTATCGAGTTTAGCTCTTTATGTGGATTCTGATGGTGTGGATTTGAAACCTATTACGCCAAACTACGTCGCGGGCCAATATATTCAAGCCTATCATACTTTATTCCCGGGCAACGGAATTCATTATAGAAACACCGGGATCGATTTTTCCTGGGTGATATTATGCCCAGGTGTACGCTTTTTACGTCTTCGACATTTCAAACGACCATAGCGCGGGTGAGAGTCATTATTGGAACCCATCCAGACAGGGGCAGATGCGTTTGGAGCTTTCGTTCGCTAAACCAGTCCCGCAAACATTAAGCTGCGTAGTTTTCACCGAATTTCAAGCCAGCTTTAGCGTAGACAAAGATCGTAACGTTTCTATTGAAAACGTGTAATTATGCGCGGATCCGAGATTTTAGATCCTTTGAGACATACGCGCAATTTTATGGGCGTATTCGCCTCGGATTGTCTACCCGATAAGATTAGTAGTTTTCCAGCGTCACTGGTTGTAAATCTGGACCCCCACGATGAACCGGGCAGCCATTGGGTCGCGATTTACCTTGATAAATTAAAACGGGCTTGGTATTTTGACTCGTTGGCGCTACGGCCCATTTTGCCAGCCATTAAACTTTTTTAAAACAAAATCGAGAAAAATAACGCCCAACAAGCGGCGAATTCAATCGACAACGAGCGTTATTTGCGGACATTATTGCGTGATTTATATACGTCACCGATCAAAACGTAGAAGTCACCAAAGCTTCTTTAAGGGTTTTTCACGAAATGACGTCAAAAATGATATAATGGTCACGAGAAAATTTAACAACCTGTTACGTCATCATAAACGGAGTATAAATTCCCGTCGCGCGACTTTACCCCGTTTTATTCATAACTAAACCCTCAGTATCGTGTCGGTGGCATGGCAAGAATGGCCGTTGTCGAATTTGACTTTCTACTAGGAAAATCCGCCTCGCACTCCGGCGGAGAGGCCCCCGACATTGTCGTGGAGGAGCTAGCTATAACCAACAGTATCGACCCCTCCCGCCGTTCAAGCTTGGACTTTCGAACAACCCTATCCAGTACAACAACTTCCGAACGCCATTAAAAGACAAAACGGCTGGGTGTCTAGGAACCTTCACGGTATTTGCTGGACCGCGGGGTATCTCCTCTATTATAAACTACCCGCCTGCCTTATATCAGCTGTATCGAGTGCGGATATGATTTTTACAAAAGGAGACGTAAAGTGTAAATTTTAATCCGATTATACTGAGACCGCCATATACGATTTGGAAACTTTTGACTGTCCCCGAGCTGCGACTTTTGATACGCCCCCGCCAGTGAAATGTCTATTCCGACATCAAACTCTAAACAAACGTGTTCTTTGGAAATAAGTCTACTTTTCGCCGTATGGATTACCCAGAACTGCGCTGAAATAGACAGTCAAATACGATGTCCATTTTATTTTTTTTTGTATCACCCTATAATATTTTTTTGACTCGTAAAAGAAAAATAATTTTTGTAATATATCATCTTATAAAATTTTTGTGTAAAAATAAATATTTTTTATTATCTTATAAATCAGACTCGTTATTTCTCATTGCTCGCGTAATTTTTTTTAGATTACGTAATTAATAGTTCATTGTGTCCATTCATTCGCCCACGTTGGAAAAATATTATAAACGTATTTTAGAATTTTTAAAATATTAAGTGTCAATTTACCAATGTAAAAATTACTTTATACGGTCACCTTTAAAAATAACAATGTATTCAATTAAAAACGTTTATTCACATTTTCTTTACAACGGTTTTAATATTATGAATCTGATTAGTTTTACAATATTCTTGAAAATAAATCAGAGCAGCCATTTCCTTTTCAGTCGGCATTTTTAATTCGGCTGGCAGGTTAGATGTTGTTGGTTCGGTTGATACCATTGTGGCACCGCGCTTTTTACATGCCCCAATAAGTTCGTTAAGATAATCGATAATTTTATCATCTGACATTTCTTCGTCCTCCGTGTAATGGAGAGATTAACTCGCATCACAATCACACGCCAGATCCGAATCTTCTTTCATTGTATTACACGATAAATGAGTCATTAAATGTTGTTTGAAACCTCTCACGGACCGGTATATTTCAGCATTTCTTTGGTACCCTAAGCGGAGACATCTTCCTCTTTCCCATAGAGGCTGGCTTATGAAAACCGCAACGCATCTACGTAATCTTTACGGTTCATGGTGTAGATTACGTCATCTTTAGTGAGTCATTTTTAAATTACGTCATTTTGGGGTTTACACCCAGAAATATTATTACGTAGCTCAAAGAGAATCGGGATGGCTAGTCACGAAGATCTCAACACCGTAACCGGTCGGCTAGAAACGTTCAAGCAATGGGACAACGTACACGTGAAAAAGAGGACTTGGCCCATGCCGGACTTTACGCCGTAGACTCGGACGGAATAGTCGAATGCTACCTCTGGGAAACCGGCGACGTACCCCAAGCGGAACACGACCAATTTTATCCCAACTGTCCGTCACCCGCCGCTTTGGAGGGCCAAGATATACCGCCATCCGAAAAATACATCTCCGGCGGACCCACAACCACCCCCGAGGGACACGGCGACGATATCGTAACTCTTACCATCAAACGCCTCGAGGTAGAACATTTAATGAAAATGCTCGTAAAAACGCTAATTTCAGATGGTTCGCTTCAACCCTTTGAGTGAACTTTGGTATATACCCTACGAAGATCGACGTAATTACCATGATATAAATAAAATACATTTCCAAAGACGTATTTTCAATGTAAATCGTATTATACAGCCTGTATTTGAAAAATATCTTAATAAAAACTTATAATTTGTAAACACTCTGCTCTTTTTTCCCAAAACACTCTTACCGATGACCACACGCTACCCTTTTACAACCCTTAGGGGGGGGGGCATATATAAGCTCGAAAATAATGGGCGGAAAAGTGTTTGTCGGCGGAAACCCTTTGAACTATTTATTACCAACTCGAAAGACAGGTGCCCTAGGCCCTACATTCACTAGGACGGATAGGTTTTGACGGACCTATTTAACGGTTTATAACTGTTTGCATAACATCGTGTCAGTCCACACCACCTGCGGAATAGGGTGATAAATCATCTAACCTATTGACCTAAAATGGGGGGTTACCACCTAGGTTTTATGAGGTGGTATAACATCGTAAATCATCTAACCTATTGACCCCGTAAATCAGCTAACCTTTTGACCTACCGAAAATGTACGCAAAATGGGGGGAAAGGGGGAATGCTTACCCCCATAGGGGCCTGTTTCAGCCCGTTTCACCCGCCCGCGGGGATCCCTATCGGTATACACACTCACTTATCTCTCACCTTTCCTTTAAAATTAAACTGCCGTTTGTTTAAAATTGTATGCCTGTACTTTTAATATTGAACGCCCTTTGATTAAAAAAGAACGCCACTACTTTTAATATTGAACGCCCTTCGTTTAAAATTGAACCCCTATACTTTTAATATTGAACACCCTTTTTTTAAAATTGAATGCCTCTTATTTAATGTTGAACGAATCTACTTTTAATATTGAACACCCCTTCGTTAAAAATTTAATGCCTCTTCTCTTAATATTGAACGCTCTTCGTTTAAAATTGAATGCCTCTTCTTTTAATATTGAACGCCTCTGCGTTTAAAGTAGATTTCCCCTTTCTTTTAATATTGATCGGCCCTTCGTTTGAAATTGAACGCCTCTTATTTTAATATTAAACGCCCCTCATATAAAGTTGAACGTACCTTTGTTTAAAATTGAACCCCCCTTTTTTAAAATTGAACGCCCCTTTTTTTAAAATTGAACGCCTCTACTTTTAATATTGAATGCCCTTCGTTTAAAATTGAACGCCCTTTGTTAAAATTGAATGCCCCTTCTTTTAATATTGAAATCTTCTACTTTTATTATTGAACGCCTAATATTTAGATATTGAACCCCTCTTTTTTTAATATTGAACGCCTCTTCTTTAAATTTTGAAAGCCTCTTCTTGTAATATTGAACGCCTCTTCTTTTAAAATTGAACGCCTCTTCTTTAAATTTTGAAAGCCTCTTCTTGTAATTTTGAACGCCCCTTTGTTTAAAATTGAACGCCTCTTCTTTTAAAATTGAACGCCTCTTCTTTAAATATTGAACGCCTAATATTTAGATATTGAACGCCTAATATTTAGATATTGAATGCCTCTTCTTTTAATTTTGAAAGCCTCCTCTTTTAATTATGAACACCCCTTTGTTTAAAATTGATCGCCTCTTATTTTAATATTGAACGTCTCTTCGGGTTGAATTGTACGCCTCTTCGTTTAAAATTTAACGCCTCTTCTTTTAATATTAAACGCATCTTCTTTTGATATTAAACGCCTCTTCTTTTAATATTAAACGCCCCTTCGTTTAAATTTGAACGCCTAATATTTAGATATTGAATGCCTCTTCTTTTAATATTGAACGCCTCTTATTTTAATATTGAACGTCCCTTCGGTTTGAATTGCACGCCTCTTCGTTTAAAATTAAACGTCTCTTCTTTTGATATTAAACGCCTCTTCTTTTAATATTAAACGCCCCTTCGTTTAAATTTGAACGCCTCTTCTCTCATATTGAAAGCCTTTTTATATTGAACGCCCCTTAGTATTAATTTGAACGCCTCTTCTTTGAATATTGAACGCCTCTTCTTTTATATTGAACGCCTCTTCGTTTAAATTTTAACGTCTCTTCTTTTAATATTGAACGCCTCTTCTTTTAATATTGAACGCCTCTTCTTTTAATATTGAACGCCCCTTCTTTTATATTTATCACCCCTATTTTTTTATTGAACGCCTCTTCGTTTATTATTGAACACCCCTTTTTTATTGAACGCCTCTTCGTTTATTATTGAACGCTTGCGATCATTTCCGCAATCAATAATAACTGATATAGCTATCAGCGATGAACCATTTTTCCACTGAAATTTCAACGCTATAATATAATCCAATTTGAGCGCTCTAATAGCAATTCCATTTGAAAGCAAATATGGTTCCAGCCTACCACCATAGTGACCAGACATTTAACGCTTAAACAATCAATTAAGAATGCTCTTTTTTAGAGTGTATATTTTAGATTTGAATAGTTTTGCTCGGATTTTTGGTAATTTGCAACTTAACACCTCTTTAATTAAGTGTTGATCTTCGTAAATGCGATAGGTGTGATCTGTAATGTACGGAAATTAGTGAAAAATCCCTAACTTTATTTTGTACAAAATTAAAATTCCACATCTTAATGCTTTTCACGTTGTGTTGTTGACGTCATATCAGGTACCAGATTAAGATTTATCGGAGAACACTCAATTATAACTTCAGATAAAATATTATTAAACAATCCTTCTGACGGAAAATTTTGGTGGGTTCATTATTACCATGAAAATAAGGAAAATATCTTCCCTGCCCTTTCTACCGCTTAATTTAAATAAATTCCACTAATAACCCTATTTTTCTTTGGTTCCCAAACATGAGCTGTCTTCCCAGCAGGTACAAATCTACCATCATAGCTGCTTGGAATTCGTTTGATCCATTCCTTTCTTAATATCTGGCCAATAGGGATTCGATGCAGACTAGCTTTATTCTTAACAATCGAGCATTGACCACGACTAAAACTTGAACCTCATTTTATAATTATACAATTCTTTTTTTATCTATAAAAATCTTAATTTGTGTATAAAATACCGCACTTATCCTAAGCCTAACAAAATATCATAGAAGCAGTCGGAAATATTCAAATTACCTTTTATTGTAGTTTGAATATGCGGTTGACGGTTCTACGTCAAAAAAACTTCATAAGTCCTTTTTGGACTCCTCTTGTATTGCGGTTACGAAAAGAACTTAGGCGAAGAAATTTTATCGTCACATTTAAGGGACACAAAATGGTAGTTTTGCGAATAAAAATGACTTCAACTTTGTACTTTTGCTGTGTTGGTCAACGCATTAATTTAAAAATTGATTTTTGGGCCATTAAACTATTTATTTAAATCCAAGATTAAACTTTGATGGTTTCCATTGCCATCACCAGGCGAGTTTTTCAGCGACCTCGATCATTACCTTAGTAATAACTTTAGAAAATTCATCAAGCGAAAGAGGACTAATAAAATAAAACGTTATTAGTGCAGACAAATATTTCTTTACATTGGGGCTAACGCAAACTTTTAGAAACAAAACGTCGAGATGTTATTTACTCTTTGCTATACTTTATATAAAAGTATTTCTATTTTAAATACAACTTTTCAAACAAACTAAAATCAATTAATGTATTTTTTCACTGAAATTTGGGAAACGTTCGAAAACACAATTTGTGAGTATTATTAATCGAAACATATAAACGAGATGGGTGATTGTGCCTTTGATATTTTGATGACTTGTAATGGTAGCCTTTTGATCCTTAAATGGCGTATTTGTGTTTGGAAGTGAAAGATGTACATGAGCGTCCTTCAGAACTACCTGTTAAAGTTAATGATCCTTTGTAGTTCATAATGTCTAGCTCCTACTGAATTTCACGCTAAACAACAGAATCCAAGTCAGACATTTTAATTGTTGTAGTTCAAAATTACGGTTTAGAGATTACTGACGCCGCCATTTTTTAATAGTTATTTCTTATTGCATTAAAGCATTTTGATTTTATTTCTTCCACCTTGACAATGGCACAGAGGTGGGCCAAAATTAGTCGGTTTTTATTGTTAATAAGATGCTGACTTTACTTACGCAATAATGGTCGTGGTGATAAGACAATCTGCTACCTAATATTAATTGATCATTTCTTCTGTAGAATCATTTTAATCTTTTTCTTCTAATCAATGTCATACCGCAGCTTTTTTATTGTAACGAACAAAAGAAAATTATTTATAATTTTTTTTTTTAATATGGATAAAGGTTTGTTAGTTTTAGAACGGTAAAAACTTACCAAAGCGAACTTATCGGTGTCTCTGTCGTAAAAAAGTAAACAAATTTCAAACTTTTAAACATGCAGTCATGCTCAAACTGACATTGTTCTTATACGTTAAATTTTTTAACCCTAAATATCCCGAAAATAAACTTATTCATGGCGCTGTTGCTATGGATAGTAAAGATGGCGTATGCATGGCTATATTTAACCCTTTAAATAAAAAAGAAAGCCGAAAGCATTCCGAAGTTTCAAATTAATGTAGCAAGACGACGCGTGTTTTGAGGTGAAGGAAATCGTTGTTAATCTGCTTGTCAAAGTATGGAGTTATGGTTCTCGGGCAATAAATTGTCTATATGGGTAAGCCCATTTTAGTGAAGTACAATTTATCATTGCACGGTTCGTAGATATCTAATAGTTATATCGATTTTATAATTAACGTCCAAGCTCTAGCAAATGATATTTGCTACATCGCTTCTCCTATAGATTAAATAAAATGGCGCCACGTTCACTAAATAGCTTTTAGTTTAATTTAATTTAAGTTGTTTTATTAATATTAAAATCATTTTCTGATGAATATTTAATATTTCTAGATTTCACATTAAACCTCAAACGAGAACGGACTTCGGTACCCCAAATCATTAAAAACTCCCTTTTATAGGAAAAACAAATGACCTGTTAATTACTATCTGAAATAACATTTTTCTCTTCATTTTAAATGAAATCCTGTTGTTGCAGATACATTTTGTGAGAAAAACTGAAATAACGTAGTAAAAAATTAATTTAAATTAAATAACACCAATTGGATTGTACAGCAAGCACAAACAGATACAGAATATTTGCTAAAATAGAATCGAATAGATTACACAGCAACAAGAAAATTTTCACAAAATATTGTGTCAAGAACCTAAAGAAGAGATTAATTTATTAGTAAAGCTACCACTACAACTACAGAGAGCGTCAATATAGTAATAAAAGTTAGAAAATCAACAGTAAAAGTATTTAAACATATTGACGAAGGTAAAAGCCAAACCATATGTTAAATGTTAAAAAATTGATGGTTTATTAAGTTCAATAATCAATCCTGGTCGATATCAAGCAAGAGGGTTATTTCAGTCGACAAAATTCCTGATGTTTTCAACGGGCTTAAACTTACTGTAAATATAAATATGTATTGTCAAGTGATAAATTACCAATCAAACGCTTTATTTATTATATGAGGAAACATATAGATTAAGGTGTGGTTTAAGTGATACTACATACAGGGTTTTACGGATAAGCATGTCTTTGGGTCATATTGACTTGAAAATGTCGAATTAACGTTGGTCCCAAAATGGGCAGTTTCTATTATTCCTTGGACCCAATTGTTTCCTTTTACTAAGCATTTGTTTTTTTTTAAAGATAAAAAAACGTTCACTAGTATCAAAAGTGTGATAGAAAATTAGAATAAGTAGGATAAGTATGTAAATTACATTTTACGTAAAACGAAGGTGTTTCAAAGTGTCACAGTTGTTTAAAAGCCGGTTTCTAATTAAATTGAGATCTTTTTATTCACCAAATGTCATGAAACACGTAAAAATTTATTTGAATTACAAAAATTGTCCGATATGACCGTCCTGCAAATATAGAGGTCGGCGTTTGGATAAAAATTAACCGTTTATTTGGATAATATCCATAAACAAAAATTGCCCAACAAATAATCAGTTATTTTTGGCTTTTTCCCATATTAAATCGTTTCAATCCATGGATAAACGGTTAACCGCAATTTTTATGATTAATTGAAATTTTGCCAGTTAATTTATCTGCTCCGCCGATCTCTTATTCGTTGTAGAAGGTCACCAATGTCGTGAATCTCAGACTTATAAACAAAGTCTTTAATGTGTCATCATAGATGAAAGTCGGGAGGGGTTAAATCAGGAGATCAAGTGGTCCACGATACGGTCCCCCCTCGACCAATCCATCTTAAAGGAAACGCCTCATCAAGGTGAGCTTTTACTTCTAGGCTAAGGTGTGGTGTAGCTCCGTCGTGCAAAAACCACACGTTGCTAATGGTACTTGTTCAAAGAATTCTAGAAACCGGAAATACTCCTTACCATTTAGCCTGTGTGGAAGAAATACAGGTCCAAGTAAAGTGTTACCGATAATTCCACACCAGACATTATGGCTAAATTTATGTTGGTGGGATCTAACATTTGTCGCGTGAGGGTTTCTAAGACTCCACCGATGGTTTTTGTGAAGATGGATAATGCCATAACGAGAAAAATTGGTTTCATCAGCCGTTAGGATTATAGCCGGAAACTGTGGATCTTCCGTGACTCTGTCCACAAACTCCTGGCAAAACTCAACTCGCCTAGAATAGTCTGCTTCTTTCAGAGACTCGACCTTTTGCAAATGGTTAGGGTGAAAATGAAGTTTTCTCCACACTATAAAGTTATTTACCCCCAATTTCTTTCTCACTAGGATGATAAAATTAGCGAATAATTAGATTAGTCCATTATGAAATGGGATAAAAAAGCCGAACCCTAAATAAATTTAAAGAAATTTAAAAACTTACAAATAGACGCGAAACTCGGACCAAATAGATCTTCGAGTGAAAAACAAAATTAAATTAAATAAAATAGCCAGAAATTAAAATGGTAGCCCGGTTTCGTCCTATTTGGGACTCTTCAGTACCGTGCGGTAAATCTGGATCGCGACTATTACACCGAAAAGAGAAAATAAGCATAAACATTAAAAATTTTAAATCGCGTTGCGTAGAAACGGAAAGCCGAATAGGGGAGCACTATTTATATGACGATTTCAAAACATTGATCTCAAATCTAGGTTCAAGAATTCGATTTTACCTCAGAAAAGCCCGTTGTAGAAATCTTTCACTTTCCCTTTCAAAAATTCCAGTCCTGTCACAGATAGTCCCATAACCTTAAATTAGGAGTTGTTTCAAGTCCTCAATGATAAGTCTTTAAGCTTAATATTTTGGATAGAGAAAAATTGCAGGGGTATAAATCCGGAGATCGGGTCAGTCAGCTCCCTGGCCCTCTATAAATTCTTCAACTTAAAGCAAACGCAGCATCAATATCAGATCTTTACGATAAAGAACGGCTTCACTCGGCTAGCTCGAAGGAATCCGATTATTGGTAAAACCAATTTCAATCGCCTACCATTGTAACCCACCAAGACGATGTTTCTTTTCGGCTAGCGGTAAGTCTAGGTTTTGGTGCCCGCATCTTAGTGTCACACGATGCCAATTGCGGTGACTAAGTTGACTCTTGTAGGATACACGGCCTTAGTTGCCAGAAAGATTCCAAACAACTTTCTCGGAATGGCACAGTTAATGATTTTCTTAAGCGCGCTCTGGTGTAAGCTGGTATCCTATCTATCCAGGGGCCTCCCAGTCTGTCTCGAGACGATGGCAAGTGGCCAGATGGTATGTCTCTGGTTTCTTGTACCGGCCGCAAATCATTGGTGTGGGATTTTACCTGCACTGACCCTCTGGCTCAATCATATTGGCTTCACCTCCTACAGCTTCTCTCCAGGCCTCCACTCAGGCTGAGTCGAAGAAAGCGACTGGAATAGCGTTGTTTACCCAATAATTTACCTTATCGTTAGTATGTGATTCTATTATTATTATTATTATTAGTGAAAGGGGTGAAGGGCCAAGGACCCATTCGCGCACTTCGACCAGAGGTCCATTGTGCAACCTTAAGACTTAAAAAGCCCGATATCCGACACAAACCGGAGAATCCTTTTGGCCGGTATATTGTAGAAATCAGAAGTTTCCAGTTGATGCATACCAAGATGCTCGAATCTTTGGGCCGCGTAGTAATCGCACCTACAAAGCACATGAGAGGCGGTTTCCTCCTCAACCTGACAGGCCCTACAGATTGGATCATCACTGATACAAATCAGGTAAAGGTGTCTGTTAAGGAGACAGTGACCTGTAAGTAGGCCAACGACCAGCCTGATATTAGATTTGGAGAGCGAGAGCAGCTCCTTAGCTCTCTGCCTAGAGAGGCCAGAGATAAACTCTTTAGCCTGCCTTTGGCCATCCATCTCAAGCCAAAGCTTGAGTTGACGGTCTGTCATGGAGTTAGAGATAAGGCCGCGAACTATGCCAGAGGGGATAGGAACTGCAGGTTCGGGACCAAAGAACCCAGCCTCTGCCCCCTTCTTGGCCAGGACATCAGCCTTCTCATTACCATAGTACCCCCGATGGCCAGGAACCCAATAGAGTTGAACTTTATTGTTGGTACCTAGCTCCGAGAGGAGATTCAAACAGCTGAACACCAGTTTTGAAGAAACCTGAAACTGGTTGAGAGCCTTGAGGGCTGCCTGACTATCCGAATAAATTTGGATAACCTTGCCATGAAGCTTCTTTTTGAGACAAAAGTCAACACAGAAGCAGATAGCGGCAATTTCCGCCTGAAAAACGCTAGCATAAACACCAAGGCTTTCAAAGAAGCCGAGATTGCTAGTAAGACAATACATACCCGAACCAGATCCAGAGCGGGTCTTAGACCCATCGGTATACCAGACGATTTCTCCTCTGGCCCCGAGGGTACTATGGTTGGCCCACTCCGTACGGCTTGGATAATAAGTATTGAAAGACTTACTAAAATGCAGCTTCGTAGCCATCATATCAGAACCCATTAGGTAGACAGGTAACTGACATGAAATGTCCCGATAGATCTTGGTGTGGCTATTAACCCAAATATTCGCCTTCCACCAACCATTCTGGTTGAGCCTGTAGGCATCTATGGCAGCAGCTTCTTCTATAAAAAGATGAAGAGGAAGAATGTTCAGGAGAATTTCTAGAGAAGCACTTGGGGCTGTTCTCATAGCTCCTGTGATGCTGACACAAGCCAGCCTTTGAAGGGTGCGCAGATCACTCTGCACAGTCTTAATTTAGACTCTAGGCCACCAGACCACTGCAGCATAAGAGAGCAATGGTCTGATGATCATGGTTTACAGCCAGAAGACCACTTTAGGGCTAAGACCCCAAGACCTGCTGACTGCACTCCTGGTCCTCCAAAGTAACATCTTAGCCTTCTTAACTATAGAGTCAAGGTGGGGCTTCCATGTTTGTTTGTTGTCAAGAATAACACCGAGGTACTTCACCTCCGTGCTTTCGCTCAAAATAGTCCCAAATAAGGAGATATTATTAAAAGAGTTTTGCAGCCTTTTACGAGTAAAAGGAACAAGAACCGTTTTATTAGGATTAACCGTAAGATCAACTTCCCTGCACCAGTTTTCTACTGATGCAAGAGCCCTTCTCACTAAATCGCTAATAGTATTGGGGAACTTACCCGTGAAGATGATGGCGATATCGTCGGCATAGCCGAAGCAGCGACACCCATCCCTGTTTAGCCTCACCAAAAGCTCATTCACAACCAGGCACCACATCAGAGGTGATAAAACACCACCCTGCGGGCAGCCACGGCTGGTGGCGATCACAAGGGATTCACCAATCCCTTATGATCGCCACCAGCCGTGATTCTATTACTTAGGAGCTTAAGTACCATTTAGTCACAGAAATAGAGATCATCTCGATGCACCGTTCCATTTGGTTTGTTAGGGTCAACGCGGAGATGTTACACGGTCAGCCTTATCTCCAGGCAATGTTAAATGATTTTGCTCCTCCGTTTAGCTGTGGATCTGCTACATCGCGTTATTTTTAGACAGTGAGACTGTTCGTATCACACCTTTATTTTTTGAAGGAGTTTGCGAAAACTTTTATCGAAGGACTCATGGCTATACTTAAGCTAGAGGTGGTCATTTTGTACAAGTGTAAACTTTTAAATTGTTGTTTTCATTATTTCTTAGAAATTAAAACATTCGATTCAATCATAAATATAATTCTTATTTTGATTTTGAACGGCATTAATACATCGAAATAGCTTTGTAATATTGTTTGAGTTTTCGTACTATAAAAGGCTACTTTTACGGTTTACCAACAAGAAAACGAATTATTTTTTATACAAACAAATTGGTTCAACGCTCAGAATCTATCGGAAAATTAAACTCAATTTAGTTGCTTTAGAAGGTGATATTTGGGAACCCCAAACTTTGAAACGAAGCCTTTTAGGGCCATAATTAAAAAATCATTTTTGAATTTTAAGGACAAAACTGATACTTCCATTAATTTTTACCTCTCCGAGGGGACTTGTCCCTAGGAGGGCTATTACAATCACCGTGTCGGTCCGTCCGTCTGTCTGGGCTGCGAACGTGTTCGCAGTTTTGGGGCAAAGTGCAATCACCGCGTTCGCAGTTTTTGGGATTTGGTTTAACGTTTTCTAAAACGCCTTTATTTCCAAAACCAAATTTGTAATTTTTTCCGGTTGGTGTTCATAGTTATCCGGTTTTGGAAATAAGAAAGCACTTTTTTCATTGCGTACGATTTCCAATCGTGTGTATTGTGTAGTGTGTTAGCTCATGTGTCGGCGTTATGCGTCGTATGTTTGTTCGTATCGTGCTCTTGAATGATATGTGTATTTGTGTTTCGTATGTACTGGGTAACTTCTGTTCAACTTCTTCTGGTTATTGACTTTTTGGACGGACCGAGTGCTAAGGGTTAGGGTAAACGTCCCAGCATCCAAATGTTAGGTTTTAAACGAACTGTTTACAGTATACGCCTTATTGTCATTTCGCGTTTGTATCGAGCGCTATTCAAACCTGAGCCCTCCGTCATGACAGGTGAGCAATTTACCACAGAACCATCGATACATGTTACGGTTCACTGAAAATTAGAAACTCAGTTTAACCGGAAGAGGATATTAAAAGCTAATTAAGTCTTAAATTTTTACCTCTCACTATGTTCCCTACGAGGGGATATAACAATCACCGTGTGTGTCTGTCAATGTATAATTATAATTATAATTTTCCTTTGCGAATTACGATTGTTCGTGATGAGAAAGACCGAGTGCTGAAGGTTACGGTAAACGTCTCAACGTTCAAATGGCAGGGTTTCCACCAAATGTTCACGTTATACCCTCCTGCATGACAAGCGAGTGTTCTACCACTGTACCACCGATTCATGTTACGTTTGGCTGAAAATTATAAACTCAGCTTAAGCGGAAGAGTATATTAATAGTTTTTGAAGCCTTACATTTTTTTATGTATGGAATTGTAAAGGTCAAATCTTGTTTAAGCGCAGTCAGCAGAGATAAGAGGGTTAATTCAAATTAGGTCGAGTTCACCCAAAATGGTTTTATTCCCCCTTATGTGTACAAAAAATTCCAAAAATGTTAATTTAACTACTTTTTTTTTATATATTTTTTGATATATGTAAGTTTTGCACAGGGGGGGGGGGGACCCTTAGAATTTGTCGTTTTCGTATGTTATTTTACATAGACTTTTTCTTATTTTGTGTTGTCCAAAACATTTTTGGTTGCCATGGCAAAACGGAAGCCCAGCGTAACTTTTCCCTTTAACGGGTTTCATGTTACATCTATAGGTCTAACAATCCCCCAACTTTGAACCAAATCGGTGAGAACCACCTCGGGTCGTCTCCTCGTTAGTTAGTGTTTTGTCTTTCGGAAGTTTTGAACTGTTAAGGGTCATTTATGAATACATTATCAAGTGGTATACAACACCCTTTTTTCGTTTTGCTGACTCTACTCGTAACTTCGTAATTTATTTTATGTGTTTTCTTATCGGCTTTAAATGTGTGATACATTTTCAATAATGTGGTTTAGTTGGTTTTATTTATTTTGAGATATGCGCGGTTGTTTAGCCTTCACTATTCAGTTAAGGCTTTTTTGTATACGTTATAAGCCGGGAATTGTTAACCGTGGGTATATGGATTAACATTTTCTGGTTTTCAAATATTTGAATTACCTTGTTGTTTGATTGGGTTATTATTAAATATTTTTAACGCATATTTCTGTTAATACAATGTTTATTACTGTGGGTATTCAGATTGATTTTTCTTGATTCCTAAGTATTTTAAATAACTTTTTACTTAGTTGGGTTATTATTATATATTAAATTTTATCAAAGCAGTTGGAAGGTTGATTTGAGGGGGAGTAGTTTGGATCTATGAAGGCACAGATATTGGTTATGTTTTAGAATTAAAGAGTTATTTTTGGAATTATTTTATAAAGCAAAATATATTCGTAACATAATTTCCATCGGTTTTCCTCACCTTTTATGTATTTTAAAACCCTTTCTTTAAATTTGAACCTTGAAACTTTAACAGAAGACTGAGCCAGTTTTAAAATCGGCTGTAATGGATATAAAAAAAGACACATACTACGAGCTGAGATATTTTGCCTGGTAAGGCACTATATTTTTGAAACGCTTATTTCTGGCATTGATTTTCAATGCTATAGACGCAGTACTTCACAATGCGTGGAATTTTTCTTTTACCGGAATTTTTCAACCTTAAAAACGCTAAACGGAATAATGCAATTTAAGAGGGATAACGGGTAAAGCGAGGGAAAACGGCCTTTCGCGGAGGAAAATGAGGGAAAAGTGTTCTTTGCATGGAAAGAAAGGGTATTTTTAGCTTTTCTGATAGCATTGCCTGTTTTAGTCTAATCTAATTGTATATTTAGTCCATGGATAATTGGATAAGTTATGAGTCACAGATGTAAAAAATATTTTTAATAAATTCCTAAAATGCTGGTCATTTTGATAGTTATGAAAGTCACGATCTAAATATCCATATGCAACTTTTGAGGACATGTTTTTGCAAACTTATTCAAATGTAAGTAATTTTGTAATAAATAAAACCTTAAATTTGGATTCATTTTCAGAATTAACGTGAATATCTATATAAATAAGTAGAGGGATAAAATGGGAATTTCTATGTCAAAAACGCGAAAAACAGGATTTTTCATATAATGAAATTATCGCAAGAGGAAAATTTCAGTTATCAAATGTGGAAGCTCTTAATAGACGTCTCCTATGCTGTCGTAACTGGATCTTGCAGTTTTGTGTTTCGGTGTTTCACACTACTACTTGAAAATGTTATAATCATAATTAATATGTTGTTTTATATGTTAAATTAAAATTTTGTATACATACATAATAAAATAGAAGCTATTGATGACTTTTTCACTAGTTTAGTTTCTATACTGAGTTTCAGAAATTTAAATGCTGTAATTTTACACGTAATCCTTTATAATTTAAAATTTTATCAGTTTACTGTTACAGTTTCATGGCTCAAATCTAAGGAAATGATTTAAAATATATAAATGGTGAGGAAAATCGATGGAAATTATTTCAGAAATATGTTTTGCTTTATAAAATAATTCCAAAAATAACTCTTTAATTCTAAAACATAACCAATATCTGTGCCTTCATAGATCCAAACTACTCCCCCTCAAATCAACCTTCGAACTGCTTCGATAAAAACTTTTTTTATTTAATAGCTATCCCTTTGCTCTGCCCCACAGCGCAATGTTATAGCAACAACTGCAATGTATAATTTATAGCAACAACTGCAATGTGTAATTTATAGCAACAAATAAATAATGAGATTTAAATACAGTTCCCATAAGAAATGGTTTATTATTTCTTGTGTAAAGTGCGAAAAACAACGTTAACTCGAAGACGGCCAAAATTTAAGTTCTAGATTTTTCCGGGAAACTGGAAAAATAATACACTATCTCATTACAGTACGAATCTTCTTATCTGCAGTCGACTAACCTTCGTTATATGACGGGATTCTAATA